>NC_064809.1:4184597-4484597 GCF_023721935.1 Panthera uncia | reverse complement strand
AAACCCACCCCTCCCCCCCGCCGGGGTAAAGCAACTTCCTGCCTCCCCATCTTCTTCTCTAGGAAGGGGGCCCTGGGTCCCCATGACATCCTTTTCTGAAAGTTCAGTAGCTTGTAACTTTGCTAAATACTCGCTAATTCTGTGTATTTCTTTCTGTTACGTGCTCCAGGGCAAACTCATTAGGAGCTTATTAGTCAGGACTGTTGGAGATGAGCTGGTGCTGGTTAAGGAAGATGAATTTGTGGAGCTTACATCGATGCTGGAAGTACCCTCATCCAGGCCAGCAAGAACTTGATAAATGCTACAGCACAATTGGCAAATGTCAGCAATCAGAGGCAATAAACCCATTACTGGATTTCAATAATTGAGTCAAAAAAGGTCACACGTCAGTCAGGGACGGGATGGGCAGAGGGAGGGTGTAGGAGTCAAAGAGTAATCTCATCAGGAATCCAATAGATTTGCCAGGTTCTGGAGAGGAAACAAAGTGAAGTCAAAGTCAGGAGTGAAGGGCAACTGTGGATATGTTAAGGGAACCTGGTAAATGTTAAAGAAGTATGTATTAATTCCTGGTAACTTCTGTATGACCGTGGGTTCCTTACTTGTAGGATAGAAATGATACGTTTGGATTCACTGAGAAAGACGTGAAGAATGCTTTCCACCCGCCAAGCTCTGAATTGTTCCTTACGTTGCCCATCTTACTTGATTTCCTGCAATAACTCTAGGAGATAGTTAAGGCAGTTCATTCTGGAGCGGATTGGTGTGTCGCTTGGGGGCAGGAAAAAAATGGGCTTCTAGGGAACCGTGCAGTCCTTGAAGGCCACTTCCAGTCTTCAGTTTCCATGCTACAAATTTAGATCCAAGAACCAATGGGATGAGAGGACTTCGTCTCAGGCTCAACCAGACTCCACATAGTTTAATGAGGAGAAGCTCATAGTCAGAGGCCACCACCCTCTTTATCAACACCGGCACCTTCCATTTATCTGCAGAGATCATTCCTTCCTTTACCCTGATTGGTAGCTTTGGAAAACCTCAGAGGCAGAACTTGTGAGGCTAAAGCATGTTTTAAAAAATATTATTAAATTTACATCTAGTGTCGTTGGTGTGTGTGCGTGTTTGTGTGTATGGTCTGTTTCAGGTTTGCTTGCCAAGTAGCAGAATTTCCATGTCATCCTACAGATCAATAGACTCTTTTTTTTTTTTTAACATTTATTTTATTTTTTTGAGACAGAGACAGAACATGAACGGGGGAGGGTGAGAGAGAGAGGGAGACACAGAACTTGAAACAGGCTCCAGGCTCTGAGCTGTCAGCACAGAGCCCGATGCGGGGCTCGAACTCACGAACTTCGAAATCATGACCCAAGCCGAAGTCGGACACTTAACCCACTGAGCCACCCAGGCGCCCCTCAATAGACTCTTGAAGGCAGCCTATCACACAAAGTAACTACTGCAGAGAAGACTTACGCATGTGGTAAGTGGCCCTGAGCCACAGGATGTGCTGGATAATAACACACGATAGATGTCCTGTCTGTGTGTTTTCTCCTAAACAAGAGAAGGCACAGCGTGTGACAAGCGGTCCAGAGATGTATTTGCTCTTGAAAATGTATGTTCTTAAGAATCTTTCCTTCCAGGGACACCTGGCTGGCTCAGTCGGAAGAGCATGGACTCTTGATCTCGGGGTTGTGGGTTTGACCCCCACGTTGGGTGCAGAGATTACTTAAAATATTAAAAATATTTTTAAAAACCTATTGTTACATGAAGAAGAAAGGGGGGGCTTTCTTTAACTGGATAAAGGGTATAAAAATCATCAGCCTCAGCTGAGAAATACTAGAAGCATTTCCTTTAAAATCAGGAGCAAAACAAGAGTGATTATTACTACCAGTTCTGTCAACACGATACTGGGGGTCCTAGACAGCGCCCTTAGACAAAAAAGAAAAAACAAGACCAGCATACTGTACGGCCCTTCCTTTAACATGCAAATATCTTCCCACCTAAGCTGTTTGCTTCTCTTCAAGAGAAGAGAATTGTCTTCCTCCTGTAGGGTGTGATCAATAAATAGTTGTTAAATGAATTAACAAATGAAGAATGCAAGCTCCATGCAGGCAAGGGTTTTGTCTGTTTTGTTCATTGCTGTTGCCTCGGCCCTTAGAAAAGTGTATATAGGAGCAGGCCCAGCTACCTAATTGCAAAATGAAAACATGGGGTCTCCTTGTTCAGAAAACTCTTGAGACTTTGAAGATAGTGACAGTTGAGCCTGGAACCCAGCATGAGGACCTTCTGAGCGGAGTTGCCCTCAGCAGCTATGCAGACGGCATGCCCATGGAGCCAGCCCAGCGTAGAAATGACCAGGCACTCAAAACTAATTGCTGAATGAATGAATGAATGAATGAATCATCTCAGTCTCTGGCACTGGGTACAAATGAAGCTGAGAGAGCGAGATGCCTTGTTCAGTTTCTCAGTCTGTGCCCCACGGTGGCCAAATCCACCTGGAAGTCAGGGCAGAGGATTCTGTGGGTGCAGCCCAGGAGGTCACCCTGTGGGGCACTGAGCAGGGCACCAAGGAACGGTGTGTGAGTATAGGGCGGGGCCAGGCAGGAACACCAGCGTAATACTCGTCTCTTGACTTGTTTCTCTGTGAGACTGTAAGTACCCTGAGGGCAGTGCGATTGTGTGGTATCCCCAGAACCTAGCCCCAGGGCAGATGTGTATACACAGGAGGTCTTACATCGTCAGTGGATGAGGAAAGAGATTAATGTACAGAAGATGTAGTCAAAGTCAAGCTAGCTGAAGGGATAGAAGCTTAGCGAGTTCGTTGAACAAATGGGGGACTTTTCACAGAAGTGCTGGAAACAAATCCCAGTCTGTTCCAAGAAGGTCAGTCAAGTATTCTGAGCCTGCTCTGTCATCCTGCTTCAATTAAAAAAAAATTTTTAATGTTCATTTTTGAGAGAGAGAGAGGGACAGACAGACCGAGTGCAAGCTGGGGAGGGGCAGAGAGAGAGGGAGACACAGAATCCGAAGCGGGATCCAGGCTCCGAGCTGTCAGCACAGAGGCCGATGACGTGGGGCTCGAACTCACAGACCACGAGATCATGACCTGAGCCGAAGAGGGAAGCTCAACCGGCTGGGCCACCCGGGCGCCCCTTTCCTGCCTCAATCTAACGTGGTGCTGCCATTGGCGTATGGGGGTGGCAAAGTGGAAGGTTCAGCTGTCTAACTTCTATTACCTCTATCCCAAATTTCCTTTCTTACAGTCTCTGTCTCTCTCTTCTCCTCCTCCCCTCCCTTTGTCCTCCTGCCATTGATGTAATTGGGGGAGGGGGGATGGAGTTGGGGGCGGTGAAGAGACTGGGATGGAACTGACCACCAGGGATTGAGAAAATGATTCCAGGTGGAATCTATTAAGGCAGGAAGTGGGGATACAGGACTCACAGGGTTTATTCTCTGAATCTCTTCATCTCTCTCCTACTCCAAGCCTCAGGGGTCTCCCAGGTCTTACATAGATGGTCATGGTGGTGACAAAGCGTCTAATGCTATTGCTTGGTGGTGTTAGTAGGAAAAAAAAAAAAAAAGATCTTTTCTTACCTTGAACTGCTCTGCTCCTCTCTAAATCAGAGGATAACAGTTTTAACTCACTGATTTTTTTTTTCCTTTTGCCTTGACCTCCAGGATGCCCCAAGCTAAATGCAATGCCCAGATTAGAATCTCATAGAAACTATGATGTTTATCGTATATACTTTTGCCTCTTCACTCTAAAATTTTGTTTTTTCTATTTCAACTTTTGTAGCTTTATGCCAAGCACGTAAAGAAATTATGCCTTTTGTTATTGTATCTGGACTGTGGTAGAAATAGATCCTCAGCCGAATAGGCTTAACTCAAATGTGCATGTGTCGGTTTTCAGGTCTCAGCCACATAGAAAAAGATGAGTGTAACCATGTGCATTAGCCAACTCAGGCTGCCACGACAGAAGGGCACAGACAGCAGACACTTATTGTCTCCCGCTTCTGGAGGCTGGGAGCCCAAGGTCAAGGTGTTGGCCCAGCGTTTCTTCTGAGGCCACTCTCCTGGGCTTGCGGATTTGCACCTTTCGGTATATCTCACTTGGTCTTTCCTCTGGGAGCACATCGGTGGTGGCTCTTCCTCTCCTGAGATGGACACCAGTCCTAGAGAATCAGGGGCCCCTTCGGGACCTTACTGAACCTCTTAATTTCTCTCTTCAAACGGTCTGTGTCTAAAAATAGTCACGTTGAGGGTTTGGGCATCAGCATGTAAATTTTTGGGGTGGGGAGACACAATCCAGAATGTACTGCCAGGTCTAATTGTGTTCTTAGGAAATAATCAAAAGGGCCAAGAAATAGGAAGCTGTCCAGAGGTCATGAGTTTGCTTTCTGCATGGCTAGGAATTAAGAGTGGGCATCAAAGGCACCTGTCCACACTTGACTTTGGGGTTGCCAGGCTCCCCGAATACCTGCAGGAAGAGAGGGCTCTCTGGCCTCAGTGCATGTCCTCGTCTCCGGATCTTCTGGGCTTGTACTTCCTTCTAACAGACCACATGCTTCCTTCTGCTGTGCCTGGTTCTCTTGCCCCGCAAGCAGACACAGACGTTTGCCATCAGATGGAATTGCCTTAAGAACAGTGCTTAGCGTTGGTTTGGTGCTTCATGTCCCAGGTTCAGACCCTGGAAAGGGGAACGAGCCCAGCCTGAGAGATGCAGGTCTCGGTTTCCAGCTGCAGTCCAGCCACTGGTTGGCCAGGGAGCCCTGAAGTTGTCCCATAATCTCTCTGGCCTTGGTTTCCTCATCTGCAGAAAGGGTTTGATGAGCTTTCTTCCTTCTCGGATGGGCTCTGATCCTATTAACTGTATCTCTATCCCAACCCCAGCATCTGGACTCCATTGCTCATCTGAAAATGGAGTTCAATGCTAGTATTTGCTTCACAGGGCTTTGTTACCAGGAAGGGTGCCCATGTCAGCAAAGCGCTTAGAACAGTGGTGGGCACAGGTAAGCTGTCACTTACTGCTGCCATTCTCATCATCACCTTTGTTAGGGCACCTGTGCCTGGTAGGCAGGAGGCATCTGTCCACTGACTGAGACTGGAACAGAGTTCCAGAGTGGCAGTGCTGGTCCCTCGTCAGGCTATGCTCATGGTCATCATTTGTTTTTTTTCTAACAACGGTTGGTCCTGCTGGAATGACCCAAGCTAACTGTTGGACTCCTGGCTTCAGTGCTTGTTAACTCTACAAGCCTGGGCTGATTATCCACCTTTCCCACCATAAGGAGCTTTCTATGTGTGTTGCGCATTCCTCGAGCTCTCAGCTCGGCGTCTTGATTGTTTTGCTTTCCTCCTGCCTGTCTGCTGGCTCAGTCCTGTTGCACATGCACTGAGCATCCAAATATTCACAACACTTCTGCCTCGTGCTTCATCTGCAGCACAGCACTCCATGACTAGAAGTGGGCACCCTGTCTCTTTACACACAGCACTTCCAATACGCAACGTATGGGGTCCCCTATCAGCCAGTCTCCCGTTCCCTGAGGGCACCAGCTCGGTGTCCTACACTTTAACTCAGTCCTGGCACTGGCCGTGTACCTGGAGACAGGATCATATCCCACGGGTTAAGACCTCAGTCCCACAAGACCACTTCCTACCCCCATTTAGACGCCAGTCGTAAATCCACGTTGTCACCTGGGACTCTGACCCACCGGCTGCAAATCGGGGCTCCAACAACCCCCCTCGGGTTTGATAATTTGCTAGAACTTTTTGTAAAACTCAGGAAAACACTTTACTTACTAGATTAGCAGTTCATCATAAAAGGATATAACTCAGGAACTGCCAGATGATAGAGATGCACAGGGCAGGGCATGGAGGAGGAAGCCTTGCACAAAAAGTACAATGCGTCAAACAGGAGACCGGCTGTCAGCCTCTGTGACCATTTCAAGTGACTTCAAGGAGAAATACAAAACCAGAAGAGCCAGAAAACCAATTAAGCAGATGCACGCAAGCAGTATTTTTAAACGATCAAACATGACAGAAACATAACATACTAAGATGACCTAAGGATCTGTCTTACGTCTTACGTAATGCGGAAATTACGTCTTATGCGGAATTTAGTCTTACGTCTATGCGGAAATTAGTACACCTTAATGTTTACAACCTTAGCAAATTATACCCTGTGTCACGCAAGTATTTGGAGAGCTCCTTTCCCCTTTTGTATATAATCCCCTGTAGCTAACAAGCTTTGAAGCAATTCTTGAAAGACTGTCTCCCAGGCTCCAGTCCTCAGTAAGACAATGAAGAAGTGTTTACCAACTGACTCCGAGCTTGGTTTTCTCTCAATTGACAAGGCGTACCCTCTGTGGGCATACCACCCTCCCCACACCTCCACCTGCTCACCAACCTGGAAGCTCTCTGAAACCCTCCAGTTGGATTTTTTTATGAAAGCTTCATTACAGGGATGTGGTTGGACCACTGGCCTTTGGTAGTTAATCTCCAGCCCTGCTCCCCTTGCTGGACTTTGGGAAACGGGGCTGGATGTCCCAACCAACCCATTTCTGCTTCCCCTGGTGACCAGCCCCCATCCAAAGGGTCTTTCCAAATGCCACCACATTAACATAAACCCCAGTGTGGTTGAAATGGGCCTTTTGTGAATAAAATGAGGTACATCTTTCACCTTTATTCATCTTCCCACTTAGGAAATTCCAAGGGTTTTAGGAGCCCTGTGTCAGGAATGGGGACAAAGACCAAATAAATATTTCTTCCTATAAATCATGATATCGTAATGACCGAAAAGAAAAAAAAAAATGAAAAACAAAAACAACAACCCAGCTTTAAAGCTGAAAAGCTGAAAACTCTTCAGCTTTCAGACGACTGTCTCAGGAAGACCCTGTTCTGAGTATGTTGTGGCTTTTGGTTCCCTCTGCTGGTCCCACTGACAGACAGGAGTGTGTTTCAGTCCTCAGAGTTACTCAAAATCAACATGCAAGGCTGATCAGAGGGACAAGTGATAAAAATTATCATCTTAAACATCAAAGATGAGTTAGAAATAACACACAGACATAAGTGTGCATTTAATTGGCAAACACTGCTACTCAAGCATATGCTGAGGCAGGAAGCCTTGAGTGTGAACAACCAGGATGTGGTAACTGCGTCTGGATTCTAAGCCAATGGAGAGGGTGAATTAGTTAGATGGGCTTTAAGTTACATGGATCGAAGGCTTGTTGAGAGAGAAGCATAGGGTTACAGTCTAGTTCATGGTGCCTGCTATGTAATATATATTTGCTAGGTAGATTTCTTGTTAGCCATCACATTTATGGGTCTGTATGGTAGACACAAAATTAAAGCCCATAATGGCAAGGAGAATCCTTATGGTCTAAATTGAGGAAAGGTTCTAAATTAAATCCTGTAAACGAACGAGAAGGTTAGGACCAGTGCCTCTGAACTCATCACCAAAATGGCAATTCAGGGGTACAGTTCTGGGATGTCCTGTGCTCTCAGCATATCCTAGGGGTGTTTAAGGGAGTAATTAGAGGTGACAGGTAATTAAAAGGAAAGGCACAGAGGTGGGAAGGTCAAATCACAATCTAGTCTGATTATGTACCACTCAAAAATATGAACACAGAGCTGTCCAGGCTAGCTTGGCCAAATTTTCCCATCTTTGTTATGTCACCTCTTCGGTAGAACTCATTTTAGTTTCAAAAAATGGCTATTGTCACCTTTAAATCATACAGTGTTTTAAAAGATTAAATACTCGTCTCAAACTCAGATACAGCTATTTCCATTATTTAAGTATCCTTTTATTATATTCCCATGTGAGTGCTTTTACTATAATTATAAAGCATATATCATTTAGTTTGTTTCTACTTAACGTTGCATTACAAGCACATCGTTGTGTATCTATAGTCTTCGTGTATCTCATTAAAATGGCTGTGGAATGTTCCCTGAAGCTGCTATACTTCATCAATTGTCAGTTGGTGGACATTTTGTATTGAAAGTTTTTTTCTCTCGTTGTGACTGCCTTAGCACAAAGTATCTTTATATGTATAGCCCTTTTCTGCTTTTGAATTATTGACTTGGGAATAAATTCCCATGATTGGAGTTAGTTACTCAAAGGCATAGCATTTTGCCAGCTTGTGGTGGATCTGTCCCTCTCATTGGCTACTCTGTGCACTACAAACTCCCTCAGGAAATCTGACCCTCAGACTGGTTTCTCTCCCTACTGGTCACCAACATGCACTTTGGGCTTTAATGGGATGGTTTCCCCAACCGATCCCAGTCTTTCACGCCATGTTCAATGTCCGGAAACTTATTCCTGCTTCTACGTCTTTGATCTCACTCTTCCTACCCACCCTTCCCAAACCCCGTCCTCCTTCCTTCCCACTGCTGAGAAAACAGCCTTCCTCCTTGTCCTACCACTGTGCTCCTCCTGAAACTCGTATTTTATATCCTGCTTTTATCATGCAAACTACCATAGCATTGTTTCCTAATAATTCCACATGACCTGGTTTTATTCTCCTTAATTTAACATTTTCAGCGATTTGGCGAGCAAAGGCTGTGGGTTGTGTATTTCTATGCCCTCACTGTTTCCACCAGAAATATCAGGCCCACTTTTCAAACTCAATAAATACGTGTTGATCCTCAGTAAGTAGTTTTTACTTATCAGCTATTTCTTCCAATGGTCCTTTGAGCTATTCTTTCAAAACCTTGTAGTAGGCCTTTTTTTTTTTTTTTTTTTTTTTAGTGCTGGTGGTTGGTAGGAAGGAGTAAGACTTCGAGGGTGTAGCTTACTTGCTCTGAAGAGGATGAAATGCGCAGAAGTCCATAATAAAAACAGAAAAATGTCAAGGAACATATAAAGAGAAGAAAATTTAATTCAAACATTGCATACAATGTTGGTGAATATTAGCAGTTACTGATTGTACAAATCGCGTTATGTCTCACCCAAAAACCCAGTTGGTTTAAAATCCTCACCATATGTTTAGCTCAATTCTGGGGTCAGCGGTTTAGGCTGACGGTTTGCTGGCCCTGCGGGGGCTCAGTTACAAGCCTGGGGGGTCGGCTGGCTGTTGGCCAGGGCGAGTCATTCCTCGTGTGTCTCCAGTATGTTCTCACGTCCTAGAGAAAAAGCCAGAGTGAGAGAGCAAGCCAGTGCATCAGCACTGTCCACGTAAGGACCTCTCTGAGCTGTGGAGTTTGGCCAAATGTGGACGGAAGTATGTCAGAGGAGGTGGAGACAGCCCCTGAGGTGTGGGGAAGCCTGCTCATGTCTGACGGTGGTCCAGGCAGTTACTAGTTCAGAGCCTCACGGGCCAGCTACTCTTGGTGTGGAGGGAATTGAGAAGCAGGAACGACGGGTCAACAGTCAGACTGGAAAGGTATCAGCAGTGGGGAGAGGAGTGTCCCGGGCGGCTACCTCCTTGACCAGGGGAACAGGCAGATGTGCGAGAGCCAAGGAGTGCTGGTGGGTGTGTGGGGGGGTAGGGGGACAGTGGCAGCCAGGGAGCCAGGAGAGGGCCTCAGTGTCTTAGTCTCTGGGGAAGGCAGGCATCAGTCTGCTGTGGCTGTGGTCTCAAGTGAAGGCAGAAAGGCAGGTGGGTTCTGACAGACACATCTGGGTCCCCCTTCTGGGATCACAGTCAAAGTTTTTTCCCCCACACGCCCTCTCCCCCTTCAACCACCCAGCTTCTCTACTATCTGAACGTGGACTGGAGACAAGGAATGACTCAGTTGTTTTAAGCACAGTGTGATGACTGATCTTTGGAAATCAAATCAGAGTCAAATCTGATCATTGGGGAACAGAGAAACTCATTTCAGTCATGAACTTTGTTGGGCATTCTCATCACTTTCCGTAGGGAGAGGAAGCATTACTGGTTCAGAGGCCGGCGAGGGGACAAGGCTTCTTAGGAAGGACTTATGACAGAGCTTAAAGTGAGGATGGGGTCCTGGGATGGCTTCTTCTCACCCCATATGAGGTTTCACAAGCAATGCTGTGTGTTTGGTTCCCATAACGACCTGGGCTTCTGTTCAGTGTCCCCACCATAGGAGGCTTGATGCTCACTTGAGACATTGCACTCTGTGGTGTAGCTTCCAGAGCATCGCTCAGAACTGGAAGATCCCGTGGATGGTCATGGTGTCTGGAATCAAACCATAGAGACTTTCTGCTGAGGCTTGAAGCTTGTCAAGCAAGCTTCCGGAAACCCAGACTGAGGTGCAAATGCCCTGGAGAGTAAAACCCCTCAACTCATCACCTGCAGGGGGGCCTTGAATAGCCAAGCCAGGAGGTAATGGGACATAAACCTACCTGGGCGGAGGAAGAAGGGCTAAGTTCCACTCAAGATGAACCAGATCAGCTTAACAAACTTGTCCAGGGATGCCTCCAATTCCAAATACTGCCAGAATTATTTTCTGCTAGAGTCTTATTTTTTTCTTCTTCTAGAGTCTTAGAATAAGAACAGTAAGCCCGGTTGTTGCAATCTTTAGCATACTGAAGCTCACACGCTAGGCTTAGATGTGTTGTGCCAAGACATCCCCCTTCTTTTCTTTACTAATTGTGGACTTTATTCATGATTTTCTTTCAACTTTGTTTAAAAATATAAGCTCCATGCAGTACGAATCGTGAAGAGTTTATTGACATTGTAACCCTGGCACGGAGTAGACAATAAATAGGCGAGCAAGGTACATGAACTGTGGTGTTTTTCAATCCATAACACCTCCAAGGGAACAAGTTCCACCAATTGGCTACCTGCCGTGTAAAGCAACCCTTCCTTTGCTTTGTTCTTTAAAAAGAAATCAGTATTTCAGGTTCAAAAGAATAGGTGATCCGATTGTAAGTGTTTTTCAACTTCTCCCTTTCCTGTTCTGTTTGTTCAAAGCAGTGAAACTATTTTATCAAATGCAAGTTTACTTGGCACTTTAATATATAAAACATACATAAACCAGGCTGCCGGAGCTCATAGTGGGGCCAGTCCTCCTCCCTATTTAGTCCATAAGGCAGCTCAGAAGGTATCAGAATCTCAGTGCCCCCAGACCTCCCAACTCCAACACTATCTGTGTGATGTGTATTTCACACATACCTGTAAGTGTCTAGGGTACAGAGTACACATTCTCCATCCTTCACCCATTTCAGAATTTTACCCTCATCTCTGTTAGGAAATGCTTCTTCTTTATCTAAGGCCTTTTTTTTTTTTTTTTTTTTTTTAATGCTTCGTCTCTATTTAGGAGAGAGATTTATAGGACTCCAAAGTGACCTGAAATTCAGTTAACTTTGTTTCAAAATCTTTTCCATTAGAGTCAAATCCAACTTAAAAAAAAAACAACACACATGAAAAGATATGATTCATAGTTGTATTATCTGACTGCTTATTTAACTGACATGACCAAGTTTCTGGAATGGGTAGAAATTGAGTATTTTTTTAAATCACCTTTCACTTCTGAACACTTAAAAAATATACCAATTATTTATTTATTTATTTATTTATTTATTTATTTATTAAAAATTTTTTTAAGTTTATTTTTTTATTTTCGAGAGAGAGAGAGAGAGCACAAGCAGAGGAGCGGCAGAGAGAGAGAGAGAGAGAGAAAGAGAGAGTGAGAATCCCAAGCAGGATCCACACTGTCAGCACAGAGCCCGACGAAGTGTGAGATCATGACCTGAGCCGAAATAAAGAGTCAGACGCTTAACTGAGCCACCCAGGAGCCTCCCCCCCGCCAAATACAGTTATTTTTTTAGAGAAGTTTTAGGGTCACAATAAAGTTGAACAGAAAGTACAGAGAGTCCCCATATATGCCCTGCCCTGACACATACATAATCTTCTCTACTATCAACATCCCCACAAGAGTGGGATATTTATTACAAGTGATGAGCCTGCACTGACTCATCACCATCACCCAGTGTCCACAGTTTACATTAGCGTCACTCTTGATGTTGGACATTCTGTGGGCTTGGACAGGTATGACACATATCCTCTGTGCCCCACCTCTTCATCGCTTTCTTTCTCTTCCCTGGCACCCTCTGATCTTTTTATGGTCTTTACAAAAGTTTCGCCTTTTCCAGGATGTCATGTAATTGGAATCACACAGTATGTAGGCTTTTCATATGGATTTCTTCCACTTAGTAATATGCATTTAAAGTTCCCCCATGTCGTTTTAGGTTTGATAGCTCGTTTCTTTTTAGTAATAAATAACATTCCGTTGTCTGGATGTACCGTAGTTTATTACTTATCCATCCACCCTCTAAAGGACTTCATGGATGCTTCCAAGTTTTGGCAATCATGAATAAATCTGCTCTAAATATCTGTGCAGGATTTTGTGTGGACATAGGTTTTCAGTTCATTTAGGAAAAGATCAAGGAGAATGGTTGATGGATGGATGGTACAATACGAATGTTTAGTTTTCTAAGAAACTGCCGAGCTCTCTTCCAAAGTGGCTGCACCATTTTGCATTCCCACCCGTGATGAATGAGAGGTCCTATTACTCTAAATCCTCACCAGCAATTGCTGTTGCCAGTGTTTTGGATTTTCCTTGCTCTAATATATGTAGAGTGGCATCTCATTGTTACCTTAATTTGCAGTTTCTGAATAACATAATGTTGAACATCTTTTCATATGCTTATTTGCCACCTGTATTTCTTCTTTTGTGAGGTGGCTGTTCAGGTCTTTTGACCACGTTTTAATTGATCTGTTTGTTTTCTTTTTGAGTTTTAAGGGTATATTTTGGGTAATAGTCCTTTTATCAGATATGTTTTTGCAAATCTTTTCTCACAGTCTGTGACTTGTCTTTTCATTCTCTTAACATTGTCTTTTGCAGAGCAGATATTTTTAAATTTTAATATTGCCTCTGCTCGTTGTCAAAAATTAGCTGGCTATATTTGTATGGGTCTATTTCTGGCTTATTTATCCGTCTATTCTGCTCCATTGATTTACGTGTCTATTTTTCCATCAGTACCACACTACCTTGACTGCTGTAGCCCTACAGTGAGTCTTGCAGTCAGGTAGTGTCAGTCTTCCAACTTTGTTCTTTTTAAATAACATGTTGGCTCTCCTGGGTCTTTTGTCTCCCTATATAAGCTGAGTCAATTTGTAATATTCACAAAATAAATTGCTTGTACTTTGATTGGGGTTGCATTGAATCTATAGATCAAGTTGGGAATAACTGGTATCTTGACAATACTGTCTTCTTATCCATGAACATGGAATACATCTCCATATATTTAGTTATTCTTTGATTTCATTTGTCTTGGAAACTTTCTTCTCCTAAGACTGTCAGCCAGGAAAATCCACATCTCTAAGTTGGGAAGGTGGTTGGCTCACTTTGACTTTACTTCTTGTGCTTTTCTTTCAGCACCTACAGGTTATTGTAGTATCTAAGAGGAGGAATCAGCAGGTAGTAAGGACTAGCGAGTTTCTCATGTAAGGGAGGGAAGAAGCAATGGTGGACGCTACCAGGAAGTTGCTGTTTGTTGTTGATTTTGAACCTCTCTTCCTCACCCAGTTAGCAAGGACTTTGGAAGCAAACATATCTGAACTCAAATTCCAGTTCTCTTATTTACTAGCTTGCCTGTGGCAAGTTATCCTCTCTAAGCTTCGGGTTTGTTCATCTGGAGAGCAGAGAAAATGTCTATTTTTCAGGATTTCTGGGAAGGTTAAATAAGGTTGTATATATAAATGACTCATACATAGTGGGTACCCAGTAAACAGCATGCATTCTCTGTGCTCCCTCCTCCCCCTCCTCTGAGTAACCAAGAGGCATGGGACTTTCCCGGCGTTCCTCTGGTGCTCCTTCTCTGAGCTTAGTGGGAGAAAGGGGTGTTATCATTCCAGAGTCAACCATCCGTAGGGTGTGGGGCAACCTTGCGAGGGCCTCCATGCATTGAGGTGCAGAGTATAACCCATTCAAAGCTTCGCCTTAGAACTTTAGTTTAAAATTCTTGTACTCTCCTCCCCCACCCCATCACCAGGAGCTAACAAATCCTCGCAATACTTTTATCTCTCTTTCTCTGTCATCTAGGTTCTGTGAAATAATCTCATGTTATTAGAATGTCCCTTATAGGATGTCTCTTCTGGTACAAAGGTCCTTATTTATACATTCTCAGAGAATCTATTCTTACCCATTCATATTTAACTAACTATATGCCGAAAGATTCCTTGCTCCCACCTTTTCATCTTCCCCCACTTTGAAGACTTTTTCTTTAGTTCATGTATCATTTGACTAGTTTTGTTTCTCACGTAGTTTTTTTTAGATGGGATCCAGAGGTGGTATTCTCTCAGTCTGAGTCTCTCACTAAGCAGCTTTCTTTTATCCTGATAGGAAACAGTAGCTTGGCTGCTCGGAGAGTACCTGGGTGACAGCCTCTTTCTCAAAAGTCTGTAGACGCTCTTACTGTCTACCTCAATGTGCCCACTCATCACTGGGGATTTTGTCAAGATGCAGATTCTAATGCAGTAGGACTGGAGTGGGCCTGAGCTTCTGCATTTCTAGGAAGCTCCCAGCTGATGTAACTGCTGCCAGTCAGCAGACTACAATTTCGGTAGCAATGTTCCAGCTTACCGTGTAGCAGGCAAGTCCGAGGCAAGTCGGATTTCCCTCTTTATGGGTAACTTGTTTTCTTCCCAGGAAGTTTGCAAATTTCCCTCTTGATCATTATAATTCAAGAACTTTGTTAGGATATGCTCATAAATGCATCTTTTCTCATCAATCTAGACAGGATCCAGTGAGCCCTTTATTTATTTATTTGTTAATTGTTTACTTATTTCTGAGAGACAGAGAGACAACATGAGTGGGGGAGGGCCAAAGAGAGAGGGGAGACACAGAATCCCAAGGCGGCTGCAGGCTCCGAGCTGTCAGCACAGAGCCCGACGCGGGGCTTGAACTCATGAACCACGAGATCATGATCTGAGCTGAAGTCGGACGCTTACCCAACTGACCCACCCAGGCGCCCCCAGTGAGACCTTTATTTTTTTTTATTTATTTTTTTTTTAAAGTTTAATTTTCTTTCTTCTTTTTTTTTTTTTAATTTTCTTTTTTTAAATATTTATTTATTTTTGAGACAGGGAGAGATAGCATGAACGGGGGAGGGTCAGAGAGAGAGAGGGAGACACAGAATCCGAAACAGGCTCCAGGCTCTGAGCTGTCAACACAGAGCCCAATGCGGGGCTCGAACTCACGGGCCGCGAGATCATGACCTGAGCCGAAGTCGGATGCTTAACCGACTGAGCCACCCAGGCGCCCCCCCAGTGAGACCTTTAAATTGCAGACTCAAATGTTTCTTCGGCTCACAGACATTTTTCTCCCTACGATTGCAGTCAATACTCATTATTCACGGATTCTGTGTCTGTGAATTTTCCTAAATGCTACAATGTATAGCTCATCCCAAAATCAATACTTGCGGAGCTCTTGTGGTCGTTCACAGACAAGTTCATAGTGGCCAAAAACTGTCACCTGACGTGCATGTTTCCAACTGAGGTCGAACAAGGCTATGCTCTGCCTTCTTGATTCGGCTCTCACACGGTAGACTTTTGGCTTTTTTGTTGTTGTTAGTGTTACTTTTTGTTGGTGATTTCTGTTTAAAATGATCGCCAGGCATAACACTGAAGTGCTGTCTCGTGTTCCTGAGTGCAAGAGCACTCTGGGCGGTTTTATAGAGGAAATACCTGTGTCAAAGTTTCATTTAGGCGTGACCTGTGATGCTGTTGGTCGTGAGTCCAAGGCTAGGGATTCAACAATATATGTAAAATGAGGTTTCCTCAAACAGAATCACACACGAAACAGGGTTATATATTGATTAGCTGAGGAGAACGATGTGACCAGAAGCTGGCAGGAAACTAACCGTGTATTTCCTTCAGGAACAACGGTTCAGTATTTGCTTAACCTGCAGCAACTTTATCACACATAAATATCGCACATAATGAGAATCCATGGTATTTTTTTTTTCTTTTTTTTAATTTTTTTTTCATGGTATTTTTTTTTTTTTTAATTTGTGCTTTCTCTATTTCTGGGATATAATACCATTTGATCATGATGTTTTATTGTTTGACATATTGCTGGATTTGATTAGCTAGAATTCTGTCGAGGATTTTTGTATCCAGGTTCATGAGGGATATTATCTTGAAAAGGTTTTTGTTGGTGTTATATCTTTGTCTGGCTTTGTTATCAGGATAATAACTGGCTCATAAAACAAACATTGTTACCTACAAATTTAATTTCATTGATAAATATAAGACCGGTTACATTATCTGTTTCTTGTTGAGTGAGGTCAGAGTGGCTGGTACAAGTTTTCCCAAAATATAATTTTCTCTCGAAAAGCTCAATTTTTATCCTTGGCAACAAACATCGTTAGTTTTGGGAATTAGTTAGGCAGTGAGAAAATGCCTGCCACATGTCTATGTTTGAATAATCACAGTTTGTCATTTGCTCTTTGAAGTAAAAATAATGCTCAGTGGAAAGATGACTTTTTCAGTGTGCAGTTCAAACCCCTGTACAAGTGCTTTCCCTGGAAACGACCATTGCGCTGTGGGACGCAGCAGGGAGCGCTTCCCGTTTTGTCACACAAAATACTAAAAAGACGCGAATGCTGGAGTTGACAGGGTTGAGACATAATCTATAATCTTATCGAGGACAATCCCAGATGAGGCTGGCGGTCCTGAGCTGTTATCCAGTGTCTAAAATACGCGTTATGTGTTTGTCTGGTCTTCTGGTTGCTTAAGGGCGAATGTGGTGCCTGTTATTCTCTCATAATAGGTTGATTTTCCTCTTCATCAAAAATTAAGTCTCCAGGGGCTCCTGGGTGGCTCAGTCAGTTGGGCGGCCGACTTCGGCTCAGGTCATGATCTCGCGGTCTGTGAGTTCGAGCCCCGCGTCGGGCTCTGTGCTGACAGCTCAGAGCCTGGAGCCCGTTTCAGATTCTGTGTCTCCCTCTCTCTCTGACCCTTCCCCGTTCATGCTCTGTCTCTCTCTGTCTCAAAAATAAATATAAAAATGTTAAAAAAAATTAAAAAAAAAATTAAGTCTCCTGGGTTTATCCAGCCAGGATAAATTCCTTGGATTTTGTTTTCCTGTACTTTGACATATTTCTTACACTTGGCCTCAACGGTGGATGACCATCTCGTTCTTTAATCCACATACTAGATTTTAAAATTCATGGGGCGCCAGGGTGGCTCAGTCGGCTGAGCGTCTGACTTTAGATTTCAGCTCAGGTCGTGACGTCACGGTTGGTGGGTTCGAGCCCCGTGTTTGGCTTTGTGCCGACAGTGCAAAGTCTGCTTGGTATTCTCTTTCCCTCTGCCTCTTCCTTACTCATTCTCTCTCGCTCTCTCTAGCTCTCTCTCTCAAAAAAAAAAAAAAATTAAAAGGAATAAAATAAAATTCCAAACATGTTTTTGGGTAGAGCCCCTGGCCATCTTCTTGTGCTCCCCTTCGATATCCGTAGGTACCCCATTACCTTTTACTGCAGGTGTCCATCTGTCTCCCCCATGTCTGCTTCATCGGGCACGTTCCACACATTTCCCCAGCTCCCCCTCTCCCTGGCTGCTGGGTTCCTCAGATGTGTTTGCCTTTTGTTCCGTCAGCTCATTGGGCTTCACATCCTGTTGCTAGAAGCCACGTAAAAGCAGGAATACTGGCATCATTTCCCACTAGATCAGGATCTTTTTTATCGAGGTGTAATTGGCAAGTAAAATTGGACATATTTAAATTGGGTGATTTGATACGAATTGTGAAATAATCACCGTGATCAAGCTAATTAATGTATCACCTCAATAATTACTCTTTTTTTTGGTGGGGGTGAGAACACAGGATCTACCCTCTTAGCAAATTTTAGGATGAATGTATTCATCTTGTGCAATGGAACTTTGTGTCCTGTGACCAACATCTCCCTATACCCCAGCCCCAGCCCCTGGCAGTCACCAGTCTACTCTCTGCTTCTATGAGTTCAACGAGTTTAGATTCCACACATGAGTGAGATCATGCAGGGCTTGTTTTTGGCTTATCTCTCTTATCATACTGTCTTCTGGATGCATCTGTGTTGTCCCAAATGGCAGAATCACCTTCTTTTTAAGGCTGAAGATCAGTGATAGATTTTTTTTCTGGAAAGTACCATACATGTCTTAACCCTTTGGGAAAATGAAGACTTCTGGGGGATTGGGGTCAGAAGTAATAATTCCCTTTTTGTGTGTACGGAGGGAACGCGGCTCTGAGGCTCTGAGTACTGAAGCCCCTGCCTAGCATTCCTCAAGAGACCAGAGGCAGAAATCCACGTGGACATCTATATTGTCACGGTGATTATCAACCATCTGATGAACACTCACCCAGCGCTAGGCATGGGGGAATGTTTTACATGTATGAAAGTTTCTTGTGAGGCTAAGTTGTTTGGTGATTAACACATATTTGCCCTGTAACATGGGTATCATGATTCTCCCCACATCTACGTGGAGACACTGGGTCTTTCCCTGAGATGACAGGGCAGGAAGTGGCGACATTGGCATTTGGATTCCGGGGCTTTGAAATCTTGACTGCATTTCTCTTGGACAAGAATGAGAGTGGTTTCCTTTCTCCGCTGCCCCTCAAAACTTTGCTCAGTGGGTGGCTTCCTCATTTAGAAAAATCCTTTATATTCTCTCAGTGTATCAGGTCAAGGGTACCACCTCCTCATGTCCCATACATTCTTCCCAGAACAATAGCCCAGCTATTATTATTATTTTTAATTACTTTCCTATTTAATGATTAAAGAGACTGGTGGGTTGGGTGATATTATCAGGTGATGGATTCTGTGCTCGCTTTTGCTCAACCTTCCCCACCCCTTGCCCTTTACGTTAGCTGATTCACAGGCTGTCTCTTTATTACCATGAAACCTGGGGGAAGAACAATCCTATTTCTGGTTTCCATTAGCATTTCTATTTTGAAGACCTTTTGAGTGATGGGTGTGGCATCTTAGGGATTCAGGGGTCCCTGCCAAAGGAGTTTCTGAGCATAGTGCTTAACCCTCAAACCACTTTTTAAAAAAGGCTGGAATGGAGCCTATGGGAGAAGGTCTGGAAAAGAAGCGATTTACATCAGGTACCCAGCTAGGCGCTCAGTGCAGGAGGAGGAGGTCTTTCTGGTTCGGAGGGATCAAGCCAGGATGCTCTCCAGAGCCCAGATCAGTAGCTCTTAACCAGGAGTCATCCTCCTGACCATCTGGGGAACTCCTAGGCCCCACCTCTACAGAAAATTCTGAGGGGTCCTGGTATGTGTATTTTGAAAAAGCTCCCCTGGGGGTTCGGAGGGATACCCTTTGGGTAAGATGGCCCACCAGCCACAGGTGCCCAGAAAAAGCAGACCTTGGGGTCTATGGTCATTTACTGCTGATGTCAGAGGTCCAGAGTTTATTAAATAACTCCCGTAAAGTGCTCAGCATCGTGCCTGGTGCTGACTGAAGAGCAAAGTTTTGGTCAAAGTGACCCTCTCTTCCATAAGAGTAACATGCATTCATTTGCTTAAACACGAAAATGAAAATTTGGAAATTTAGCTTCAGTAGATTTGACCAATTGTCTCTTCAGTGTGGTTGTACCCAGTTTTACTTTTGCCACCTGGGTATAAATGTACAAGTTCCACAGACTCAGTATCAAACATGAACTTTTTACCAGGCTGCTGTGTGTAAAGCAGTATTTCGTTTTGCCCCTAATTGGCATTTTCCTGATCACACGCAAAGTTGATCGACTTTTCCTATTTGACTGGACGTTTTTGTTTCCAGTTCTGTGAATGGTTGGCTGATATCCTTTGCCCATTTTTTCCCATATTTTGTATAGTCCTTTTGTATTGATTAGGAATTCTTTATCTTTTATGGCTCTAAGTCCTTGCTAGATATTTGCAATATTTCTCCTGGTTTGTCCCTGTATTTTAAGTTTCTACTATAAAACGGGAGTTTTAAATTCTGATGTGGCCAAATGTGGCCAAATTCACCACCTCAGCTCTAGAACATTTGAAATCCTAGGGCTGGTTCACAGAGGGTCTCCAGAGCTCTCCTGACTCTCGTTGTGCACAGGGATTTTAGAATCTCCATCCGTCCTGAGGATCCTGTATCCCCGGCTTTTTCTTTCCCGTTGTCCGAGTTTAATCTCACACCTTTCCCCGAGTTTTCTGTCTTCACTTGCTTTATCGCCCACTTTTCTCATTTCCTTCACTTTTTCTGGGGAGGTGGGTAGAAGCCTCCAGTGGGAGTCAGGATAGCCGAGTTGGAGCGTGGGTTCAATCAGGAGCCAGCCATGGGACCTTGGGCAAGCCATCCCTCCCCTGTGAGTTTCAGTTTGTTCCCCATAAAAATGAGGGAGGGGAGGAGCCGGCCCCCGACTTCCCTTCTCATTCCTGCTGTTCTCTCACACCAAGGCTTGTTCACCACGTGGCTTAGCTCTCCACACCGATGCATTTGTCCAAAGAAAGCAATCCTTCCTCCTTCCACACCCCCATCTTCACAGGCACCGCCCCCTCCCCCCATTCAGGCACGTGATGGCCGGATGTGTCATAATCTTCTCGGACTCGACATTTTGAGACTGCTCTCCTCTGCAGAGCAAAGAAAGGAAGCATCAGGGGGCCCCCCCCAGGCGGCTCACGGTTTGTGAGTTCGAACCCTACATTGGGCTCTGCGCTGACAGTGCAGAGCCTGCTTCAGAGTCTCCCTCTCTCTCTCTGCCCCTCCCCTGCTTGTAGGCTATCTCTCTCAAAATAAATAAACTTACAAACCAAAAAAAAAAAAAAAAAAAAGGAAGGAAGGAAGCCTTTGGTGGCTATCATTGGGAGATTTAGCTATTTAAACAGGTGACTCTCCTGGCTCCCTTTCACGGGGTCCTGCTTGAAGACACAGAGGTCCTGGGTGCCGTGCTCACTGGGTAGGATTAACTGAAAACCGCTGCCCAGTGCCTACCACCTGCTGGTAATGAGGGCCCCGTCTTCAACCTTGCAAATGGCTAGATTGCATTTGCCAACTTGCCCAGTTCTGTTTGCTTTGCTAACTGTTAATGGCCACAGAGACTTAATGAGGCAATAGATGTTCTTCTGGGTAATTACACTCTCGGGTAAAGCATTAGACCAGGTTCCCTGAGTTCTCATCTGCCTGGAGAGACAGGCTAGTGGGCAACCCTGCTCATTTGAATTTTCTAGGGACTTAGGGGAAAGCCTTCGAAGTGATGTGTGCCCTTCACCATGTTTATTTTATTTTTTAAAATTTTTAATGTTTATTTATTTTTGAGAGAGAGAGTGTGTGTGTGAGCAGGGGAGGGGCAGAGAGAGAGGGAGACACAGAATCCGAAACAGGCTCCAGGCTCCCAGCTGTCAGCACAGAGCCTGACATAGGGCTCGAACTCACAGACTGAACTGTGAGATCATGACCTGAGCCACCCAGGCACCCCTAGCCCAGCAATTTTTAGCAAAATGTTTCTTTTTCAAGTAAAAGACTTGACTGACCTCCCTTTGCACATCTGTAGACTTTTCCCTCCTTTGAAGATCACAGTACTCTTGCACAAAGCCTGGGTACCCAGGAATCAGACCTTCTTGCACAAGCCCCCACCCACCCCCGGCCCCAGGGAACTTGAACTTCTCACACAACTGAGCTAATTCTACAGCACTGAGCTAATCCCAGCACTGAACTAATTCTACAATGGGCATCGAGTCTGCATGTCAGCAAGAAATGTCACAGACCACTGCACTCCCTTAACTGATTAAACCCCTTTCAAAATCTGAACCAGGCAGAAACCTGGGAGTTGTTGGCCTTTGGACAAGAGTCTGCCTTCTCCCCAGATTGCTGGCCTCTGGAGTGAAGCTCATATTCCTCTCCAATCAAAACTTGTCTCTTGAGTCTTGGCCTTTCAAGCAACAGGCAGCCAAACTTGGGTTTCAATGACACAACTGCTTTTTGGGTCAGCTTCTGCCTCAGCCCAGTCTTGCTTCCTCGATCCCTTACAGGTATATCTCCCCGGAACATTCGCCCCAGAAATTCTGAGATAGTTCCGGTCTCAGTTTTTGCAGGGACATGGACACACATATTCTGTTGTCTCCCTGGGTGTACCATGACCTCTGAGGACAGAGCTCCCATGTCTGCACCTTTTCCATGAAGTGTCTAACACAGGGCACACCTGCAGTACCCGTGGAAGGAAGGAAGGAAGGAAGGAAGGAAGGAAGGAAGGAAGGAAGGAAGGGAGAAGGAAGGAGGGAAGGAAGGAAGGGAGAAGGAAGGAAGGAGGGATGGATGAAAGGAAAGAAGGATGGAAGGAAGGAAGGAAGGAAAGAAGGATGGAAGGAAGGAAGGAAAGAGGGAGGGGAGAAGGAAGGAGGGAAGGAAGGAAGGAAGGAAGGAGGGAAGGAATGAAGGAAGGAGAAGGAGGGAAGGATGGAAGGAAAGAAGGAAGGAAGGAAAGAGGGAGGGGAGAAGGAAGGAGGGAGGGAGGGAGGGAGGGAAGGAAGGAAGGAAGGAAGGAAGGGCCATCCAGGTGCCCCTTACACTTTCAACTTTAAAGAAACCCACAAAATTATACAACTTAAATTCTTACTGTATTTCTCGCTGCCACCTCATGTCAGGTTTTCATCCTATCCTATCTCCTCCATTCTTTACTTTCTAGGGCAAGAGTGAAGCCTGTGGGCTCTTATCATAGAAAGGGTTTTAAAGCCCGAAAATAAAGTAAATGTATAGGATTGCAAAATTATAGTGAAATCCAGTTGCCTTCATTTCTTATTATGCTGTAACAAATTACTACAAGGTTAGTGGCTTAAAAATAACCCGATGATGTGGGTGCTCGTCCGTCACCCTCCCGTCTTCTCTTCTGCGTGATCTCCTATGTGCCATCAGGAGATCCTGGCAAAATACCTGGCATTTCAGTTTCCTTATCTGTGAAATACGCTAGCTGCGGGGAATTTGGGAAGGGTCTCTAGGTTTATTCAAACTCTTTGCATCTATGGTCACAACCCTGGGTTCGTGCGATGTCAAAGCCACACGCTAGAGGGAAGCATTGACTAAAATGTGCGGAGAAGCCCTTGGACTCTAGACCCTGTCTTCGAAGTTGAGTTTGCTTAGTCGCAGCAAATATTGGTGATGGAGATCATGGCAGAGTGAACACAGCTTATCAGGTCAGAGCAGTAGGGTTGTTTCACATCATCGTTGGTCTAGACGGGAGCACTCCTTAGCACTCCGTAGATGGGGGGAGGGGGGGCAGGTAATGGGTGGGAATCCACCGGCCCATCAACCCCACCCGGGAGAGCACCGAACTTCACCGTACTTTGGCCAGGACATAAACTCTTCCTATCCTGTCGTAAGTGGGGATGAGTAACATAATGGGAAGACTGTAAAAAAAAAAAAAAAAAAAAAAAAAAAAATTCAACTATTTAAAATAATTAATTGCTGGGGCACCTGGCTGGCTCAGTTGGGGGAACACGCGGCTCTTGATCTCAGGGTCATGAGTTCAAGCCCCATGTTGGGTGTAGAGTTTACTTAACATACATACATACATACATGCCAGTATTTCATCTTTGTTCACTTCAGGCTGAACTTTTTCAATTCGCTCAAACTCTCTTTTCCACATGAGCTTCTCGGTGAGTTCTGCCGGGGTTGTGGAAGTAGAACTTGCTAATAGCGGGTCTGACAATCTGAAATCTAGAGAAACATTTTGGGAAGAATTGACAGCTTGGCAATATTGAGCCTTCCAATCCATGGACACAGTATCCCTCTTCATTTATTTAGGTATTCTTAATCCCTCTCATCAACATTCCATGTATTTTGGCATACAAATCTTGCACATATTTCTAAATTTCCCCTAAATATTTTGCTTCGTAATACAAGAGTAAAGGATACTGCTTAAAAAAAAATCAATTTCTGTTTTTTTTTTATTTTTAGTCTATAAAAATACCATCAATCTCTTAAATACTGACTTTGTATTCTGTGTCCTTCTAAACTCACATATTAGTTCTATTAGTATACAAAATGTTTTTGGAGTTTCCATCATTGAAAATCACGTTATCTGTGCATAGACAGCATTATCTGTTTCTTGTAGATAGCATATAGATTCTGCTTTTCATCCAGCCTAAATATCTATGCCTTTTAAGTGGAGTGTTTAAACCATGTATTATCTAACGTAATTATCAATATACTTGGACTTAAATCCACCATCTTCCTCTTTGTTTTCTATTTGTTTCATCTGTTCTTTGTTCCTTTTTTCTCTTTTTCTGCTTTCTTTTGTATTAACACATTAGTTATATTTAGCTTCATTATTATCTTATTAGCTTACCTTTAACCTTTTTTTTTGCAGTTCTTCTGGAACGTAAAATATTACTCTTCTAGGATCTATACTGAATTCCATGGGTTTTCAACAAAGATTCTCTACTCTGCTGATCAAAACTCAGACATGTCCTAGCTCTGTGTCATCTTGGAATTGTTTAAGTGCTCCCATCTATATTTGTGTGTCTTTGTGGCGTTTTACATCTCAGTATTTAGTCATACACTCAAGGGGACTCCTAGGCAGATTTTGGGGGCTCTTTTGCTCTATGGCTCCCTGTTTTCTGGTAACCACCGTGCAATATCTAGCTTCCCCAGCCTGCCTGGGCTTTGACTTCAGTCTGGTCCTTTCAACGAGACTGATATGCTCTGCTTGGGTTTCCCTGCCTGTGTTGTGGTCTGGACATTGTCTCCCCTTCAAGTATGACTTTCATTCCAAAGCACCACAAGACTTCAGGATATTTTACTCTGCTTCTCAGATGCTTCTGGCCCTGACCCCAAGCTTCAAACATGCCCTAGAGCTCAGAAAATGTCTCTTGGGAAAAAACCCTGCAGTACTTTGGTGTTTTTGTTTTTATTTTTGAGTTTATAATCTGCCATGCTAGGCCTGCACTATGCCAGATACTCTCTCTGCTAGTTTGTAAATCCCTGAGTAGAATTCCTTTGTCTGGGTCAAGCCTGACTTTGGCTCATCAAAACTGGGAAATTCCTGCAGGAAAGAAAATAGCTCATGATCATCCATGCATTGAAGGAGGGGAATTTTAGTTTGTTTCATTTCTGTTGTTTCCACAACTTTCCAGTACACTTAAAATATACTTTTTATAATTTATCTGGGGTTTTCTCCTTGAAAATTTGCAGTGGTAATGCTGTCTTTCATAATAAACTCTGCCTGTCTTATTCTTTATTTCTATTAGCTCTTCATTGTTCTTTTTAAGGAATAGAATTTTATTTTTGTTCTATGGATTCATTCTCACCTTATCCCTCTGAAGAATAACTGTAGTCTTTGTTTTAAAAATTCCATTGTTGGGGGGCACCTGGGTGGCTCAGTCGGTTGAGTGTCTGACTTTGGCTCAGGTCATGATCTCACAGCTTGTGAGTTCGAGCCCTGTGTTGGGCTCTGTGCTGATGGCTCAGAGCCCGGAACCTGCCTCAGATTCTGTGTCTCCCTCTCTCTCTCTACCCCTAACCCACTCGCATTCTGTCTCTGTCTCTCTCAAAAACAAATAAACATTTGAAAAAAAATTAAAAACTCCATTGTTGGCTAGTCTCTATGCTTTTTTGTCCCTAAGTTATTTGTCCTCTTTCTTCCTGTCTTTCATTCCATAGAATTTCCCCAAACGACTGGTAATCTGCTCTATAAGGGGTGGTGGGTGGAGCTTTATCCCAGTATAAATTGGGGAACCTCAAAAGTAGTAACAGTAAGAATTTTCTCCAGGTCAGATCCCTTTTGCAGAGAAAGATCTTTTATCCTCCTGGGTGAGGTCACTTTTGGATAATTTAAACAATGAAATCTCCCACAGTGGGAAGGAGGGCGCAGCCTGCGGGAAAGCACTTGAGATCACGCATTTTATCTTATTATTATTCTCTAAATATTTATTTATTTTTGGGAGAGTGCAACTGGGGGAGGGACAGAGAGAGGAGGACAGAGGATCTGCACTGGCAGGCTGATAGCAGCAAGCCCAAAGTGGGGCTCGAACTCATGAACCGCGAGATCATGACCTGAGCTGAAGTCAGACGCTCAACCCACTGAGCCCCCCCGGGTGCCCCGAGACCATGCATTTTAAGCACTCTGCTCACTGCCTGTTCATTAGTTGGCACTCAACTCATTTTCCATGTCCTGGGTATACAGTGATACCAGGAAGACTATTTGGCCTACCGGCACAGAAATAGACTGTTACAAATAGGGTTTCTATGTGCTAATTGGGTTCTGCCAATTAGAAGCGCTCGCATGGGATTTGGAAGGCAGAAGCTATTGCCTTATGGTTTGGGGGTGTTTTCTGCTGGCAGTTAAGGTACTAGTGATGGCAGGCGGCAGCCTCTGGCTTCGGAGGTGGCCACAGGCAGTCGTGGTGCAGAGGCTACGTGCACGGGACGACCTGGCACCTGTTTTGTGCTGCGAAGACCAACTCGCTGATGGGTGGTGACCGCTCTGTTGTCCAGGGCACCATGGCGGCAGTGGGTTCGTGACCACTGGAGATCACCGCTTTGGGGGGGTGTTCTTGAGTTACCGAGGCCACCTCCTGATGGCCTGCTTTCTGACTGGGGACTCTGGACACCTCTGTGGACCATCAGTTATGGGGGCATTCCTGGAGATCATGTGGAGATCCCACTTTCTGGCCCTGCCAGTGATATTCTGAGCACCCAGTTCTTTCCATCATCTCTGCTCAAAATGCCCAGTGCATTTTGCCGTGTTTCTGGCATGGAACCTCACTAGTATGGCATTTGAGCTCGCAGGCAAGGCAGGTCCTGAGGCTGCAGAGACACGGACACTCTCGGGTGTGCATGTGCTCTGGTGTCTGTCCCCGGATTCTCTTCCCTCTGCCTCGGGAAACATTGAAATAAGTCAGGCATCCTTTCCAGCCTTTAAAATGAACAAAAGTCATATCTGGGGGCACCTGGGTGGCTCAGTCAGTTAAGCATCCGACTTCGGCTCAGGTCATGATCTAGTGATTCATGAGTTCGAACCCCGCGTCGGGCTCTGTGCTGACAGAGCTTGCTTTATACCACTCTCCACTGCTTACTTCCCAGAGGTACCCCCTTGATGAAGGTCAGTAGGCTTCTGTACCTTCACTGTGCGTTTACACAACATAGGACAGCCTGTGTGCACGTATGGACTCTACCCATACATACAAAGCCCATATTTTGGCATAGAGAGAGGCTGTGTAGACATATTACTCTGAATCTGCTGTTTTCACATCAGCTACCACATTCTTTCCAGGGCTCCCCAGTACGGTTTGAACCATGATTTATTTAAACTGAATTTTATTGACAAATACGTATTTATTTTTTGGTTACTGTTTTTATGCGCAATGCAGCAAAGAATATCTTTGCCTATCTTTGGACACATGTAGATATTTCTGTGAGATATGTTTTTAGAGGTGGAATTGCTCGATCCGAGGAAAAGAGCGTTTTAAACTTCAACTGATGTCAAATTGCCCTTGGAAGCATCGGTGACAACTTAGCCCTCCCAACAAAGGTCGGAGAGATCTTCGTAATGTACTCAGCCTCCACTTTTTATCCTAAATGTAGTTTATTTATATATACCTTCTGTTTTCCTTAATCACATTTCCTAACTAAGTATTCTGTCTTTCAAAAACTTTAGCTCTAAGTTACCCGGGCAAGTCTGCGTTATTTTTGTCTCCCGTTTCATTACTGTGCTTTAATCCCTGTTCATTCTTCTTTGTTGTCCTGGCTCTAAGTTTGTATTGTTGTCTTTTTGGTCCCTCCTTTTACTGTTAGTTTTCTTCTTGTGTTTGATTGTCTGGGACTTAGGATTTTTGCCTTTGGTTTTGTTTCGTT
Organism: Panthera uncia; assembly: GCF_023721935.1. Taxonomy (NCBI): domain Eukaryota; kingdom Metazoa; phylum Chordata; class Mammalia; order Carnivora; family Felidae; genus Panthera; species Panthera uncia. The sequence continues at coordinate 4,456,861 of NC_064809.1, read as the reverse complement.
AAGGAATTTGGCCCGCATGAGTTCTGTTTTACAAAGTGTCTCCTTTTACCCTCACGCATGGCTGATCCGATCAGGCAGTGCCAGGGTACCCAATTTCATGTGTGTGGACAGGCCCCAGACTTCTCCAGCCCGGCCACCTCTCTCCAGGATGCCTCGCTACAGAGTGGCCAGCGCCTCGGGGACTCCCCCCAGCCTCATGAGGAAAGCCTGAGTCTGGCAAAGCGCTGAGTCTCCAAAGCCAGTAGGGTCTGGGCATCGGGGGTGAATGGGATTTTTCATGCTGTGGGCCTTGTTCTTTCTTGTCTTTGGTGCTGGTAGTCGTGCTTCAGATTGGTCTTTTCCTTCACATGCAAGTATGGGAGTAGAACAGAGTGGAATTTAAGGCCAGGAGCGAGACCTCCCAGCTCAGATTCCTTGGAATAAACGTCTTCTCATATTTAGTCTTTATCAGAGCTCTGCTTTGGACAGCTGGGGACTCGCCCAGATGGATAGAGTTGTGTGTAATGACAAGAGAGCAAAAGGCAAGCTGAAGGCCAAACGCCAGCCCACAGCCTGCACCCACCCCTCACCCCCTTAAGGTGGGAGATATATATTAACATTCCTCAGGCACTAGTAACTGCCTGAGAATGAAAGCAGGGGAAAAACAAGTGAAAACAAGTAGAACAAAACTTCACTGTAGTTTGTAACTCTCTTAATGATTTACAAGAAAAACACAGTAATAGACCTCCAAGAACCTATAGACTCAAATTTCCTGGAGCCCTAACAACACCTTCTCCTCCAAAGGGTAGAAAACCCTCGATAATCAGTCACTCCTCACCATCACCATGCTGCAACTCCTGCCCATGGGTCCTGTCCCCGTGCTATAATGAAAACACCTTTAAAAAAGAAATTAATGTCTATTTATTTTTGAGAGAGACAGAGACAGAATGCACGCAGGGGAGGGGCAGAGAGAGAGGGAGACGCAGAATCCGAAGCAGGCTCCAGGCTCCGAGCTGTCAACACAGAGCCCGAGGCGGGGCTTGAACTCACAAACCGTGAGATCATGACCTGAGCCGAAGTCGGACGCTCAACCGACTGAGACACCCAGGCTCCCCTCTCTCTCTCTTTTTAAATTTTTTTTAATTTAGAGAGAGAGCAAGTGGGATAGAGGGGCAGAGAGAGAGAGAGAGAGAGAGAGAGAGAGAGAGAGAGAGAATCTCAAGCAGGCTCCACACTCAGTGCAGAGCCCGACGAGGGGCTCCATCTCACGACCCTGGGATCATGACCTGAGCTGAAATCAAGAGTTGGATGTTCAACCTACTGAGCCACCCAGGCAGCCCCTACACTGAGACTCTATTTTTATATTTACCTCTTCACCCACTGCTCCCTTCTGCCTCCCTTTCTTGATCAGCCATCCTCCTACAGGATGGCTGACACCACTGAAGGTAGTCACACCCTGTGACCCATGACGATAGAACGCCCCGATGGACCCCTGATGGCCCTGTGATGGGACCCTCAGGACAAGCCCACCTGCTTTCCCTGCTCCAAAACTTTGCCAGAGCTTGCAGGATGTAAAGGCCGCTTCCTAAACCCTAATGCCTCCTCTGAGCCCTTGCAGGAAAGAGAAATTCTTGGCCCAGCGCCGTCCCCAGGACCAGTGCGGCCACTAAGAGAGGAGATGACCAGTCACCCAGTGAATGCTGGCCATATCTGACAATGACCAGGGAGAAATTCCCGTGCTTTCTGTGGAGCCCCCAAACCACACATGGATCATCACGGAGCTTCACTCCCGCGGGTATGGAGACAGACAGCCGCTCCGCCATTCTTCCTTGGGAATGACCCAGCTCCCTGGGAGAGTGGCCACAAAGTCAGCAAGTAACAAGTTGATCAGGTGCACCTGTTAGCTGACCGGTTGTGTCTGTATTTGGTCTGGGCACACGGGCTGGTTGGTCTGTGACACTCAGGCTCAAATCCTCTGACCGGAGGATTGTTACAAGTGTATGGCTAATCCAGAGCCTAGGTGAGCACAGAGGGACTGTCTCCTAAAACACAGGACACAAGCCACCAGGTGGTTGGCTCAGATAGCTCAGGATCCCTCGGCAGGTGGGTACTGCAGAGGGACACTTTTGACCTGAGGCGGACCCCCCTGCACTCTTAGAGACGGGGGCCCAGCTCGCCCAAGGCACCTATCGCGACCACCTGGGTAAACCGTGGATCGTTTAACAACCGTCTATCGCTTCAGTTACGCTGGCCTCCCTCGTGCGTCCAGTAAACAAGCTGTGTGGCCAGACTCAGAAACGGTTGCGCAAATGGGTCAGATGTTTGCCAACCCCGAAACCTCACCGGTATTTGCAAGTCCAGATCTTGAGCCAACGGTGCTGGCGGGTCCCCTCGATTGCCCAGGCAGACTTTACTCTTCCGGAGGCTGACCCGCGCGAAGAGCCGTTCCGGGAAGGCTAACCCAGGAGACCGTGTGGCCCGGCCCAGACTCACCATGGAGATACAGCGTCTCGCGCTCCTCCGTCCCCCTGGGACGCCACGTGCCTCTGAGCTCTGGCTTCACACAGAGCGCTGTCTCCCCGCCCCCGACACCCACACCTCCCCAGACCCTGCCGCCAAGACTGAGCTGCTGACGCGGCTGTTTGGTGGCCCGCTGGGGCCGCTCGCTCGGGGACATCAGCACCGCCATGAGTCCCGCCTCTCCCGCTGTGACTCTGACATAACTCATGTCAACCTTGTTCAAGTGCAGTGATTACAAAACTCTTAAAGTCAAGGAGCCCGGGGCGCCTGGGTGGTTCAGTCCGTTAACCGTAGGACTCTTGATCTCAGCTCAGGTCATGATCTCACGGCTGGTGAGTTCAAGCCCCGTGCGGGGCTCTGCGCTGACAGCATGGAGCCTGCTTGGGATTCTCTCTCTCTCTCCCTCTCTCTGCCCCTCCCCTGCTCATGTTCTCTCTCTCTCAAACTAAATAAACTTAAAAAGGGGGGAGCAGATAACAGAATGGGGGGTGGGGGAGTGTGGAGGGGTGAGGTGGAGTCATCGATTCTACGGTACAACCTGATAGCCCTGTCTCCTGACTGATCGGTAGGAGAGGGTGACGTTACCCCCGAGGATGAGCTTAACTGAGCCACCCAGGTGCTCCCGTGACCCCCCTCTCACAGAGCAGCTGTCATTCACTGGCTTCCTCATTACTCTAGGATTTCCTGTTTTCATTAGGGACACCCGCCCCACCCCACCCCACACCTGCATCCTTCTGCCGGCTCCCCTTGCAAGCCTCATCCAGCCCAGGTACATGCCTTGGGAAGGGGCATTGCCTGTTCCAAAAAGGATGGACAACAGCCGGCAAAATGGCGACAGAGACCAAATGACAAATGTCTCAGGCTTTGACCTCTCAAACGACGCAGACACAACAAACCCTTGGCCTCTTAAATGGTGATTTAAGATCCCCTAGCTGAGTGGCGTAGGGCCACTGTTTAGCTCTTGACCTCACACCGGCTGACCACGGACGTGTTGGCAAAATGGCGCGAATCTCCCATTCCACGTACGTTAGTAACGTGGGCCAACTCACCCAGTGAGTCAGGGCTGCATGCACTCTCCTGTGGCTATTACTAAGGTGAGTGTCACATAATTCCCCTCATGCCATATTACTCCAGGTTCCAAACATTTCCCAGTATGGCGTGGATTTATTTTCCTTTTCACCGAATGAGCCACCTGGCTATGCTCTGTGCATCAAAGGGTCGTAATTACTATCCTAGGAATATGCCCATACTGTGGTTATCTTTTTTTCTTTTTTTAATTTTTTTTTAATGTTTATTTATTTTTGAGAGAGAGAGAGACAAGAGAGAGACAGAGCATGAGTGGGGGAGGGGCAGAGAGAGGGAGACACAGAATCCAAAGCAGGCTCCAGACTCCCAGCTGTCAGCACAGAGCGCGATGCGGGGCTCGAACCCACGAACTGCGAGATCATGACCTGAGCTGAAGTCAGACGCTTAACTGACTGAGTCACCCAGGCGCTCTTTTTTTTTTTTCTTTTTTTAAAGTTGGTTTATTTATTTTGAGAGAGAGTGTGAGCAGAGGAGGGGCAGAGAGAGAGAGGGAGAGAGAGAATCCCAAGAAGGCTCCACACTGTCAGCACAGAGCCTGATGCGGGGCTCGAACCCACAAACCCTGAGATCATGACCTGAGCTGAAATCGAGATTCAGATGCTTAACCAACTGAGCCACCCGGGTGCCCCTGCTGTGGTTTTCTTAAATGCTAAGAAACACTGTGGTGACACACACTGTCGACAATGTGTGGTGATAAGATGTTGCCCTATACCTTAAGGGTGTCTTCCATTCCATAGATCTCACCTACCTAAATCTCCCTGGTCATCTCTACCCGTTCCCCAAGTCTACCTAGTGCCAACAGTGATGTTAAAGCATGATGGGGCCAACTGCATTAAACATACTTTATTATTCTTTTAAAGTAATCTCTATATCCAACGTGGAGCTCGAACTCACAACCCCAAGATCAAGAGTTGTCTGCTCCACCGACTGAACCAGCCAGGTGCCCCAAACATACTTTACATTTCTATAAACTGACGCATTAACACCCACAAAATGGGAACTAGGTGCTCCTAGGTAAACCTTGCCCTTCACCCCCACCCCAAGAATATCTTGAGACTTTAAATAGCTCCAGGCCATATGATCCGATAGTCACAGTGAACACGGGACCACTATCAACAGAACCAGCCAATCCCAAGCCTGCTCACCCAGGTTTGCCCGTTCCTTCCCAGAAGCCACAACAAAGTCTGTCCACGTCTCCGCTCCCAGGGAGTTCCGGCTTCCTCTCGATCAGCCGCAAAGCCTCTCCTGGGTGTCCCGAGTGGCACATTGTTCTCCTCCAGAACCGTGGGTAAGAAATGACCTTCAAACTCTCTCTGGGTCTCGGTCTGGGTCTTTGATTTCTGTGGAATCAGGATTTACGAGTTAAGGGGTATTATGAAACTAGGTTCAGTGATTGCTGCCGGACTGCTTTCAAGTTCAGCTTCACAGACCTGAACTCAACGGATGAGATCCCTTTCTTCTCCACGCTCCCACCCGTGATAGATAGGAGGACACATGTACGTTTTTGCCCGTCAGGTGGCTGTGAGCGGAGATCTCTCCTACTCTGATTAGCTGTGCCCTGACTGCCAGAGAACATCATTTCTCTGTGTGCACATTTGGCTTAGTGTCCTGTGCACGGCCTCCTCGTCGCCTCACTCAAATTTTTTATTTCTCTTTCTCTGGTCAACTTCTAAGAGCTCCCTTAGGTTATAAATATCAGCTCCCTTCCATCCAGTTGGTGAATATTTTCCGAATTTATCATTTACCTATTAAACTCTGATGATAGGGAATTTCGCCATGCACAGTTTTAATGTTTGTATTTTCAAATACATCTATTTTTTCTTTCATAGCGTTTGATTCTCTGGTCTATTTAACAAGGTCTTCTCTTGTGCAAGATTGTGACTTGGAGTTTCTTGTAAGTATTTTTCCTCTCTTTTTTTATTCTGTATATCATTTATGTGCCTAGAATTTATTTTTATACATGGCGTGAGAGGGGAAATCCAATCCTATTTTCTTTGAGTTCGATGGGCATTTCTTTTAGCATCATTAAATAATTTAAATAATTTAGCATTAAATAATTCATTATTCTCCTCTGAATTATATGACTCAATTAATCATATCTTAAATTCTCTTAAATCATCTCTTAAATAAAAACTAATTCTGGATTTTCTATTCTGTTCCAGAAGGATTTTTGTGTAACCTTATACCGATACAATTTTTAAAGATAATCCTGGCTTTATAATAAGTTCTGAAGTCCACTCAAAAAAGTGTCCATCACTGATACTTTCCATGAATTTTCTCTCTGGCATTAAGTTTTTAATCTATACTTGAAAAATTTGTATCTAATTTTTAAAAATTGGACTTTTAGGGGAATTTGAATTTTAATTGTTTGGGCGTATATATATGATTTTATGAGAATTTACATTTTAATAAACTGTCCAAAAATTTTGCATACATTTTCACTTGCACAGATATTATTGTAGGCCTTCAGTGATGTTTGATAGTGTTTTCCCCTGTAGAAGTGCCATCACTCCTGTTAAATTTGTTCCTAAGTATTTTAAAGTTGTAATGATTGCAAACACAGGCAATAGTTTACTCATTTCCATTTTGTGGTACTTTGATGCAAATGTTATGTATTTGTCTTGTACCCAATGACAGAAGTCTTCAGTATATTCTAGTAACGTTTCTCCCCTAGAATCTCTGGTGTTTTCTAGTCGTGTGAACGTATCCAGTGTGTCACCAGATCTTTCCTTTTGTGTTATAACTGCATCCCTTATGACAGTTCATCAATTCAAAAGCATGCCTTTTTTCACAGTATAACACCTTTTTTTAAATTAAAAAAAAATTTTTTTTAATGTTTATTTATTTTTAAGATAGAGACAGAGACAGAGCACGAGCGTGAGAAGGGCAGAGAGAGAGAGTGAGACACAGAATCCGAAGCAGGCTCCAGGCTCTGAGCTGTCAGTGCAGAGCCCAACACGGGGCTCGAACTCATGAACTGTGAGATCATGACCTGAGCCGAAGTCAGACACTTAACTGACTGAGCCACCCAGGTGCCCCAGTATAACACCTTTTTTTTATTATCAGATTTTAGTTAGATGGTTTTAGTATTTTGCAATACAGAAAATCGCTCCTGTGTTTTGGTAAATTCACACTTCTTCTTTTAAAATAATTTGATTTATATATACGTTTCTTGTTTGTTGATAGAATTGATATGTAACCTTGTGTAAGTTTAGGGCAAAGAGTGTGATCATTTGACGCACATGTATGTTGCAAAGTGATTGCGACCGTGAGGTTACTTAATACCTGTACCACTTCGCACAGTTACTTTGGGGGAAGGGGTGAGAACTTTTAAAATTTACTGGCTTAGCAGTTTGCAAGCGTGCAAGACAGTGCAATTAACTAGAGTCAGCATGCTGCTTAGATCCCCAGAAGTTACTCATTCTACAATGGTAAGTTTGTGCCCTTGGTCACCTTCACCCGTTTTCTCCTCCACGTAGCCGTGGCCTGGCAATCACCATCCTACTCTGTTTCTATACATTTGGCGTTTTTAAGATTCTGTAGACTATATCAGAAAGTTAAATGGGGAACATTTCAAATATTTATGTATCCTGTCATGAAGAAATAATAACCCTACTGCGTATTCACATGAAAAATACACTTTATGAAGAATAAAAGTATCTTGCAAAACAAAAATCAATTAGGGAGAAGAGTGATATTGTTTGATATTTTTGAAAAACGAATGAGTAGCCTAACAGAAGCCAGCTAGAGTATCAAATCTGCTTCTGCCTTCAGTATGGTGCAATACGCCACACCATATAGACCTCTGGAAGCTCCACTGGATACATGTGAGATAATGATAGTGTTGGGGTGCCTGGTGGCTCAGTCGGTTAAGTGTCTGACTTCAGCTCAGGTCATGATCTTGCGGTTCGTGGGTTCGCTCTGTGCTGACAGCTCAGAGCCTGGAGCCTGCTTCGGATTCTGTGTCACACTCCCTCTCTCTCTGCCGTCTCTTCCCATCCCCTCTCGTGCTCTGTCTCTCTCTCTCAAAAATAAATAAACATTAAAAAAAAAAAAAAAAAAACTTGAGTAAAAAAAAAAAACACACCTGACTTCACACTCGATGCGGGAAGACTGAAAACTTTCCTGCTGAGATGGGGAGCAAGACAGGATGCCCCTTCCCACCACGCTAGTCAACGTTGTACCGGACGTTCTAGCCAGAGCCATGAGGCAAGAAACAGAAACAAAGGGCATCCAAATTGGAAAGGCTGGGGTAAAACCATTCCCAGTCACAGAGGACGTGACCCCACATACAGCAAATCCCGAAGAGTTCTTAAGGAAACTCGTAAAGCTAATAACCGAATTCAGCAATGTTGCAAAGCACAAGACCAACACAAACGATCAGTTGTGTTTCTACACGTCACTAGCGAACAATCCAAAAGCTAATTTTTGACAGGTACAGAGTCTTTGTTGGTGGTGACAAAAATGTTTCGCATGTAGTGAGCGGTGGAGGTTGAACAACACTGTGAATCGATTTAATGCCACTGGATTGTACACTTATCCGTGGTCGAAATGGTAAACATTACGTTATGCAGATTTCACCACAACTAAAAAATATTAATCTACAGGGAGATAGCTGGAGATATTATGATCATGTCTACTGATTTTATGGAGCAGAGGTCCACGAACTGTGGCTGGCGGGCACAGCTCACTGCCTGTGTATGTACGGCCCACAAGCTAAAAATGGCTTAGCCATTTTTTAGTGGCTGAAAAATCCAAAAGACAAATAATAACTCCAAGTGCAGGACACTTGAAATTTATGCGAATTCCAACTTTCAGTATTCAGACGTCAAATGTTCTGGAACCAAAAATTAGCCCAAATTGCTGGATTTGGATGACTGATTTATTCCTAGTCGGGGCCCTGATGTGGTTACTTCTCCAAGAAGGATTCAAGTCCAAGCCACGGATCACCAAATTGACCTCTCTTTTTATGATAAAACTTAACTTTCTACACACTTTAAAAAACACCCATGCCTTTGCCTTCTTCATAGGTTTTAGTATTTTTGCATGAATTGACATGCCCTTTTGAGGTTCCATTTATCGGTGTTGTGGGATCCACAGTATTTAATTGCCTCTCCTAAGGCTATTAAGCTCTTCTTGTACTTGAGGAATTTGACCGAGCACTGGAGCACTGACCCTTCACCTGCGTGGCCACTGGTGGATCCCTTGTTCCCGTGCTTGGCACACTGCCTGCCAATATACCTCCGCTCTCCTTCCTCCTGGTGCACTTTCAGAACTTCTGGGCTCTCTTTCCTGCTTGCAAAAACAGAGAAGTAACAGTTCAGGTCACTGTATAACCTGCCATGGATATAAAAGATGAAATAGTCATATACATTCACCGCCCCTCACTTATTAAAATCAATGACGAACTATACGTATTTTATTTCTCTTCATCCTATTTCACTATTATTATGAACTCACGGCTCTTTCGTAGAATCAACTTCTTCCAAATAACAATGTCAATATTTTTTCACCTTCCAACTGTCGGGAGCGGTCTGGCAGGATTCCCTCAGTGGACGCCTTTGTCTTTCCAGCATTGTTGCTACCAGCCATGGTAAACCCTGATCTTTGACAACAACACTGTATTCAGTTCTGTCCTGAATTTTCCTGATCCAAGACACAAATAGCCATTCTCCAAGAAGGCAGATTTCTTCCAGGAGGAATCAGAGTCAGAGAGTCAACTCTGGTCATTGGTATTGCCCATGAAAATTGGTGGTAGAAGGAGGTGCTACTGAATCCTATTTGCCTCACTTAGGAGAGACAGAACCGGAAACAGGATTTTAAACGTACGAGCTCACCTTACTTTTCCAACTCAATATGTTTGTTTCTTAGAGTGTGAGGTATCGTCAGCCACTAATATCTTCTACTATGTCGACAGTTACTTTATTAAAGAAGCTGGTTAGGGGCGCCCCGGCTGGCTCAGTAGAGGGAGCGTGTGACTCTTGATCTTGGGGCTGTGAGTTCGAGCCCCAGTGTTGGCTGCAGAGATTACTTTAAAAAAACAAATTAATTTTTTTTTAAAGCATGGTTAAAGGAAATGAACACAAAATGGAAAAATCAGCAGGCAAATCGAAACTTGGGTTTGAAGACTTGAGACTCAGCGCCAAGGGGAATCACAGGCACCAAGTCAAGGCTGTAGTCAGTGCTGAAGTCCAGAAAATACCAACAGATGTTTCACAGTTAAACAATGCCTGACACGGCCTATGCAGCAAAGGGGAGTATGCCAGTAGCTGAGCAGGCTGTGTGCAAGTTCAAAGGTCTTGGAAGAATTTCTATACCCAGCAAGGCAGGGATGGAGCAGTTCTAGACAGGGGGCCAAGCAAGATGAGAAGTCGAAGCGAAAGGTCAAGAGAAGTCTGAATAGAGGAGGACAGGACGGGGCAGGGTCAAAAGGCACGTCAGGGCTCTAAATCTGTGCAGGCTGGGCACCAGTGAGGAATTTCATTGTGATCACAATTATGCAATAAAATCTACAAATCTAGGGAATTTGTTTTATTAAAAAGTGTTTTTAATGTTCATTTATTTTTGAGAGACAGAGCATGAGTGGGGGAGGGGCAGAGAGACAGGGAGACCCAGAATCCGAAGCAGGCTCCAGGCTCCAAGCTGTGAGCACAGAGCCCGACGCGGGGCTCGAACTCACAGACCACGAGACCATGACCTGAGCCGCAGTCAGATGCTTAACCGACTGAGCCCCCAAGGCACCTGAATCCAGGGAATTTTAAAATAAATTTTAATCTGTTTCTTCAAAGAGAATACATTTTCATTTAGGAATCTTAAAAATTGCCTACTACAGAATAGACCACAAAAATCACAGTAAAATCACAAAGATCACAGCAACAGTCATCATTTTGGAGCTTCATACGGCACTTACTCATTGTTTATGGAATTAAAACTTTATTCACCATCTTCGCGCTTGATATGTTTGCATAATATAACAGTTTAATCAGAGTGGTGAAAATGGCATTTCATTTTTGTGTTGTTGTTTTTTTTTTGTCGCAGAAGCATAATTTTTGTGGAGGTATAATTGACATATGATGTAATGTGTTTCCAACATGCAGCTTGGTGATTTGGTATTCGTATAGACTGTGAAATGGTGACACGGTTACGTCTAGTTAGCAGACATTTCATGCATATCTTCCCTGTATTAACTGAGGCTGAATATACTTACGGGTAATTTAGTGCCTTTTTTGAGACGGGAGGGGAAGGAGATGTTTTAATGTGCCCGAATTAGGCGTGAGAGGAAAGGGAAAGATTAAAATGAGGCAGAATCCAGAAATTAATCTCACAGCCTTAGTCAGCATCTTTTAATGAAATCGACTCTAATTATTATGGATAAGACATGATAGACTATTGACAGCCTGATCATTTGTTTAGGAAGTTTTCAGTGAGGTATCACAATACTGTCACTGATGAGTGAGCTAGGAATTTTCATGCTCTGGTGATCAGAGGGTAAACATTGATGGGGCAAAGCCTTTTGAGAAAGTGACTTGGAAATGTCAGAGCAGAGCCTATATATATATATATAGGTGTGTGTGTGTGTGTGTGTGTGTATTTACATACACATATATAATTTTAATACTTAATAATTTTCCATGTCATTATAAAACATGAATAAAAATCATTATACACATATTTGTAAAACTACTATTTAGGTGGTCTGGGTGCTTTCTATTGCTACACATACAAGGCAGATAATGCCTAGATTTCAATTGTTCTTTTAGTTTATCAATTCAAACTTAGAAACAAAGGTAGGCACAGGGTTAAAGTTTCATTAAATAGTTTAAGAATAAAATTAATCACAGGAGGCTGTACGGCTCAGTCGGTTAAGTGTCTGACTTCAGCTCAGGTCATGATCTCATGGTATGTGAGTTCGAGCCCCGCATCAGGCTCTCTGCTGTCAGAGCAGAGGCCGCCTCATATCCTCTGTTTCCCTCTCTCTGCCCCTCCCCTGCTCATGCGTGTGTGTGCTCTCTCTCTCTCTTGCTCTCTCTCAAATAAGTAAATAAACATTTTAAAAAGAACAAAATTAACCAAAGATTAATCATTCTGAGACCGTGATAGAATAATACAAATGCATTGGGGTTGTCAAATTCAACTCAAAATGGATTAAAGACTTAAATGTAAGACTGTAACTTTAAAACTCTGGGGTAAAACATAGGAGAAAATCTTAATGACATTGACCATGATATCTTGAATAAGACACCAAAAGTACAGGCAATAAGACCAAAAATAAACAAGTGGGGCCACATCAAACCAAAAAGCTTGTGCACAGCAAAGGAGACCATCCACAGAGTGAAAAGGATTCTTTGGATTGGAAGAAAATATTTGCAAACCCTGTATTTGATAAGAAGTTCATCTCCAAAATATATAAGGAATTCCTACAACTCGTTAGCAAGGAAAACTAATGACCAGTTCAAAAGTGGGCAAGGACTCGAGTAGACATTCCTCCAGAGAAGATCTACAAATGACCAAGAGGTTTATGAACAAATGTTTATGAACATCACTCATCACTCAGGGAAATGCAGACCAAAACCACACTATCACCTCATACCTGTCAGGATGGCTATTGACAAAAAATAATGCGTAACAAGTGTTGGAGAAGATGCTGAGAAACTGGAGTTGTCATGAATTAGAGTGTAAATAGTACAGCCATTTTGGAAAACGCTTGGTGGTTTCTCAGAACATTAAACACAGGTTTGTTCTATGACTCAGTAATTCCACGCCTACGTACATACCCAAGAGAATTGTAAACGTATGTCCACACAAAAACTTGTGCAGGAATGTTTACAGAAGCATTATTCATGGTAGGCGAAAAGTGGGAAAAGCCAAATGTTTGTCAACTGAAGAAGGGATAACCCACACGTGGTGCACCCATACAAAGGGATGTTATTTAGCCACAACAAGGAAGGAAACACCAAAACACGATACAACATGGATTGGCATCGAAAACAATGGGCTAAGTGAAAGAAAGCAGTCACGAAAGGCCACGTGGTGTATGTACATAAGATCTCCAGGATAGGCAAATCTGTCGAGGCAGAAAGTGTTTGCCGGCAGTTGAAAGGAGCGAGGAATGGGGTGTTGTTTTTAGGAGGATGGTGTTTAGTGGAGGACGATGAAAATGCTCTGAAATTGTGTACTGGTAACAACTCCATGAGTAGACTAAAACCTGCTGAAGCGGATGAATTCGAGGGAGTGATTTTATGGTATGTGACTTCTATCTCATTAAAGCTGTTAAAAAAATAACAATTACGCTATTTTCTTCCCTCTGCAGATTTCTTTTAATAAAAAGCCAGAAGAGTGGAAAGAGATGAGCTCAGTGAAACTCTGCTCTGTAAAGCTGAACGATGGGTTCTTCATGCCCATGCTGGGATTTGGCACCTCTGCTCCTAATAAGGTAGTCACTGTGGCCTCGGAGACAGAGAAGCGGCGGATGTGGGTCCTTATCAGAACCAGAATTGGGGAAATGCAGGCGGGCCTCATTTTATTTGTTCGTAAGATGCTTCTCTCCAGGTTAGGTTATTTAGTGCATGAAGTCAGTGATTTTCAAATTTTCATCAGCATGAAAACACTGAGGTTCTTGTTAAAAATGCAGATTTGGAGGCCGTACCTACAAAGGCTCCGAATGAGTAGATCTGGGATAGGGCTCAAAAAGCCACATTTCTAATGAGCTACCGAGTGACTCTGACGCTGCTTGTTCGACAGTCACACTTGGCATACTGCTATATCAAGGGGCAGGGGAGCGTGCCATCTGTCAGCCACGCAGGGGTGGGTGAGGCCGTTTCTGGTACTCTCACCGGCTGTCCAGCTGTAGCCATTCACCATCTGTTGCAATAAATGAAACCCAGGTGTCATGATCACCACATGTCGGAGACTTGATGGCAAGCTTGCTTGTGATGAAGTTTCTCTAACGTCTGGTGTCCAAGCGGTCCCTGTCCACCAACACGCGTAGACTATCCAGAGAAATCTCGGCCGCTGAATGTTCTGGAGAGAGTCAAAATTAAAGTTAGGGAGAGTGCTGGTGGTCTGGAGGGGAAATAGTCTGGTAGAGGCCAAGTTGTTAATACTATTCCCTGGGGGCACTTGGAAATTCTCTGTTTGGAACCCTGAACTCCATGTGTGTTTCTCATTTGAACATTTCCAACTTACAAGAGCACATCTTCGGTGGTTCCTAGTGGAGGAGCTTATAATTGTTTAAGGAAAGTTGTAGGATCGACTCCCCAACACGAGAGCCACATGGTGGGTAATGCTGAGGACTTCAGCAAGGGCACTGTCACCAAGGGTTGCTTTTACTTGGACTCGGCTCTTAAATCCGGGGTACTAGTTAACTCGTCGGGAATTACAGATTAAAAAATATACCCAGGAGACATTTTAAGTGAGGTAGAAGAGGGTGATGGTGAGGGGAAATTATGGAGAAGGTCTAAAGTCCAGCCTGGTGGGCCAGCAGAACAGTAGGCAGCTAAAAATAAAATAACCAAGTTGTGAAAGGGCAACAGTCACGTGCGGACCAACTTAGCAACCACCACAGCCAAACCAATTATGAGACATTTTGCATAAAAAAAATAGTTGATTTTCTTTTACATTTCTGCTCCTCCTCAAATATTGCTTGACGCGTTTCTCCAAGTTTACATCGGTAAATCATTAATTTATGCTGTGTAAAGTCACACCTTCACTGCATTGACAGATAGCCCTGAGCATTAGACTTCTGGATTGCAACCGGTTTAACAATCTCTCACAGAGTGAATTAACTTGGGACTGTCAACCGATAGATTGTTTAATCCACACATGATGTAAATCCAGGGGCGGGAGGGTTAAACCCAGTGACGAGCTAGGCCAGCTCGCGGACTCACGAGATCTGATGGTGAGCACCTTTTCCTAATATTCATGGCTTGAAGTCAGCCATGGTGGGAGTATTTACACCATAGATCGTTAAATATCTACCACTGGGTATAAGTCAACATTCAGCTCTGTCACCTCTAGCTCTTAGCCCTTAGAAAAACAATAGGTTCTGCTAAATAGCTCCGCTGGTGGATTGGCCATCTGTTCCTGAATCAAGTAGGTCTTTGTCTTTCTGTGGTCTTCTAGGTTGCTAAGAGTGAGGTGCAAGAGGCTGTCATGAGAGCAATCGATGTAGGCTACCGCCATTTTGACTCCGCTTACTTGTATCTAAATGAAGAAGAGATTGGGAGGGCCATCCGGAAGAAGATCGCTGATGGCTCTGTGAAGAGAGAGGACATATTCTACACTTCAAAGGTTCTGTGTATAGTTCCCTATGTATCTGTGAAAAGCTCACTCTTAGCTGAAGAGTTTCTCGGTGAAGTTCTCCTCTTATTGGCTAAATTTTCCTTCCCACAGACCTTGCACTGTAAGAAGGTATATGCTGAAGGTGGGGTACATGCTGGCAAGGGATGTGGGTTCCAACTTCTTCGAGCCCTAGGCCTCATGTCTCAACCTATGGCGTGGTCAATAGACATCCCGTGTCTCTTTCCTATGAAGTGGGAAGATAATACCACAGAACTGCTATGAGGATGAAATTAATGTTTGTAAAAGTACTTAGATTTTTTTTTTTAACTTTGGAGCCATTTTCTCCTACTATTTTTCATTTCTACTGATAGTATAGCTGAAACAAATAAAAGAACTTACAGATTTAAGTCAGACTGGAAAGGAATCCAAGAAGAATTTTCTCCAATAGTGTTCATGGAGCTGACTACGACTAACTAGAACCAGATATTTAAATATGAGGCAAAGTGACCCATGAAGAGAGAGTTGAGGTCCGTACAAGTGAATTCTAGGCAGGAAGGGAATTTCTTCCTTCTTGCTCCACGGTATGAAGCTCTCTAAATGACTGTGTTAGATGTGGTATCACTATTGCTCTCTTGTCTGTTTATGTCCCTTCCGTAGGGAGGGAGCCTTAGCAATTTTGATGGATTTTCCTTAGATTTTTACTTCCTAAAATAAGCTGACTAAAGTACCCTCCCCCCAAAATTCCTATAGGTCCTACTTTTCTTTGGAACACTTAATACATTCAAAATGCAATTTCCTGAATCACAAGTGCTTGAGGTTCTTGTTAAAAATGGAATTTCCCAGGGGCGCCTGGGTGGCTCAGTCAGTTGAGCATCCAGCTCTTGGTTTCGGCTCAGGTCATGAGCTCATGGTTCATGAGTTCGAGTCCCATGTCAGGCTCTGCACTGACAGTGTGGAGCCTGCTTGAGATTCTGTCTCTCCCCCTCTCTCTACCCCTCCCCTGCTTGTGTGCACTCTCTCTCTCTCAAAACAAATAAACTCGGGGAAAAAAAATGCAATTTCCCAGCCAAAATCTCCAGATATTGTGATGTAGTATGTTGGAGGTAGAACCCAGGAATGTGTTTCATAATTCCTTTACATTCTAAAGTTTGAGACCCCCTGTGTTGGGCCATATTTTTCCTTTCCTACATCGTTGTCTTAATTCAGTATGAAACAGAAGCTATGAGGAAAAAGAATTTAGGAGCTAAGTAGGATGGTTCGTCACTTCCCAATGACCACAAGTGTCACTTCCCAACGACTGCAAGTGGGTTTGTAGTTGTTGCTCATTTTCCCTTTCATTAATTTCTTCTAGAGATTCTTTTTTTTTTTTTAAGCTGTATAAAATAGTTTTTATATGGTTCCCCCTTAGGCTAAAACCAGGCAGCAAGCCCCTGGTTACATAGACCATATTAAAATGAAACAATTATATTTTATTGAAGAGGAGTTAAAATCGAGCATTTTTGTTATTGAAGCGTAGTTGACATACAAGGTTCTGTTAGTTCCAGACGCACAACATGGTGGTGTGACGAGTCTGTACATTACACAGCGCTCGCCATGATAAGTGTGGTCACCATATAGCGTCATTGACAACATCCCTCATTTGTCATGACTTCCTTATTTTATGACTAGAAATTTGTACTTCTTGATCCCCTTCACTTAGTTCACCCCTCCCCTTACGCTCCTCCCTTCTGGGAACAACCAGTTTCTCCTCCATATTTATGAGTCTGTTTCTGTTTTTTGTTTGTTTGTTCTTTCGTTTGCTTGGTTTTTCAGATTTCACATATAAATGAAGTCGTCTGGCATTTTTCTTTCTCTGTCTGATTCATTTCACTTAGCATAATACACTCTAGTCACAAATGGCAAGATTCCATTCTTTTTTATGGCTGAGTAATATTCCACTCTTTATATGTACAAACGTATATATCACACCTTTTTTATCCATTCATCTACCCGTAGATATTTGTATTATTTCTGTATCTTGGTTATTATAAATAATGCCACAATAAATATAGGGACGCATATGTCTTTTTGAATTAGTGTTTTCATTTTCTTTGAGTAAATTCCCAGAAGTGGAATTACAGTTGTGGATCATATGGTATTTCTGCTTTTAATTTTTTGAGGAACCTACCTCCGTACTGGTTTCCACAGTGGCTGCACCAGTTTACATTCCCATCAACAATGCCCCAGGGTTCCCTTTCCTCCATATCCTTGTGAACACTTGTCATTCTAGTCTTTATTTATTTATTTATTTATTTTTAATTTTTTTTTTCAACGTTTTTTATTTATTTTTGGGACAGAGAGAGACAGAGCATGAACGGGGGAGGGGCAGAGAGAGAGGGAGACACACAGAATTGGAAACAGGCTCCAGGCTCCAAGCCATCAGCCCAGAGCCTGACGCGGGGCTCGAACTCACAGACCGCGAGATCGTGACCCGCTGAAGTCGGACGCTTAACCGACTGTGCCACCCAGGCGCCCTAGTCTTTCTGATACTAGCCATTCTGACAGGTGTGAGGTGATACCTCATTGTGGTTTTGATTTGCATTTTCCTGATGATGAGTGATGCTGAGCATCTTTTCATGTGTCTGTTAGCCATCTGTACATCTTATTTGGTAAAATGTCCATTCAGGTTCTCTGCCATTTTTAATCAGATTATTTGTGTTTTCGGTGTTGAGTTGAATAAGTTCTTCATGTAGTTTTTGATAGAAACTCCTTGTCAGATTTATCACTTGCAAATACCTTCTCCCCTTTGTGTAGGTTGCTTTTTTGTTTTGTTGATGGTTTTCTTTGCTGTGAAAAAGCTTTTTATTTTGATGCATCCCCAATAGTTTATCTTTGCTTTCGTTTCTCTTGCCTCAGGAGACCTATCCACAAATATATTGTGAAGGCCAATGTCCAAGAGGTCACTGCCTGTGTCTTCTTTTAGGAGTTTTATGGTTGCAGGTCTCACATTTAGGTCTTTAACCATCGTGAGTTTATTTTTTTGTGTGTATGATGAAAGACAGTGGTCCAGTTTCATTCTTCTAATGTTGCTGTCCAGTTTTCCCAACATCATTCGTCTTTTTCCCATTGCATATTCTTGCCTCCTTTGTTATAGATTAATTGACCATATACGCATGGGTTTGTTTCTGAGCTCTCTATTCTGTTCTGTTGACCTGTGCATCTGTTTTTGTGCCGGTGCTGATCGCTTTGATTACCACAGCTTTGTAGTATACCTTGAAGTCTGGGATTATGATACCTCCAGTTTTGTTTTTCTTTCTCAAGGTCGCTTTGGCTATTCAGGGTCTTCTCTGGTTCCATACACATTTTAGGATTGTTTGTTCTAGGTATGCAAAAATATATGCTATTTGTATTTTGATAAGGGCCGCGTTCAATCTGCAGACTGCTTTGAGTAGTAGGGACATTTTAACAATATTTGTTCTTCCAGTCCACGAGCATGGGGTAGCTTTCCATTTGTTTGTGCCATCTCTAATTTCTTTCATCAATGTCTTCCAATGTTCAGAACACAAGTCTTTTACCTCCATGGTTACATTTATTCCTAGGGATTTTATTGTTTTTGGTGCAATCGTAAATGGGATAGTTTTCTTAATTTCTTTTCCCACTACTTCCTTATTAGTGTATAGAAATGCAACAGATTTCTGTATATTAATTTTGTATCCTGCCACCATACAGAATTCTGAATTTATTAGTTCTGATAGTTTTTTGGTGGAGTCTTTATATACTGTCTGTCATCTGTAAATAGTGACAGTTGTGCACTTTATTAATTTCTCCTAAAGATTCTGAAAGAAAGAATCTCATACCTTCCCTTTCAACCATTGCAGGTGTGGGGAACCTTTTTACGTCCAGAATTGGTTCGAACCAGCTTGGAAATATCGCTGAGGAAACTTCAGTTGAGCTATGTGGATCTTTATCTTATACATATCCCAGTACCTTTGAAGGTCAGCGAAAGTTCTTTTACTTTAATCATCAACGTAAAAATTAATAGCTGAATACAAGAGAGGATATAGTTTGTAAAAATGAGGAAAAAACATACATAATACTTTAAGCTCCCCCCCCCCTTTTTTTCTGCCGCAAAAGTCCCATCTCAGCCCCAGAGTGTAAGAGTTCACTGGCTTTCAATATCTTTGCTTCGATCTTGCAAATGCATTGTCTGTATTTTCAAGACCCCACAGTCCTGGGGGCACCTGGGTGGCTCAGTCGGTTAAGCGTCCGAGTTCGGCTCAGGTCATGATCTCACGGTTCGGGGTTCCAGCCTGCATCTGACTCTGTGCTGACAGCTCAGTGCCTGGAGCCTGTTTCAGATTCTGTGTGTGTCTCTCTCTCTGCCCCTCCCCCACTCACGCTGTTTCCCTCTGTCTCAAAAATAAACATTAAAAAAAAATTTTTTTTTAGTAAAAAAAAAAAGACCCCATGGTCCTGAATGTCCACCTCATACCCACTCGTGTCTGGGGAGTGTCCCGATATGGAGACCAGCTGAGGTATAGGAAATTTAATGATGAAACTCAACCCTCCAGATGCTCACGAGTCGCTCTACTGTGTGACCACCTCCAGGTGTAAAGCAGGGGTGAGAGCAGCTTATCTCACGAGAATCCAAGGCCAAGGTGCCTGTTGAGCCGTGGCATCGCTGTAGCCTCTCTCTAGGATGGGGTCTTGGGTGTCCCAAGTTGTCTGTGACTCGGTGTTTAGCAGCTAAAACCTTTCTAGGAGGTATACTCCCTCAATGTACTTTCTCTTGTCTTCAGCCTAACCTTACAATTCCCTTCAAGAATGAGAATAGGTTGTTGCATTAGCCTCAAGGCCTGTAGGCTCCCGACAGCTTGGCTGAGGCCAAACACAGCTTTGTACAACCTCTCTTTCTTCCCTGTGTCCCAGCCTGGGGAAGAGCTCTTCCCAAAGGACGAACACGGGGAACTCATTTTCGACACAGTGGATCTCTGTGCCACGTGGGACGTGAGTACGGCTCCGAATAGCTACGTCTCTGACTTGGGGGAGAGAGGCCGGACAGGGGATTCAGGAAACGTGGACCTCGTCCAACTCCGCCCCCAGGTAGACTCGGGTGATTCCCGGATGTCCCTCTGCCTCCGTTTCACATCTCCCGCATTTGATAGTTCAGCAAGTGCGTACCGAGTGCCTGCGGTGTACTCAGTACTGAGTGTGTTTAAGTGCTCAGGCCGCACTGGTGAACAAACCGAGGTTTCCAGCCCCACGGACTGGCAGGTGCTACGGCAGCGTGGGGGGATGTATGAGAAAACAAAACTGATGAGGGAGCTGAGAACGCCGGGGCAGGCCTGGGACACAGAGGGACAACAAAAGCAGAGTGGGCAGGGCAGGCCCGCTGACAAGGTAAGACTGGGCAAAGCTTTGCAAGAAGCGAGGGAACCGACTGTGTTATGTCCGGAGGAAGAGCGATACGGGCGTAAAGAAGGCCGAGGCCAAGTTTTTAAGGCGGGAGAGGACCTGTCACGTTCAAGAACAGCAACGAGGCACGTGTGACGGGAACAGAGGGAACTTGGTGACCCTCATGGGGAAGGGGGTCGAAGAGAAAACAGGGAGCCACAGTCGGGGGGACAGTCTGGCCCCTTCCTGCCTCCCATGCTGCACAGGCTCCACTTCCTGTGCGCCTGGCCCTCGCTGTGACTTTGCTCGAGTTTTTCTAGGTGTCCGGCCAAAAACCGCACCGGCTCCTTGAGCTGGGTCCTGCACCCCTTGCCTTCTTATCTCGCTCCGTCTTCTTGCCCTTTTTCTCCTATTATTTTATTTTTCATTCTCCTCCTACCCGGTTAATCCCTGTCTCGTTTGTTGACATCCGCAGCTTTCAAGGCTTCCCCTGTCCCGTGTCATATTCTCTCCCATCCCGAGCCCCCTCTCTCGGCACCGGGCACCGTGCTTCCCCAGCCAGCTGCGGGGATCACTCCTCACAGCCCCTTCCTCCACAGGCCATGGACAAGTGTAAGGACTCAGGGCTGGCCAAGTCCATCGGGGTGTCCAACTTCAACCGCGAGCAGCGGGAGAGGATCCCGGACAAGCCCGGCCTCAAGTGCAAGCCCGTGTGCAACCAGGTGAGCCCCGTGGACCCGCCCCTCCCCCCCCAACTCTACCCCCTCCTCTTGTGTCATTTCAACGAGGTCACCAGCGGCACCGCCCTCTCCTGAAGAGAACAGAGTTGCACTGCAAGTTGTCGAAGACAGTCCCCAAGGCCAAGTCGCTGTGTAAAAAAACACCCGAGGCTCAGGTTGGAGTATAATCTCCTAGGTGTGTAATGGGGGTGGGTCCTAGAAATGTGCAGCTAACAAAGTCTGGATCTTTCTCATCTCTGGTCAGTAAAGTTGGAGCCCTCCTGTGGAAAAGAAAACAGGTAATTCTTTTGAGTTCTGTGTCATGAGATAACCACTGAGCCCTGACGGTACAAAATCAGCCCCCGACAATGTGAATACATTCACAACATTGAACTTAGAAATGCTCAAAATAGTAAATTTATTTAAAAAATGATAAATTTAGGGGTGCCTGGGTAGCTCAGTTAAATCATCTGGCTCTTGATTTTGGCTCAGGTCATGATCTCATGGTTCGTGAGTTCGAGCCCTGCATCGGGCTCTGCACTGACAGTGTGGAGCCTGCTTGGGATTTTCTTTCTCTTTTTCTCTCTCTCTCGAAATACATAAATAAACTTAAAAAAAAAAAAAAAAAAGATAAACCCACCTTAATAAGCCACGCATTGGGGCGCCTGGGTGGCTCAGTCGGCTAAGCATCCGACTTCGGCTCAGGTCACGATCTCGTGGTTCGTGCGTTCGAGCCCCACGTCAGGCTCTGTGCTGACAGCTCAGAGCCTGGAGCCTGTTTCAGATTCTGTGTCTCCCTCCCTCTCATTGACCCTCCCCCGTTCATGCTCTGTCTCTCTCTGTCTCAAAAGTAAATAAACGTTAAAAAAAATAAAATAAAATAAAAAAAAAAGCCACGCATAAACTTCCTGATCTTGGAGAATTATGGAAGAAATTGTGAGCACAGAAGTGAGTGGCCACACTTCTGTCCTCGGGAGGGTCCACATTCACCCTGGCTTTATCTTATCTCCTTCTAAACTTCTTACATAAAGGCTGACAGAGAGTGACAGCCAATCCATGTATTAAATATTAGTGAGGCTTGTTTTTTTCTCTTATTTATAGATGAAGAATACAAATAAGAATTCTGAAAAGTTGTATTTTGTGTCCCTTGGGAGGTTTACCTCCACCTTGGGGATCGTCAGTCTAGAGAAAGTAAAGAAACTGGTTTTGCCTGGGGTCATGGTGAAGAATTAAGGAAGAAGCCATACGTCGCCCTGGGTTCTACAGAGCGAACGGACCACGGCCAAGCTTAGACTGATTGGCTGGTGGGAAGTTTACGTGGGCCTGAGAAGCTTGAACACAGGACGGTTCATCGTGATCCGAGGGGTGATCTGAGTGGATGGCAGTTCAGGTCAGGTGGCTTGGTCTTGTTCCCCGAATACAATAAATCACCCTTCCTCCCCTTCCGGGTTCATGCCCGAGACAACCGTGACGCAGACAGGTCATTTGCACGTGATGGCTGAACCAGCCCCAGGAAGCCAGCACCGGGCTCTTCCTGCACACGGTGCTGGGGAATACAGTTCAAGTGGGGCCGAAGTCGGGCTGCTTGCTTCTCTTCAATCCCTGCTCATTCTTTTTTTTTTTTTTTTTAATTTTTTTAATGTTTATTTATTTTTGAGACAGGGAGAGGCAGAGCATGAACGGGGGAGGGGCAGAGAGAGAGGGAGACACAGAATCCAAAACAGGCTCCAGGCTCTGAGCTGTCAGCACAGAGCCCGACGCGGGGCTTGAACTCACGGACTGCGAGATCATGACCTGAGCCGAAGTCGGACGCTCAACCGACTGAGCCACCCAGGCGCCCCAATCCCTGCTCATTCTTATTGAGTCACCAGAGTCAGAGCAGAGGCAGTGAGAAAGGCATGTGGCAAAAAATGCGTGTGCACACTCGCAGTTTGGGGTCTGGCCCGAAAGGAGCTCGGGAGTTGTTGCTTGTGTCCTTATAATAGGAAGAGCTGAATAAACCAAGAACGAGCAACTCTTTTTAGGTCCATCAGAGAGTTGAGGTCACAGAGCCAGCTGCCGGCCAGAAAACTGGAGAGACAGGCTGATACAGAGAATCGCGGTTTGCCAGGAACGGAAAGGCCGCCAGGGTCACTATGGGGCAGGAAGATGTGGAACGGCAGCTCCGGAGTTGCTGGAGCCTCAGCGTCAAGTCTGAGAGCTAACATCTCCAGGGGGCTCCTCTATGGGCCTGTCCCCAGGCTCTCCTGAGTTTTACCTCCAGAAGCCCTACCAGGTTTTCGCAGTGAACACTGGAGAAAAATCCAGTAGCCATCTTGAAAAATAGTCAAGACATTCCGTTTTCTTCAGGCCCCCCCTGCAACGGACACCATTACGCTAGAGCCTGCCCGCCCAGGGTTTTACGTGAGCCTAACCCGTGTCATGGAAGGGGAAATAGCCAAGGCCAGCCCGAGAATCAACAAATTGAGCTGACTGGCCCCTAGCCCACCCATCCCGTGGCCGGGGTGACCGTCTTGACCCGCATACGTCTGGGTGTCCAGGTCCCCTACACAGAAAGGACGATGACTGTACCCCTGATTACCTTTTACGGCACAGAAGCCCCTCTCACCGGTAGCGTGTGCGGGTCACAACGCCAGTAACAGCTTCTGACTAGTCACAACGAGCAACGTATTTCCGCTCGATGATCAAAGGGCCAGAAGCCCCCGAGCCCTGTACACATGGCACAAGACTGGGCTTGGGGAAGGGAACAGGTGCAGTGACGTAGCGCAGGGCCGGTGTTTGAAGGCTCCAAGGGTCAAGCGGAGACATCACAACACACTGTGGTGGGAAAGACGAAAGCGCTCTGGTTTCTGAAGCTGAAGACTGACCTCACGAAAGTCAGTCACCCGTGAAGGATGAGTGGCTGCTTTCCAGGCGTGGCAGCTGTGAAGGGAAGAGGTCAGGGTAAGGGACTGAGAACGAAGAACGAAGACAGGCAGGGGCTGCTTCTCGTTGGACAGAGCGACGCGCGAGGGGGAGCCAAGGCCAGCCCCGTGGTCTCCCGTCCGAGAGACTGAGCGTGTCTGTCGACCTCCTGATCTGACTCGTCTGTCATGAGCACCAAGCCCGTTTCTCAGTACTGCTCTGCTGTCCGTGGGCGGTAATTGGAGGGCAAGTCTCTGTCAGTTCCCCTGGCCCAGCTGTGGGTGACGGTCGTGTGTTCCCCGTGTTGCTGGACCGCCCGGATATGTTTGCTGTCATGCAACGCAGCACTTTATGTTCCTGGAATCCAACCCTTCTGCTTGCTTTCTGCAGGTGGAGTGTCACCCTTACCTCAACCAGAGCAAACTGCTGGGGTTCTGCAAGTCCCAGGACATCGTCTTGACTGCGTACGCGGCCTTGGGGTCCAACTCAGGGAAGGAATGG
The DNA here is from genome assembly GCF_023721935.1 of Panthera uncia. Taxonomy (NCBI): domain Eukaryota; kingdom Metazoa; phylum Chordata; class Mammalia; order Carnivora; family Felidae; genus Panthera; species Panthera uncia. The sequence continues at coordinate 4,432,499 of NC_064809.1, read as the reverse complement.
TAATGACCTCTCTGCACTCATTCTAATCATGGACACTGTCCCTTCTGGAGTCATCGCTCAACCTTCTGGGGCAGATGAGCGGTAGACGGCAGGAATAGTCCGTCTTTGCAAACCCTTTAACGAGCCTACTTTGTAGGGACTCGATAAGACAGTGTTAAATAACAAAATCACTGATTAGAACGTTCACCCAGTTCACAAGCTTTGGGTTTAGAGAGTGGCAAAGGGAGCCCGGGCCACGATTCGAACACTTGATAGTTGAGGGACGTGAGACAAGTAAGAGCTTCTGTGAGTTTGGGTTTCTTTATCTCTTGAAGAGGAGTATAAAAATGCTCCTCTTAGCACTTGACGAAGCAGATAATTACTTGAAAGCATGATTGAAATAGCCACTTCTTAGAAAACAGTTGGTTTATTTATTATAATGGAGATTATCGGGTCTTAGCTGGGACAAAAATTTTGTCCTCTTGGCTTATCCAGTCTTTTACCGAATTTCTCAGAAACGTGTAAAAAATGAGCAAATACCTGAGAGTCCCTTTCTGCCTGCCTCTCTCTGGTCCTTCTTCTTTGGATTGGCCAAAAGAAGCAAAAACAGATGTTGAGACAGCCAGAGGGTAATCGGGCGGATTTTCAGAGGATGGAACCCACCCAGCCGTCCCATGAAAGATGGATATACAGCCTCGGACACATTGCACCTCTGCCTCCCTTCCAGGTTGAGCAAGAACAACCCAGTTCTCCTGGAGGATCCAGTACTCAGTGCCATTGCTGCAAGGCACAGGCAAACCCAGCCCAGGTGGCCCTGCGCTACCAGCTGCAGCGGGGGGTGGGGGCCCTGGCCAAGAGCTTCAATGAGGAGAGAATTCGGGAGAACTTCCAGGTACACGGGAGGGCTGTGGGCGGCAGGGGACTGATGGAGGCACCTCGTCTCCCTCTGGTCTGGGTCATCGGCGAGGCACCCAAGGTATATTTGGGCCAAGCTCACCTCCTTGCATACGCTATGCACGCGAGTGCGGTGTTTAACTATCCCCCCCCCCCCATCTGCTGCAGGGAGGGAACGAGGAAGTGGGAAAGAAACCCAGAAGGTCAGCTTTGGGTCTCAGTCCTGTTTTTTCACCCAACAGTATGGCCTTGATTTCTTCAGCTGCAGAATGAAGGAGCTAGATGAGATGGGATTTAGGCTCGAAAGGGTGTAGGATTCCTTTGCTGCGGCCACAGTCACCCACCCAGAGCCCCCGAGGGCGATCTGAGTTCAAACAGCCAAGGGGACACACTCCTGACTCTCGTTTGGAACGAACCCCCAGGTTCATGACAACCGTCTCGTAAAACCTACATACATTCCTACGTAAATGTGTGTCTGGGTTGGGGGAGGGAGGAGAAGCGGACAGTAATTGCTGCAGGGAAACTGAGTCGGTCTTCTCACCTTTCTGACAGGTTTTGGATTTCCAGTCGACACCAGAGGACATGGAAAGTCTAGACAGTCTAAACAGGAACATTCGCTATTTTGTAGATCCGTTGTAAGTAGCTCCTTCTACCGTAGACCCTGGGGAGCAGGACGGAGAAGAAATCCAGTTATTCCAATCCACAAAGGGGTTGCCTCTTCTTGGAGGAAAGCAGCTGGGAAACACTGTCTCTTCCAGCCCTTCCGTCCCCCTTTCCCTTGGGACTCTAATGTCCTGTGTCCCGACCCTGCTTGCATTCCAGAGTCCAGCGATGTGACGGCGTCCTTTGCGGGCACCCTCAACTAATGCCCCTCTCCCTCTGCCTTACTCATCAGTCTACATGAAACCTGGTTCAATCCCACTGTCTGCCTCCATCGTCAGTTTTTCCCTCCCCACGAAGTTATTCCCAGAGGTACTCAAACCTGCTCTCGTCTTTAAAAAAACAAAAATCTTCCTTTGAGCCGACTTCACTCTACATCCCGTTTCTCCTTTCACACGGAAACTTCCTGAAGAAGGCTGTCCTCGCTTCCTCTAGCTTCTCTCTTCCCCCGCTCTTCTGAACCCACGCAAACCAGACATCTGCTGTCCACTTTGCCAAAACTCTTCTCGCCCAGGTCAGCCATGACCTCGTCTTGTTTTAGCGGGAGGAACACTCCTAGAAACACACTCCTGGCTTGCTTTCTGCACAGCCGATCTGGTTTCCCCTCGTCTCCCTGGCCATGTCCCTTGTCGTGTTCTTTGCAGGTTCCTCCCCAGCAGCTCGACCTCTTAACTTTGGCGTGACCAAGGGCACCATCCTCCGACCCCTTCTCTTTTCTGCCTGCACCCACATCCTCGGTGGTTTTATCTAGTCTCGTGCTTTAAACACCATCTAAATATACACTCCCCCAAATTATACCCGACCCAGACCTGAGCCCTGAACCAAGGTTTGCATATCCCTTTATTCAACGACACTTGGGTGTGTGATAGACATCTCAAAACTTGTCATGTCTACACTGAGCTCCCAGTGGCAACTGCTCGCGTGTGCCCCCACCACACGCACTGCAAACACGCTCACACCGAGGTCTTCCGGCTCAGGTAGGCAACTGGCTGCCGTCTGTTCTTCCGGCCTCTGTACCCGACGTCCATGCCCAGCAGCCATAGTGCCGGGCACCCCTCTTCTTGACATCCGGTAGCCTATTGCACTCAGGGAGAAGGCCACCTTCCTTACAGCACCTCCAAGGGCCAGCAGGACGCTGCCTCCCTGGCCGTCTGCCTCCACGTCCTTCTACTGTGCCCCGCTGACCCCATGCAGCCCGGTGGCCTCCTGGCCGTCCCTCTCATACACCTGTGCCAGGGCCCGTTCTCTCTGCCTGCGACACTCTTCCTCCCACTCCTTCACCACGTTCACGTCCGCACTCAGGGCTCACCTCCGTGACACCTTCTCTGTCACCCTTCCTAAAAACGCAACCCTTTCTCTCTACTCTGCGTTTTTGTGTTGACAGTCCTCATTAGCATACCATCCAGGTTCTTGATTTACGTGGCTTATTTTCTGTTTACCTCGATAGAAATGTTAGATTCCCAGGGTGGGATTTTTAAAATTCTGTCTCCCTGAGTGATAAACATTGGTTGAATGAATGATATCGTAAAACGATAGAGAGGGAAGGGTAAGGAAGGGTGGAGACCCAGGCAGTCATGCTTAGCGATATCAGCAATTTTAATCAATATCGATAGTGATTTAGCTCTTTATGGCTCAAAATTTTATATATAATATGTATATATATATATATATATATATATATACACGTGAGGGAGTTTACCTATATGTGTATATATACACATATATACACATATATACAGAGAGAGGGGGAGTTTACCTACCTCTCAAAATTATATATATAAGAGAAGAGGAGTTTACCTACCTTGCTACAATGGAAGTCCCCTGATGAACTGACTTATATCGTAATCACTGTATCCATCCCTAGTTCTAATATATAATTTCCCACCAAGTAAAGGCACAGATGAAATATTTCCAAGTGCTTAAAAGAAATGAAACAAGTGATATTCTTATTACCTTCCTCATCATCACCATGAAATATTTGTTAATTTTATATATTAAACCAGACTGGCATTGTTTTCAAAGAAGCAGAATGCGGGGTCCCTGGGTGGCTTAGTCGGCTAAGCGTCCAACTCTTGATTTCAGCTCAGGTCGTGATCTCAAGATTCATGAGTTTGAGCCCCACATCGGGCTCCGTGCTGACAGCATGGAGCCTGCTTGGGATTCTCCCTCTCTCTCTGCCCTTCTCCTGCTCGCACTCTCTCTGTCTGCCCCAAAAATAAACTTTTTTTTTTTTTTTAAAGGGGCAGAATTCATCTCTGCCCTCTTGGGAGTTTACAGTATCAACACAAATAGCTTAGCTCCTTAAGTTGTAGAATAATACAGTACCTGAAAAAAAAGGCAACATATTGGTTTATTTTTATAGTGTGTTCATGAGCACAGAAGTGTATTTTCTACAGTGTGTTCATTACAGTGTCATGCGATAGTATGCGGTTATTATCAAACCGGTTGGTTTTGTTCCCAAAAGAAAATTACGTTAATTTTTATCCTGAAGCCAATTTAAAAGAAACATCTCTTTACCCAGCACACTAACAGTTCCTTGACTAAGACTCTCCCTTTACCTTTTAGATTAAGCCGTCATCCGGATTTCCCATTTTCTGATGAGTGTTAACGGCATTGTCTGTGCTCCTTCCAGAGTTCTTTGATTTGGTTCGATGATTGGCAAACACCAGGCACTTGGTTTATCCCATTGCTGCCTCATCAACCACGGTGTGACTCCGCAGGTTAGGAAATGAAAGTCTCTAAACCAGTCTTTTCCCTCCAAAGTAAATGAGAATACGTTTCAAACAACCTAACCTATCAATGCCCTGACTTTTTAGTCTGTTTTGCTGTTTCCTGTGTCACTGAGGTTAAAATGCTGATATGCACTGAAGTGATCACAAGGAAAATATAAATCCCTAAAAAAAAACTAACCATTTAGTTATTTCCAAAGTCTAGCTTTTTACTTGTTCATAAGAATTTTTTTCTCTTTGGCTCTGAGAATTTACCACACTTACACAATTTTATCAGACCTTTTAAAGGGATCTAAAACTCAATTCATAGGTAATATAAAAGCTGTCATATTTCCACAAAAAAATTAGTCATAATGCCACAAACAAGGAAAGTGTCAAGCTGAATGAAAAAGGACGACCAAGATCTGAAAATTATCTGATAAAGATTTTAGAGCCACCATTATAAACACTGTTCCAACGAGCAATGACAAACACACTTGGAACTGGTGGAAAGATAGAAAGTTTCAATAAAGAAACAGAAGACATAAAGAATTACAAAATGGAAATTTTAGAGCTAAAAATTACAAGAATCAAAACAAGAAACTCAAAGGATAAACAGAGGGGGCGCCCGGGTGGTTCAGTTGGTTGAGTGTCCAACTCTTCCATTTCAGCTCAGGTCATGATCTCACGGTTTGTGGGCTCAAGCTCTGAGTCAGGCTCTTCGCTGACAGTGGGAAGCCTGCTTGGAATTCTCTCTCCCTCCCTCAAAAATAAATAAACTTTAAGAAAAAGACATTAAGGGACAGAGGAAATAACGTACTGGAAGATAAAACAATATAAATAACCCAACAGGAACAAGAGAGAGAAAGTCAGCTGGAAAAAACAAAACAAAACAACATCCTTGTGGACCTTGAAGAAGAACAAGAGTTCTAACACTGTGTCTTTGGAGTAGAAGGAATTTGGAGATGTTGGTAAAAGATACGACTTTTAAGTTATGAGGACCTTATGTTCGGCATGGTAATTACAGTTAATGATATTGGACTGTATAATTGATATTTGCTTAAAGACTAGATTGTGAGTGCTTTCACCAAAAAAAAGGTGACCAGGGGCGCCTGGGTGGCTTAGTCGGTTGAATGTCCGACTTCAGCTCAGGTCATGATCTCGTGGTCTGAGTTCAAGCTCCGCGTCGGGCTCTGTGCTGACAGAGCCTGGAGCCTGCTTCCGATTCTGTGTCTCCCTCTCTCTCTCTCTCTGTCTCTCTCTCTGCCCCTCCCCTGCTCATGCTCTGTCTCTCTCTCTGTCAAAAATAAGCATTAAAAAAAAAAAGTTAAAAAAAAAAAGTGACCATCGGAGGTGATGGGTGTATTAACTAACCTGATCATGGGAATCATTTCATAATGTCTATGCTTATCAAATCATCATGTTATGCACTTTAAATACATACAGCTTATTTGTCAATTATAGCTTTGTTAAATGGGGGGGGGCGGGAGAAGTGGGGGCAGAAACAGAAGAGGGAGGGGGATAGCTATAAAAGGGAACATGAGGACCCTCGTGGTGATGGGCACGTCCTTTCTTGATTGTGGCAAAGGCTTTGTGAAACACACACGTGAAAAAAATCACAGACGCGAATCAGTACACATCTGGGGAGGTCCGGATAAGACCAGCGGATTGTGTCAAGGTCCGAACCCTGGCTGTGATGCGGTGCTCTGGGTTTTCGGGATGGTAACATTGGGGGAAACTGAGTAAAGAGTACCTGGAATGTTCTGTATTATTTCTTACAACTTCATGTGAATCTACAATGATCTCAGAATAAAACGTTTGCTTTACAAAATAAGAAACCGGAAAATTGATTCCAGATCCACACCTTCCCTCTCCTTCTGGATTCTTTTCCGATCCCTGGTCAAAAGAACAAAAGAATGTGGGTGAGACTCTAGCCTTAGGCCCTGCCACCAGCCTTTTTGATCCCAAGAATGTGCTGCTCAGAGCACAACCTGGAGGAAGCGGAATTAAAAACAAGAATAATTTATGGGCCACCTGGTGGCTTAGTGGGCTAAACATCCAACTCGATTTCTGCCTGGGTCATGATCTCACGGTTCATGGGTTCAAGTCCAGCATTGGGCTCTGTGCTGACAGTGCAGAACCTACCTGGGATTCTCTCTCTCTTCCTTTCTCTCTGCCCATCTCCTGCTCATGCCCTCTCTCTCTAAATAAATAAACATTAAAAACAAACAAAAACCAGGAGTGATTTAGCCCAGCCAGTGAAGCCAGTAACCCGATACACATCCCCTCCCCCTGCTCTGAAATTGAACCATGGGGATGTGAAGCCAGTCGTGGGACTTGACATTGCTAAGTTACCAAATGGTGGGATAAATGAGAATTTGAGGTGAGGAATTCAAAAGTCCAAATGAACCCCAGGGGAAGAACAATCCTTTCTGGAAACTGTTGTTAAATTCGATTTTTAATTTTCCCCCACATTCAAATGATCAACCATATTTTCCTTTTTTAAAATATATTTTATTTTTTAAAGCTTATTCATTTTTAAGGGGGGTTGGGACAGAGTGAAGGAGAACTCCAAGCAAGCCCCTGAACTTGTCAGTGCAGAGCCCGATGTGGGGCTTGAACTCATGAAGAACCGCGAGATCATAACCTCACCTGAGATCAAGAGTTGGAACACTTAACTGAGCCATCCAGGCGACCCGGACCATAAATACTTTTCTTCAGCAACAGGAACTCTCCGACTTGAGAATATAGAGTTGGGGGGGGGGGCACTCTTTTTCCTAAACTTCAGTGTCCAAAAGCTCAAATGCTATCAGTTCATAGACATATTTGTAAGGACTTCAAAATAGAATACGAACTTTCCTCCAGGAGATCTTTATAAATTTCTCGTCCTACTCAAAGTTAGCGAAAGTGTAATTTTTCAAAAAACTTCGCATCTATTGGAGAGTCCAAATTTCAAAAATGGTGTCATTGGTAAAGGGGACTGAGAAAGAAGGGCCATGATCTATTAAGAGCACGGCACCACACGCTTTCTCCATTTGCACCCACGCGTCTTGGGGGGAGTCTTCAGCTCCAGCTGCCTGCCATGAAGACCACGTTTCAAAGGAAACTGCATTTAGAATCAGAACTTCAAATTTCTGTATCACAAAGTTATCGAATCAAGATTAACAAAAAAACAGTAAAGCATATTCACACCATTGCTTCGAAAAGAATTTGTTACCAAACACAATAAATTAGCGAGAACAGAGTTTGGACCATGATTAAATTTCTTTTCAATTTTTTTTATTTCATCTCTGGCTCAGCTTAACATTTTTTCTATTTTGGGGGGTATTTTATAATGTACATAACACATGAGTAAAGAAGTGCATTTACAGAATTATGACATAAATAAGCACACAGGTACTTGGGTGCAAGTTCCAAAACTGTTACTAACAGTGGAGGTTCCAGCAAGAACGTGGACTCCAGGGGCGCCCGGGGGGGGGGGGGGGGGCTCTGTTGACCAAGCCTCCCGACTGGTCTCAGCTCATGATCTCACAGTTGGTGAGTTCGAGCCCCACATCCAGCTCTGTGCTGACGGCTCGGAGCCTGGAGCTGCTTCGGATTCTGTGTCTCCCTCCCTCTCTGCCCCTCCCCTGCTCAAACTCTGTCTCTTTCTCAAAAATAAACATTAAAAAAAAATTTTTTTTTTAAACGATGGGCCTCAGTTGAGAGGTCCGTTGGCCCTGCGAGCGCGGCGGGGGAAGGCAGTGCTGTCCCCTGTCACGGAGGCCGTGGGGAGCACGGAGGACCCCCACGGCAGCCCTCCGGACCGGGTTTCGCCCCAGCAAGGAGCGGGCGGGCCGGGCATTTCACCGAAGCGGCTTGGCGCTCGCGGACCAGGTGATGGGCGGGGCGCGCCTCAGGGAGAGCTGCCCCGCCCCCCGGCGCCCCCGGCGCCCCGCTTCGCCTTCTCGGCCCGAGGCCCCGGCGCACCTGCCGACCTGCAGGGCCGGCCCTGCGTCCCCGCGCCGTGCGCGCTCTCGGCAGCGCCGTGGGCCGAGGCTGAGTGGGCGTGGACGTCCCGGGCCGGGGTCGACGGCCTCTCCCGCGACCCCCGAGGAGCGCATCAAGTCCACAGGCGCGGCAGCGGCGCCCTCTGCTGCCGGAGCCGCGAACGCACCGCCGAGTGGGTCAACGGCGCCCCTGGCGGTCGATCCGGCGCACAGCGCGGAGCCGGGCCGCCAGACCGTCCTCCTCCAAGGCAGGGCGGGCCTGGATGCGGCCTGGGGTCCCACCTAGGGTCAGGCCTGGGGTGCGGCCTAAGGCCCCTCCTGGTGTCCCGGCCTACTCGCCTACATTTATCCGTAGGGACCGCCCCGGTGCTTTCCTGATGTTTCTCGGAGACTGAACGGAGCCTTCCCGCCACCGGAGCTGGTTTGCAGCTGAAGGAGTTCTCATTGCGTGACCACGTCCTTGACCCAGTGATTTAGGACGAGGTGTCCCTCATCTTGGCCACACTTGCTGGTGCTCTTGCTATTTCAGGTGGCTCTCGTAAAACACGACATAAAAATCTGTATTCCTTGTTTCTGTAGAAAACAGAAGTGTCTCCGCAAGGCTTGAATTACACTGATAAGGACTCTGTAAGATGTGGAAATCAGCAGCGAGGGAGGAAGATCGGATCATCAGTTCAAGTCCGGTAGCTTTAAAGCTTACGAGTTAAATCTTCAGTATTTGTTTACTTGCTGTCTTATCAAAATGTTAAGTGAACAGGTACATGACTGTACATCCAGTATATAATGCATATGCCTTTTAAAAAGCAAATCACAGACCATGTGTGCTGTGGGACAGGTTTTGCGAAGTGTTCGTGCACATGTGTTATATGTGTATGGATCACATATTTTATGTAATTTGTTTATCTACATGGGTCATAGACATGGGCATAGATTAGAAGGACCCACTAGAAAGAGGATTCTTCTTAGATATTGCTAGTTTAGGCCATTTTTACTTGTTATAATTGAGCTTTTCTCAGTTTTCTTTACATCCTGAATCCGGTAGAATTACTTCATTAAATAGCAAAATTCGGTAAATATTAGTAGAAAGCACATTAGCCTATATGGTGAACTTTTCTTACGTTTAACATAAACAGGGAAACATCCTGCCATTCATTCATGAAAATGAACCTTTTTCGTGGAACATAATAACTTGTAGCAGATTTTTAAGACAATGGCCCAAAGCATGGTGCTCGAGTGACATCCGGTGAGCAGAGAGGACACGAGTCACACACAGCCCTGAGCGAGCCCACTGGACGGACCCCGGACGCTGAGCGCAGGAGGGCAATGACCCGCGTGTCCTCTCTGCTTGGGGTTCCCACAGCCGTATTTAAGTAAGAAAAGCCTCTGTGTTGAACTGAGACCCTCTCCCGCCTTCACCCAGCTTGTCTCTGCACGTGTGAACGTAAAGATTTTGCTTTAAAACCATCTGGGGGGATTGAGGGAACAGAGCCACACAGATGGCAGGAGGCCGGCCCAGGGTCTCAAGCGGGGCTGGGTGACACATGTAGAGACTCGTGCTATGGTCTCAAATCCGGTATTTAAATATTTCCATAATACAACCTTTTTTCCGAGGGTAGAGGCCACACAGCCTGTCTGGTCAAAATCCTGTCACGCTGTGCTCAAAGGAGCCGTAGGACTGGGGGGTTCTCCACAGAGAGCGAGCGCCGCTCCCAGGGCGGCTCCCTTCCCATCACCCACCACCGGAAATGTGTGGACCTCTCAGGGAGCGCAGCTCTGTTCCAGGCAGGAATCCGCCCAAGTCAAAGCCGGTCGCCCCCACCTCCCTGGCAGAGCCCTGCCTCGGCTCGGGCCTCATGGACCCGTCGGGCCGAGCAGGGGGGGAAGAGGGAGGCCGTGCTCAGTATTCTATGTTGAAAGGATAGTCCTTGTGGTTTTTAGCTCTGAAAAACAGGAAAACAAATCAAAATGAAATGTTTATTACGTTTAAGAGAAACCTTCTAAAAGACACAGCTGTGTGTTTTCAAGCTCCCGATGTATTCAGTTAGTCTTGGGACTCATTCAGAGGCCCATCCTCCGAGGGGAAAGCCTTATGAGAAGGTTTAATTAACCTAAAATGCATACGATCAACACCTATTCGGAATCACCTCAACCCGAACACTGTTCCCTCCCCCTGGAACGGAGGTAAAGGAGACGTATTTACGTGGGCAAGGTGCACATTCGGAAATTCCTGTCCAGGTCGAGGATGTCGTTCATGTCCGTTTCTGATAATTCAAAGTCAAACACCTGCACCCAAAACAAAACGTTCACGGTGAAGTCAGTCCAGTGACCATCTCGTTGAGCACATGTCGCCTGCGAAGCGCTGCGCCAGACCTGCCGGGGACACAAGATGCGGAGGGAACACTGCACGCGGCACCTGCAACTTCCCCGGATCATCAGCCTTCCTCCGTGAACCGCGGCTGTGACCCTGTGCCTGACGCTGGCTGCCCCGGGCTGGGCGAGAGCCCCTGCAAAGACAGGACGTGTACTGCAGTCCCCCCCGAGGGGAATAAGGGACGAGCCGGAATCAAGAGGTGGGAGGTGAGCAAAGAATTTTTCCCGTCGCTCAAAAACAAAACAAAACAAAAAACACAAAAAAAGAACCCCCCCCCAAAATGAAAAACACCAAAAAACCCCTCCAAAACCAAATGAAAGTGAAAAACCAAAAACATTCGTGCCCCACGCCCTCCCAGCTCGGACACTGGGTCCCCGGGACCACTGGCTCTGACAGTAGCCATAACACAGTGTAAGTCTTGTTTCTTTCCTCATAAAGCAGAATTCTAAGCTGCACCCCCTTTGCTCCTAATACCCGTGAGGACTATGACCCCCACTCCTGAAACACGATCTGTTCTCACAGGAGAGCCAGCCCCGGTCCCCAGCTGAGGAACCGGGAGGGAGGGTGCAGCGACCCCCGGGAGGGGACCGGCCGGGCCCGGCCTCTACCCACAGGAGACCCTCCACCCGGTCTAGCAGAAACCAAGGGCTCGGTGTCAGCAGAGGCTCTGACTGGAGGGCGGCCTTCGGTTCTGGAAGGGCCCCACGAATCCAGGTCCGGGCAGCCACAGGCAGCGGTCCTGAGACTTGGGGAGCAGGCACCCGGCTCAGGGGCACAGCCCTGCGAGACTCTGGCCGGCACCCCGGCTGTTCGGGACCTGCTGTTCGCCGGCTCCCGGGCTGGGTTCGTGCCTGTCACACTCTGGGGTTCCTCGTGCTGTGGCCGCAGCTCCACCCGGCCCCTCTGCTGCGTCAAAGCCACACAGGGCCTGCTTGTGCGGTGGTCAGACCCCCAGCTGACTACCGTGTGATCCCAAACCCTCCGAATAAAAGAAAAGAACCCTTTCCTGGATATTCTCACGGATCCGTGTTGGGGTGACAGATTTGGGGATCACGATCACATTCCTCTGGATCTGAAATCGGATCACAATCTGCAGAAAAAAGGTCTCGCATGAGACAAGGGGAATCACAGATTCACACTTTACTGTGCAAAGTCCCAAAGTCAGGACAGCCGGAACTTTTATTACAGGCTCTTCTGTCCCAAAGTCCCTCAGAACCCCAACTGGCATTTTCTGCACAGTTTCTCCAATGTGTGTAATGGCCACGACTGGTCCATGGAAAAGCTCAGAGGACCTGCCAACGCCTTAATGACAGTTCACGGAGATGCCCAGCCCCCAAACACTGGACATGAGAGCAAGGAAGTCTTTTCTGTTCCACTCAGCCGGGGGGCCCCACATTTGGAGTCCCGCCCACGGGCCTCACAGCCTTAGTGGGTGGGAGCAGGCGCCCCCTGTGCTGGTGAATTGGAAGCTTGGGGCCAGAGTGAGCAAACCCTTCCTCCGTCCAGTGCCTGGCTCCGAGAGGAAGCAGGGAGACCCCCTCCCCCCCCCCCCCAGCCTGCGGGCAGCCCCTCCTACCTGGGCGGGAGACCTGTTGTACTTCTGTGCGATCCTCTGAATCACGGGGTCATCCAGGAGGGCCACCCCCTCACTAGAGAGAGCAGGACAGGGCAGGGGGTCAGGGGGGACAAGCCTGGGTGCCTCCTGCTTTCAGACACACAATACCTCCTCCAAAACCAAGACCTAGGTTTATTTTTGTTTGATCATAATACTTTCTCCGGGTAGGAAATCCAAATGATGTATAGGAGCTCATCACCCGCATCCCACCATCTAGAGAAGACATTTCGGTGGGGACAGCTGGGCACGCTGCTTTTCCATGGACATTTGGTGTTTTCTCGAGAGCCAGGGGGCAACGAGTTCTCCGCGCTTTGGAGAGGCCCTGGGCGGGTTGGGCTGACTTCTGAGCTCTCACTGCGGGGCCTGGGGCGGGGCCTCTAGCGCTGCTGGTAAATAATTGTCGATATTCACGATGGTAGTTTCAGAACAGTTCAACTCAAATAGCAAAACACGAGGGGAAGCTTCAGTGCAGAGAACTGGAAGGCTGTGGCCATGGCACTATCCCTCAGGGTTTGTCCAGCAGGGACAGGCCCTGGTCACCCTGGAGAGCCATTGCTTTGGCCCCTGCCACCCACTGTGACTCCAGTGCCCCAAGTTCAGCCACAGAACAGGACCCCGCCTTCCAGCAGCTCCCCAGCCGCTACGAAGTTCAAACACATGTGCCCCACTTCCCACAGGAGACACACAGGTCATAAGAATCAAATGCTTTCAGCCCTTCCTGGGCCCCTAGTCTGTCCAGGTCCTGAGCCAGGGGCTGTTGGAGAGCCACAAGTTACACGCGGCCCCTGTACGCACGCAGCTCTGACAAGTGGGAGACTGAAAAGAAAATAATGGCAAGACAGTGTAACGAGGGTTATGGACAAAACCTCGATAAGGGGAGTCAGGAGGGCTTCCTGGAGGAGGTGATGCTGACTGGAACTGGACATTAGAAATCAGAGTGAGCCAGACTTTAAAAACACAAGATGGTAACAAGATCTCTAGAGGGACGCCTGGTGGCTCAGTCGGTGAAGCGTCCGACCTCGGCTCAGGTCATGATCTCACTGCTCGTGAGTTCGAGCCCCGCATTGGACTCTGTGCGGACGGCTCGGAGCCTGGAGCCTGCTTCCAGTTCGGTCTCCATCTCCATGTCTCTTTGCTCCTCCCCTGCTCACTGTCTCTGTCTCTCTCTCAAATATAAAACAAACCATCAAAATATATATATATAAACAAGATCTCTAGGTAAAGCGACCAACCTATGCAAAGGCACAGGCTAGAAACACGGCGCTCTACTCCGGGAGCCCCGCGTGGTTCAGGTGGTGGGTGCACACTGTTTGCGGGAAGACACGAGGCCAGAATTAGGCCGAGGCCAGACCGGCTGGGGCTCCTAGGCCCTGCCAAGAACCGAAGGATTTTCAACCAGGAGAGTGGCCTGATCAGACTGAGACGGCTCCCTCGGCTCCCGCGCGGTCAGCGGACTGGAACCGGGCAAATCGGAGCGGACAGGCTGCTCTAATGACCGGAGAGAACTCCCACTCAACTCAGGTCGTGATGGCGAGAACAGAGATCAACAGACAGATCCCGGGTTCTCTGGCACAATCAGAGTGGATTCTGGGGGATGGGCTGGAAAGGCAGGATTGCCGGGTGTCTGTCTGGTCTGGGGATGCCGAGCGGGTGGGGGCTCGTGAACGGACGCAGGGCGCACAGCACACGGTTCCGGTGCTGGGGAAAGAGGACGCGTGCAGATGGAGATATCCGTGACCCATCTCGACCGGAAGGCGTAGCAGCGGGCCCGACGTGCTGGTCAAGAGCTCAGACCTGGCCGCTGCCCTCCTCTGGCCGCCGGCGCCGGCCCCGCCCCCAGCCCACACGCCCCGCCCACACCTGCCTTTGTTAGGCCCTCCGCTAACTATCCAAATCCAGCAGGAGGGGGCATCTTTCCCCCCCACCCCCACCACGGACACACCCCCACCTGGAACCGCCGAGGGGCCGGTAGGCTGTCACGGTCACATCTCTGGATCGGCAAAAGTTGATCAGATTCTTCTGGGTAAGATACGGGTGGCACTCGACCTGAAAGGAGAAGCACCGCTTACCGAGAAAATCCAGGTCACCGTACACGGGGGAAGGGCACACTCTTAATGTCTCGGCTGTCGCCGATGAGCTCCGGGACCCGTCTCGAGGCTCAAGCGTCCACACCTAAAGTGAAAGCCACTGAGAACGGGCAAGAGGAACAACACCCCGTCGCCTGGGCACTCGGATGGCACCTGCTCCAGGAGGCCCTCCCTCTGACCCTTTACTTTCCGCTCTCGCCCGCGTCACCATCTGACATCTTCCACATCGTACTTATTTGCTGTTGTCTGTCTCCCGCCGCTTGATGCGAGCTGCACAGAGGCAGGGGTCTGGGCTGACTTTGTTTTGTTCCCAGACACGCCCCCAGCATCCAGAATAAGCCGGTCAGAGAACCCTCTGTCAAGGCTCCGCAGGTGCATGGAGGACGCTGGGGAGTCATGTGGGACACGCGTGCTCCAGGGGACTCCAGTGGACATTTTGAGAAACTTGAGAGCGGGATTTCTGCCTGCACATTCTGTACATTCTCACGTACAATTCCAGGTCATCAGTGGGCTGAAAATACTCCTTTAGAGTGAATTAAGAGCTGCAAACAGTGCCCTTGAGGGTCAGGAACGTGCTGGGCACAGCCACCAGAAAGAGCAAGGAAAACTCTTCTGAGGGGACGTTGCTGGGGGCTCAGAAGCCCAATTAGGAAACAGCCCCTCAGGCCCCTCCCACCCCACAGAGGAAGCAACAGCTCTCCCCCCCATCCCCCACTTAAAGTGCTGCTCAGCAGGAACCCTGACAGAACGGGGGCGTATATCATGCACATGAACATTCTAGGCACGCCAGGGTTTAAAGCAGGGAAGCTAAGGCATGCCTCGCGTCGGGACGGGTGCCGCTCTGAGGAAGGCGGCTAGGAGAGCTTCCAGAAGGCAGACGCTGTTGGGCTTTGGGCTCCAGGCGCCGACCAGCACGCTCCCCTGTGGAAACTCGCTGAGCGATGCCCAACCTCTCCTGCATCCACGCTACACCGTGTTTATAAAAAATGGAACGTGATGCTCTATTCTCAATATCCCCAAGCGGAAACTATGCAAGTGGCCGTCGATGCCAGAGTGGGTAACGATAGTGTGGTGTGTGCGCCCAGCGGAATCCCACGCAGAAATCAGAACGACGGACGATCGTACAGGAATGCGGAGGAATCCAACAGACGCGATGTTGGAAGAAGCCAGGCGGGAAAGAGTACGTAATGGGTCACTTCATCTACATAAAGTTCAAGAGCCAGTGTCCGCTGTTAGTAATCGGCACACGGGCTGCCCTTTGTCGGGGGGCGGTCAACGGGAGGAAGCGTGGTGGGGCTTCGGGTGCTGGTCACGCGCCGTTTCTCGATCTGGATGTAGGCACAGAGCGGGGCTCGGTTTACGAGAATTTACTGAGCTCTACTGTCATGGGTGCACTTTTTAAATGTACATGACACCTGAGCAAATGTTTAGGTAAAAGAATGTACTGCAAAAAGGCCCTTTCTGCAAGCGAAGCCCTCTCCTCACGAGCCAGCTCTCTGCACAAAAGTCCTGGCAGAGTCCGTGAACCTGGGGTCTTTCGGCTGCCCGCCCCCCAGGTGGAGGGACGGGGAGGGGCCCAGGTGCCTTCCCAGGAAGCCGCGAGCAGCGATGTCAGGGAGGGAGGAGGGCAAGACAGGAGTGTCACCACTTCTGCACGCAGAGGACCAAGCTCAGCCCGTGGCCGACCTCCCGAGGACCCCACCTAATCGAACAAGCCTTTCCAGAAGCTCTCCGGCCTCGGCACCCGTTACTTGCCTCACAGATCCCTAAGTCACCATTTTTGCAGCCACGGGAGAAAAATGCCTACTCTGTGCCCCCTGTTTCATTTCCAGCGTAGCCAAGGGGAACGTGACGGCTGAAAAGCCAACTCCATCTGTTAAAGCCTCACCTGGTTCGTCACTGGCTTGAACCTCAGGTTGGGTTTATTCAAAAGCCTCTCGAGCTGCTGGTGGTTGAAGTTTGACACCCCGATGGCTCTCACCAGCCCCGTGACCACCAGGTCCTCCATGGCCTAAAGACAACAAACAGTCATTCTGCTTCCCCCTCCCCCCCCATCGCCCATGCCCCTCCCTCCCCAGGCTAAACTGGCTCCCCAGGCTTCTAAATATCCCACCCGATGCCCCACAGGCATTTCTGCCCCCAGGGCCTCTAGTGGCCGGGGACCCTGGGCACGTTGTGTGACCACGCTGAGCCTCAGTGTCCTCATCTGCAAAGTGGGGACAAGCTTGTTCATGTCACAGGGTTGTTTTAAGGATCCCATCAAGTAACACACACAAAGCATTTAGCGCAGGGCTAGAATGTGGCCAACACTCAACACTTCAGCTGTTATTTCTCCCCTTCTTCTGAACATGTGTGACACAGGGTTCAGCAGGGATGCCCGTCGCTTGCCGCTCTTTCTACCTAGCGTATACGCTTCCTAAGCGCAGTGACGTGCCATCATCCTCCTGCTGGCTGTGAACTTCAGGAGGTGTCGGGCTGGCGTGGGGCACCTCGTCAACAGTAGGTCCTGGGTCCTGAGCGGCCACGGGCCGGAGATCAGTCAGCGTGCACCAGCCACTGCCTGGAGGCACCAGCATCGCCCGGAGACTCACCCGGGCTGCATGCGGCCCGGACCCCAAGCCACAGCTCTCCCGAGGGGCGATGCCGTGGGACAGAAAGCACTGGGGCCCCTGGACGCTGGTCCTGACAGCCCAGATCCCTCATCTAATCTGTTTTGCCGATTGCCCTGTTTAAGAGAAATGGGGGGAGGGAGAGGGTGGCCTGACTGGTGCGCCTGCCGACTCTGCCTGGTGCTCGAAGGCCTTCTCTCGCCCATCTCCCTGGACTCAGCAGGCTCCAGCGGGAGCTCACTGCTTCCCAGGCCTCACACCTGCCCTCCTCCGTCCCACACCGTTTGCGAGATTACACGCGCCAGGTCAGCCGGGCCCCACGGAACACTGTCCCCTTCTACACCTGCACCCCTCACCGCGATGCCGCTACTCGCTACTTTATTCCAGGTCTCTTCCCCCTTTTTGCCTGGAAACCTGCCACTCGGCCTCCAGCCCCACACAGGCCTGGCTGGGCTGCCGGACCTCGTTCCGAGATGCTCGAGGCCCAGCGGTCCACAGCCACACGACAGCAGTGGTAGCTACGGCCAGGTAATGGATGGGGGGGATTCTTAAATGTTCTTTCTCATACTCTTCCGTATTTCTGTCACGACCAAGTGATACTCTCTCATCAACAAACAAGTGGACACCGGAGTGCCTGGGTGGCTCAGTCGGTCAAGCGTCCGACTTCGGCTCAGGTCACGATCTCACAGTTCCTGGGTTCAAGCCCCGCATCGGGCCCTGTGCTGACAGCTCACAGCCTGGAGCCTGCTTCGGATTCTGTGTCCCTCTCTCTCTGTTCCTCCCCCACATGTGTTTTCTCTCTCTCTCAAAAATAAATAAACATTAAAAAAAAAAACAAACAAAAAGTCGACACTGAGACAAAAACGGGGGGGGGGGGGGGGGGGGTCTGACTTAGTCATCCCTGGAACTGACGTCCTGGCAGAGGAACCAGCCGGAACTAGGGCGGCAGATGGGCGGCCGGGATCAGGTGCTGGTTTCCCGCTCACAGCGCACACGAGTGTGTCGGGGGACAACCACAACCCCCCCCCCACCCCGACGCATGCACACGACCCGCCATCACCTCGCCCGAGGCCGGCGGGACGCGCCTCACCTCCCACGTGTCCAGGAAGTCCGTGTCGCTGGGCAGCACCATGCCGTTGCGGTCCAGGGGCAGGTCTTCCTCCCCGGGCTGGGAGGGGCAGAGGCGGGGGCGGACGAAGACCACGGGGTCCTTGAGGAGGCCTGGGGAGAGCTCCCCGCACCCCCCGCCGGGCCTGACCAGAGGGAAGGTGCTGCCCCTGGGCTCTGCGCCTCCCGGACGGTACCTTGAAGCCCATGGGCCAGTGCATGAGGTAGAGGTCCAGGTAATCCAGCTTCAAGGCCTTGAGACTCTTGGTGCAGGCCGCCTTCACCAAGGACTTCTCATGTCTGGTGCACCAGAGCTATGGGGGGCGCGGGGGGGAGGAGGAAGCCAGTGTCAACTTCTGCCCCTCAGTCCCCCAAGTCCGGGAGCAGGAGGACAGACGGCATCCGGGAACAGACAGCAACGAATACGGAGGGGGCAGCGACATCACCCTCAGATGGTTCCGGAACTCTCTCGGGAAGGGGTCTCCAAAAGAGGGCTCCTTCTGCCTGACTCCCACTACAGGGAGACAGGGCCCCTGTGAAACATTTGGGAGGGGGCGGTCTGGTTATTTGGATCCACTAGGACCAGAAGAAACAACCAGAACCAGACCAAAGCAAACGGCTGTAAGCAGAGAGGAGGAGAACTCTGGAGAACTTGTACGTTGCTTCCCACCTGCGTCTCCTCCACGTTCAAGGGCCTCTGTTCTCAGGGCCTCATAATCGTGCAGGTTAAATTAGGGAAGTTAACACCCACTGCCTTGTATTGATTTAGAGATTTCCAGCCACACCCCCTGTGAAGTAGAAAATTTGCCATTTTCTCCCTCCCATTACGTCCCCTGTTACACTATTTGGTACTAACTGTGACGGAAGCTAATCCAAAGACTCCGTCACAGCAAGAGAAAAACCAAAAATAAATAAGTACGAGAAAGAGAATTAAAAGATATAAAAACAGACTCTCACCATAGTGTATTGATGACAAAAGAGAAGAAAAAAAAACCCTAAAAATTATCATTAACAATGGTACTCTCGAAACAGCAAGTATGAAAAAAATTGTATTTCCGTGACTTTTCCGAATTGCGGGAAGAGTGAACACACTTCCCCTGCGGACTCAGAGGGCACCAGGAGCAGCGGGCCCCGGGTGACGGGGCTGACCGAGCCATCCCGTCACCCACCTTGCCTCGCCTCGCCCTCACCAGCCCTCTGCCCTCGCTCCACAGGCACTGACGACTTACAGAAATCATCCGGAGGTGGAACAGAAGGGCAAGTCTACAGAAACCACACTGAGTCCTGCAATTGTGGAAATTAGTCCCGGAAACTCCTCAGGAGATGATCGAATCCGGACCCCCGTTTTATACACGGTGGAGCTGTGTCATCCAGGGACTCTCCTGGTCCCTCGGGGTTTGTGACAGGAGGTGGGGCCGTGACAGATGGTGGGGCCGTGAGAGACAGCGGGAATGACAACCCGTGGCTCCTGGCCTCAGAGTCCTAACAATCTGCCTCAAAGTCCAAGGCAGGGGAGTTCCGGAACTCTCCCGCGGTCTGGACCTGCCCCTACCGGGCCCTGAGCACCTGTCTCCCTCCTGAGCCGGCTCCCGCGGTCCAAGTCCGGGCTGTGAGTGTCCTCTGCCTCCCGCTCCAACCCCTGCTCCCTCCGGCTGCTGCAGTCACCCAGCTCTGACACAAGTCTGGCTTGTCCGGAACCCGAGCTCCCTGCTGAGAACCCGCGCCGTTGTGCGGTGTGTGCGGATGAAGAGTGAGCCCCTTGAAAGGCGTGACTTCGTCACCTGGCCTGTCCCTGCTTTGAAAGGCGTGACTTCGTCACCTGGCCTGTCCCTGCTGCAGCCGCACTTCTCATGACTGACGTTTTCTGATCCAGGAGCACCGAGCTCCTTCCAGGCCCCCGTCCCCCCGGTGCTGTCCCGTGCCTCGGGCCCCTGCCCATGCTGTCCCCGACACCTGCACCGCATCCAGTGCGTGCACGAAGCCGCACGAGTGTCCCGTACGCACTGGTCATCAGCTCCTGTGGGACCAGAAGGCCCTCCCCACGCTGGGTCGGCTACCCTGCTGCCCCAGCCCGCGTGGGCTGCACCCTGCTCGCCCTGCACGCCAAGTCCTACCTTACTGACGACAAACAGGTCCTGCCGGGTCACCACGCCCTCCCTGATCTTGCGCTGGATCCCGGCTCCGACCTCACTCTCGTTGTGGTACAAGTAGGCGCAGTCAAAGTGCCGGAACCCCGCGTCTATCGCCACTTTCACTGCCTCCGTCACCTCGCCCGGAGCTGCCTGCGAAACGAACGTGACATAGGCGGTCCGCCCACATCAGGCCATCCCAACCTCAGCGCTGGAAAATGTAGAGTCAAACGACACATGAGCGAGGACGCGCTAAAATTGGGGGAGGTCAGGGGCAGGAAGGATTTAGATGCAACCTAAGTTCCAACACCTTTCCTTACCTGGGGGAAACCCCACAGGTATTTTAGGGCCTGCAAATAACTGAGCGAGATGCCGCGCTTCCTGAACGAGCAAAGGAATAAATAAACGCGGGATGAATCGGGATAGACACTGAGACGCAAGAAGGTGTAGACTCACCCTCTACCCGAGGAGACCAGGGGGCCAAGTGTGAAGGTAAGCTGGTGTCCGCTCACACGAAGACAACCCGGCACACGTGGGGCACCTCCCCAAGCCCCGAGGGGCACTACGGATTCCCTCAAGAAGGTGAGGTTCAGAAAACGCTCGCGGTGAGCTGGGTGGCTCAAGCGACCAAGGGACGGGACGCGGGGGCAGAGGCCTGGGGAGGGCTCGGGACACAAGGCATGAGCATCCCCAAGGGCTCTGGAGCCCACACGGCACCCTCTCGCGTGAGCCTCACTAACCCCAGGCGCCGGGCCAGAAGAATGGTCCGCCTCTGACAAGCAGCACATTCTGGGGGGCCAGAAGCTAAGGAAGCGTCCACCTGAAGTTAGACAACGATCCACCCAGGAATTAGAAGGAAAGGGAATCTGGAGACAAGGACGCACATCAAGTAAAGATAGGACACAGAAGATCAGCAGAGCCAGAGGTTAGTTCTTTGAAAGACTTTAATAAGGTGGACAATCTTCTCACAAGACTGGAAACCCAAAAACCGGTCATGCAGATACAACAGAGACCCCAAATCTCAGGAAATGTTACCAGTAACTCTCAGCCAACAATTGGGAAAAATGAAAAGAATGAGGGAAATCCCTAGAAAACCTTGCTCAAGAAGTAAAAGCTGACTTCTATAATTATTTCTAAAATGAAGCAATTAAACACACAGAGTTCTGCAAAAATTTCAAGGATGTAATCGTCCCAATTTAACACAAAATCTTTCAGAGAAGAGAAAAAGAGAGAATACTCCCAACCCCTTCTACCAAACCGGCATAACCGTGGAGTCAAAAGCAGACAAAAATATTCAAAGGAAAGGCCTGCATTCATCTCACCCATGAATAAGAGTTGCAAAAATCCTAAGTAAAATGACATCAGAATGGATGCGACAGTGTATATGAAAAACTAACATACCACACCCACAGAGCTTATCTTAGAGAGCCAAGGGTGGCTTGATATTAGAAAATCCATAATAATTCACCACATTAACAGATTAAAAAAGAAATCACATCGGGGTGCTTGGGTGGCTCCGGTTGGTAGAGCATTCAACTCTGGAGCTCATCTAAGGTCATGATCCCAAGGCCGTGGGATCGAGCTCTGTGTTGGGTTCTGCACCGAATGTGGAGCCTGCTTGGGATCCTCTCTCTCTCTCCCTCTGTCTTCCTCCCCCGCATGTGTGCTCTCTCTCTAAAATTAAAAAAATAATAATAAAAAATAAAAAATGAATCATGTCAGTCAATGTTGGATAAAATTCAACACCCATTTGTGATTTAAACTCTCAGTCAACTTGGAAAAAATGAAGCTCTTTAACCTGGTAAAGAATGTCCACATTTAAAACAACAATAAATATAATTAAAAAAAAAAAAAAACAAAACAAGAACAAAAGCAAGCCAAAGAACAAATGGGCAAACATCATCCTAAATGTCCAAGTATCAGAAACAGTCCCTTAAAGTCAGGAACAGAACAAGAATGGTCACTGTAGTGGAGGTCCTAGCCATCCAGAAGCAACTCAGAAAAAACAATTTGGGACTTAAGGATCAGAAAAAAAGAAATGAAAGTATCATTATTTGTAGATGCTACAATCACTTATGTAGAAAGCCCAAACGAATTCATAGGCAAATTAAAAGAACTCACAAGACAATTTGGCAAAGTGGCTGAAAATGTGATGAATATACCAAAGAAGGCTCTTTTTTTTTTTTTTAAAGAAGGCTCCACACCCAACAGGGGGCTTGAACTCCCGACCCCAAGATCAAAAGTCGCGTGCTCCAGAGACTGGGCCAGCCAGGCACTCGGAGATGATTGTTTCTCAATGCATCAACAGCAAACAAGCTGAAGACATAATTTCAGAGAAGTTTCCTTTCCAATAGTATCGTGGACGGTCCAGGATCAGGAATGATTCCATCAAATGAAGTGTATGCTTTCTACAGGGCAAGCTGTATATACAACCAGATGAAGAGAGAGAGAGACGCCTTCTATCCAGGACAATTCATTAACACAGAAATACACTGGGCTTGTAGAAAGCCAGATTTAGTATCATCAAGTTGCCAGTTCTCCCAGACTGATCTACAGATTTAATGTGATTCTGCAGGCCCAGAATAGGCTCTGTCCCCACCTCTGGGACCTGGGCTGCCCTGTGTTTTCTGTGGCAGAGATGTGAGCTCCAAGCCTAAGCTCCAGAATGCCCCTTGCTCTCTGGTGCCTGGGCCATCACCACGAGAATACCCCAGATTCTCCTGCTTGAGGTCGAGACTTGTGCTGAGCCACGAGCAGCCCAACAGTCCCAAGTGAGAGCGGCCAAACCCCAGACACTGAGCGAGCAGCCCGGATGCATAGAGCCCAGCTGACCACCCAACAGGCAGCAGTGATGATGCACATGCTGCCGTAAACGATGGAGCTTCTGTGATTGGTTGTGGGTGCATCGCTTCCGGAGCAACTGACAGCTGATGCTTGATCTGTGACGGTACACTGCTGGAAATAAGTAAATCCAAGCAAGACTTTGTGTGGATCCAGAAGGGGTCACTGAGACTGATCCAGGTCCGTGCACCTGAAGTCCAACAACCACAAAAAGGAACCTTTGGGCCTCTGAAACGGCTTCTGCAGGTTTCCCTTCGCCGTGTGCAAGGCAGTATGCCTGGACTCCCACCCCCAGCAGAAGACAGTGCATAAGAGCAGGACTGGAGGCAGGCAAGAAAGTGCCAGCATGTAACCCCCTGAGCCCCCTGAGCAGCTCCCGAAAGCACATCCAGGGCCACATGCTGAGAACCACAGTGAGTAGAGTTGCCTCCTTGGTCTTTAAGAGTTGGTAAGTACATAGAAGAAACGCTTTAAATACTGTTTTGATGAGCAGGGGTTGATGATTCCGATGCCTACTCATCTGGTAGCTTAAGTGACTTCTCAAATGAACATCTTTATTGAAGACAAAGTGTACAGAAACAAAAGAAACAAGGAAGGCCTGGTTAGTGCCTGACTGAAATCACGGATAGGAGTCACAGCGGCCAAAGTGCAGCAAGTCCCCGAGTGCCCCGCCTGGTTCTCACTGGGCGCTGCACGCTTTCCCTCTGAAACCCCACTGGCGGTGGGGGCACCTCCTTGTCTGTCCTGCGGGTGGCAAGTCCTGCCAGCCTCTGGGGAGGCGCCACCAGCCCGACCACCAGCCCCGACCCCAGCCAGACCCCAGCCCTCCGGCCCAGACACTGCCCCGACCACCGGCTGCTCCCAGCCACGACCACCAGCCCCGACCCCAGCCAGACCCCAGCCCTCCGGCCCTGACCCTGCCCCGACCACCTGCTGCTCCCCGCCACGACCACCAGCCCCGACCCCAGCCCTCCGGCCCTGACCCAGCCTCACCACCGTCCCCTCGGGGCTCCCGCGAACTTTTACTTCCGAACGCCCCAGGCACCGCCAGCATTTCCGGAGAACCTCCCCCTTCAAACAGGGGCGGTGGCGCCGAGGCAGGCGGCCCTGGGGGGTCCCCTCCGCGTCCCGGAGCGCCGCGGACGGGAAAGGCCCTCCCTCCCCCAGGTCGTGAGGCCACCTCACCTTCCAGGTGCCCAGGCCCAGAGCCGGGATCTTCTCCATGGTGGCCAGCACTGCCGCCGCCGCCGCACGACTCCGGGGGCGCCACTCCGCCTCTAGCTCTGCGACTGGGGACGGCGGGTGGGTGGGCGTGCGGGCGGGCGCTCCGATTGGCCGCAGCGCCAAGTGGGGGGGCGGTGCCGGCGGGAGGCAGCTCTGATTGGCTGGCGGCTCCAGGGTGCCGTTAGCTGGAGACGCCCCTCGGGCCAGGGGACACACCCACAAGTCTGGAAGCGGGAGAAGCGGGCGTGTCTGTGCGCCAGCGCCGGACTTTTCGGCTCTGTTCGCGCCGTCCCAGCTCGGCTCCGATCTTACAGCCACAGGTCCTGGGAGCACAGCGTCAGGAGGGGCGAGATGCCGGACTGGTGGGCTGGTGTTTCGAGGGTCCCAGGGTCGGCAGGGCCAGGCCATCCCCAGGACGGACGGCACAGGTCTGGAGCTGTGTCCACCGCTCTGGGCGCCTGGCACCAGGGAAACCCCTAACACCCACCCTCACGGGGAGGGGGCTCCATAGTAGAGAGGGAAGACCTTCCTCCTCTGCAGCCTGATGTGCCTGCGGCAGGAATCCCGAGGGTCCCACAGGCTTCTAGGAGTTGCCGGCCTCGGTTCTCCATCGACGACACACTAGGCTGAGTCCAGTAAATGTTGTCTACTCCCCGGGGCCCCTAGGGACTGAGTACCTGGGTAATGCAGAATGTGGCGGGGCACTGGACTGCGCCTGCCTCCGAGGACCAAGGACCCTTCCTCCCTGCCGGAGCCTCAGGTGGAAGTGGGCGGAGTCCCTGCCCTGGAGGGGCTGAGTAGGTTCCTGGGTGAACTGGGCACCCCGGTACAGTGGGCGGGACTGGGGGATATGGAGCATAGGTCCCACGCATTCCCCTCTGCAGCCCCTAGTTCCTAACCCCTTTGTCGCCTGGGGCCTGGGAACCCCACTGCCTTGGGGACCCCAAAGGTGTGTTCATCTCTAGTTTCCCGCCTGGGGCTGCAGTTCTGGTTCCCACCACCAGGCGGTGATCACTGCTCTACCAAGCACCTGGCCCAGGGAAGGGACACCCCCTTGCCTCTGACCCAACGTGGACCTTTTATTATGAGCTTCTCTGAAGCGGGAGGGAGCTCCCAGACCCCCTCACTGGCTCCTTCGGCTCCTGCCTCACGCGGAGTGAGTGCTGTAAGGACCCACATGGTCCCTGCCCTCCAGGAGCTCACGGCCCAGGGTGGGGGATGGACAAAAGCATGCAAGAGATCAAGTGCTCTGCGGAAGCGAAGCAGGGTGCTTGAGGGCCAGTCAGGAGCCCCTAAGCAGGGTCTAAAAGGCAGGAGCCCCTAAGCAGGGTCTAAAAGGCCTCCAGGTGGCATTCATGCTGTGACCAGAAAGACAAGAGAAGCTGGCCCTGTACAAGTCTGGGAACAGTGTGCTGGGGGAAGGGAAGCTCACAAGTGCAGAGACCCAGAGGCAGAAGCACATTTGGCCAGAGGGGCTGAGAAGAAGCCACTGCTGCTGGAGAGAGCTGGGGAGGGGGGAGGGAGGAGAGCAGGGCCAGACGTGGGCCTGGCAGGATATACTGCTTGTCTATGTGTGAGACACGTTACCCTGACTAGTGCTCCCAAAAGCAAACACTATCCCAGGGTCTGTGATTAGGGCCCCCGCTTAGCCCAGCTGAATGAAGCCTGTGCCTCAAGGTCTCCCAGGAGCCTGGGCTGTGGTTTCAGCTGAGGCTGGGTTGGGGCAGGGTCCCCTTCTGAGCTCATTCACAAGTTACCGGCAAGATTCTCCCTGCCCCTCTCCCCTGCTCACACTCTCTCTAAAGTGAAAAAAAAAAAAAAAAAAAAAACACTTCAGTAATATTTTGTAAAAGATTTTCACCTCCGTGGTTCGGTTCATTTCTAAGTACTTTATTCTTTTTGATGCTATTATAAACGGAGTTATGTTTCAATTTCCTTTTCAGATCATTGTTTATATGGAAATACGCCTGATTTTTGAGTGTTAATTGTGTATCCTGCAACTTGGCTGAATCCTGCTTTAGTTTTGACAGTTTTGTGGTGGATTTTTCTACTTAAATGATGTCATCTATGAACACAGATCATTTTACTTCTTCCTTTCTAGTTTAGACACCTCCTACTTTCTTTCATTGCCTCACTGCTTTGCCTAGGACTCAAGATACTAGGCAGTCTGGCCACACGTATCAAAATTATGAATGTAAGTCCCCTTTGGTTCAACAATCCCCGTTCAGGGACTTTATCCCACGGAAACACCTCCACACTTTGACATCTGCACATGGTCCTGCACTGCGGCCTTCTGCATACCAGCAAAAGATTGGAAACAAGCCACTTTCCTTCATCAGAGGTCCGTGAGATAAATGACGACCACCCACCAGATGCAACACAACGCAGGCAGGGCAGGCGAGGAAGAAACTGTGAGGAGTGAAGCTTCTTATCTACTGGTTTGCCGAGATCTCTCCCTGGTCCTAACTGCCCGCAGGGCCAACCCCTCGCTCTTCTGTCCCTCCCACTCTGAGCTGGATTTTTGAGCACCTGGATAGATGGCTTCAATGCCAGGGTCATTGTGGCCACTGGTGGTTAAAGCCCAGGGATCCGAGCCCCATTTGCACACTTTTGCCCCATTTGCCAGAAGGGGACCCTAGATGGTCTCTCGGAAGACATTACCCAGCTCCCTTGGTGAACTCTGGGGTTACCAGAAGGAAGATGGGTCATAGGAAGCTCTTGGTCTCACAGGATCAAGACCAACTTCGTGTAGGAACCTAAGGATGGGATTTCCTCACAAGCCCATTTTGAAGATGGCCACACCGAGGACTTCTGAAGGGAACGCTCACAGGGGCGTTCAGACCAGTAAGCCCACCAGCCCTCCGGCCCCACCCAGATTCGTCTCGAGCTGCTGGACAAGGACGTGTGTACAACCTGCCAATCCCTGCAGCTGCTCCCAGAAGGGCTTGGACTGCTTGTCTGTGACCCACGTGCCCTCGCTGGAGCCCCGCTCCCGCCAGCTCCGTGCAAGCAGGGACGGTGCTTTTCCTGTGCTTTCTTCCCAAGCCTCTAGAATAGTGCCTCGTACACAGTAGGCACTCACATGGGCGTTGAATCTGTGTGATCCTCCCAATTCCCGCAGGCTGCCGTTACTTTCCAGATGTGGAAACCTGAGATGCAAAGTCATCTTGGGTTAGCTGACCGACTCATTCATTCGTTCATTCATTCATTCATGCATTCATTCATGTATCCAGCACCTATGTGCCGCTCCCTTTAACATGCAGGCATCGGGAATATAAATGTGAACCCTAGACACTCTCCCTGCCCTCGAGCTCACAGCTGAACAGGGGGGACTGTATCCACCCCACAGCCAGTGAGGGGGGCTGCAAAGCTACAGCCACGTCCAGCACAAGATCTTGCCCAGCTCTGGAGTCAGAGGCAGCTCTGGCACCAGCCGTGGAGCTCCAGGATCAGAGACCCCTCCGGCTCCCACACACGGACCAGCTCGGGGGTTATAGCCAGCTGCGGCTCTGGAGCCAGACCGAGAGCCGGGGTCAGCTCTCTCACCAATTCTGCTACCGGGGCCGGGGTCAGAGTGTCACGGCGAGAGCCAGCTCCAGCACCAGCCCCGGTCCCGGGTCCCGCGCCAGTCCCCAAGCCAGAGCCAGGCATTGCCAGCGTGGCGCTGACTCCCATGCTGAGCCCACCCCGGCGTCTCCCGGGCATCCGCTCCTGAGCAACAACCGGGGCCACTTCTGGCACTAGAGCTGTCTCGGGATAACAGTGTTTGTTTCTAAGTGTTCTTTCTCTTTTTCCCGTACGTTAAAGTTTATTACATTTTATGTTTTAAAATGCACACACAGTGGAAATTTAACTTTTAATCCTTTTAAATTGTACAATTCAGTGGCATTAAGTAAATCCAATATGCTGTGCGACCATCACCACTATCTATTTCTAGAATGTTCTCATCACGCTACACAGAAACCCTGTATACGTTACCACAGACATCGGACTCTGCCGGGCCCCCCAGGCCCGCTTCCAGCTCTGGGGGATTCCAGAAGCTCTTTTCAGGAGCCAGGGATACTTGGCTTTTTCTGTGGGTGCAGGGTGGGAAACACTGGCACCACCAAGGGTCCTGGTGCCCACACCGTTTGCCCCCCTGACCACCACTAATGTCCTTTCCGTTTCTGTGCATTTCCTTCTCCCGGCCTGCAGCCACGGCTGACCCTTCCTCTGTCCCTTCCCCTGTCCATCTCCCACCAACACTGAAGGCCCTGACGATGCCAACCTGCTCTACACCATGAACCCTCCCTGCCGACTGGGCCTCTGTCCTAAAGAATCAGACTTGCACCAAGAGGGCAAAGGTCAGTCATGCAGCCAGCTCAACCCTCCCACCCCCTACAGGAAGCAGACAGGACTCAAAATTGCTGAGGGTACCTTCTCACTGGCCCCTAGCGCTGCCTCATTCCCCCAGGGGCTAGTCAAGCAGCTACGTACTTACGGACTGAGCCCCCCAGACAAACCTGCCAGCCCAGGCCACTCCCAGGGCCCAGACACCCCCCCGCCCCAACAAAGCCCGTCTGTGACCAGACACGATGCCTGCCCTTCAACAGGCTGGCCCGGCCTCCCCTGTCCACTCACAGCCCTCCATGTCTTCTGTGCTCTCGGACCCAGAAGACTAGCCGACACCTGCCAAGGAGCGTGACCACGCACGCTGCCTTCCATACACCTCCCCACCCTTGGTGAGCGCAGGTCACAGCCACGACTCGCCGCCCAGCCACGCGCTCGCCTGCTCGTGTAGAGCCCAGGATCAGGGGTGGCCCCCACTCCCAGGCCTCGGACAGGCGCAGGTGTGCCCTCTAAGTCAGCAGCTGGTGGCCCACATGTTCAGCGTGCACTGGGTCACCTCCTCCAATTCCGGACAGGAGGCCACGGTGAGCATCTTCCTGGCATTACCACTGGCCAGCAAGTGACGTTTCCGCCTCGTCCGCTGCCCCACCAGCTCTTATCCTTCCCGGTCCCCCCTTCCCGGCACCGGTGTTTCCCTCTGCACCCACAGGAAGAGCCAAGCGCCCTCAGCTCCGGAACAGAGCATCAGGAATCCCCTGGAGCAGGAGGCGGGCCTGGGCTCCCACCCGCACCAGCCCCAAACCCCGAGCCGGCTCTGACCGACACCTACTGCAGAGGTGGGGCGAGCGTAGAACGCACAGCAAGGGTCACTAACGCGCCACATCCAACCCCAGCTCCAGAACGAGAAGCAGATCTGGCACCACCTCTGGGGCCAGCGCAGGAGACCCGGCTGGCAGCCGCTCCAGAAACAGAGCCTCTCCATCCCTAGTCTGCGACTGCATCCTGTGCTTTTCTAACTTGCGCCCCCTTTTGCCATCTACTCCATGGTCACCTGTATGTTCATAAAACATGTTCGCGAACATAAAATTCATGTTAAATAGTTGACATTGAAGACATTTTAACTTGTCCAAGTCAATGCCACTCATTACATTCACTATGTGTCACACCCATCACTGTTGGTTCTGGAACATGTTTATCAGCCCAAACAGAAACACTGTCCCTACTAAGCAGTGGCTCCCCACTCCCCACCCCCGCACACCACACCCACCCAGGAGTTTTGCACCCGTGTTATCACACAACACGCGGCCTTTTCCGAAGGGTCGCTTTCACTTAGCACGTTCCAAGCTTCGTCCACGTCGTGGCCTCTATCAGTGGCTCATTCTCTTTCGGGCGGAGTAATATTGCACCGTTTATCCACTCATCTCACCGCGACCTGGGTTTCCACCTTCCAGACTCAGTGGAGAGTACTGACTGCTACGAATACTTACATACAAGTATTTGTGTAAACACCTGCCTACAATTCTTTTGGTATAGACCTCGGAGTGGAATTGCTGGGTGCTGGCTCAAACGACAATGCTACGTTCCACTTCCCGAGGAACTGCTCCCAGACTTGTACCTGTCACAGTGCCCCCAGGAACAACTGAAAATTTCTCAACATCTTCCCCCACAGTTGTGCTTTCCTGTTTTTAAATCATAGCCATTCTGGTGGGCGTGGCATGGCATCTCATTGTGGTTTTTTTTTTTTTTTAAATAATTTTATTTATTTTTGAGACAGAGAGAGACAGAGCATGAGCAGGGGAGGGGCAGAGAGAGAGGGAGACACAGGATCCGAAGCGGGCTCCAGGCTCTGAGCCGTCAGCACAGATGGGGCACAGCGGGGCTCAAACTCACGGACTGTGAAATCATGACCGGAGCTGAAGTCGGACACTCAACCGACTGAGCCACCCAGGCGCCCCCCCCTTTTTTTTCATCTCATTGCGGTTTTAATTGGCGTTTCCCTAACCTCCAAAGATCTGATCGTGTTTTCATATGCTTATCGGTCATTCGTGTATCATCTGTGGCAAAATGTGTATTCAAGTCCTTCACTCGTCTTCCCTGGACCATGTTTTGTTGTTGAAGTGTAAGGATTCTTTGTATGTTCTGGACACATGACCCTTATCATATTTACATATGCAAATATTTTCTCCCAGTCTGGGGTTGTCTTTTCAATCTCGAGGGTCCTTTCGTGCAAAAAAAAAAAAAGTATTTAATTTTGATGAAGCCCACTTTATCTGTTTTGTTGTTGTTGCCTTTGCCTTTGCTGTCACATGTAAGATGACACAGCCAGATGGTCACAAAGACTCATCCCCATGTTTTCTTCTAATAGTGTTATTTTGATTCATTGTGGGTTAATTTTTGTACATGGTGTTGGGTAAAGCTCCAGCTACACTCTCTGACATGTGGATATTTGGTTTCACAGTACCATCTGGTGAAAAGATGGTTTTTTTTCTCTCCTTTAATGATCCTAGTACCCATCTTGAAAATCAACTGTCCGTACATGTATGGGTTTATTTCTCGGGTCTCAATTCTCTCTCATTGACCTTGTTGTCGATCTTCTCTGCTAAACTCTGCTCAACATGCTTACTGGTCTAATCATTTTTCCTCCTTTATGACTTTCTACACAGAAGCGCACGGCATTTCTGAATAAAGATGCTTTTACTTTCCTTTTCAGTGTTGGTATCTTTTCTTTCTTTGTCTTGCCTCATTGCTCTGGCCTAACTTCCATTACCATGTTGAAATAAAGTGGTAAAAGCAGGTGGTATCCTTGTCTTGTTCCCAATCTTAGAAAGAAAGCTTTCGGTCTTTCCCACTGAATATGAGGGTACAGTTGAGTTTCTCATAAGCAACTGTTATCACGCGGAGAAAGTCATCTTCTGTTTCTATTTTATTGACCGGTCTTCATACTGAAGTCTTGCACATCGTCACTCACTCTCTTTATGTCGGTTCAGATTGTGCTCCATCATTCTGTTGATATGGTATGTTATGTTAACTCTCTTCAACAACCCCTGCACTTCCTGAAATAAATGACACTTGATCGCGATGTAAATTTCTTTCACTATAATGCTTAGTTCTGTTTGCGCATCCTACAGTGAGTTAAGCGTTCCTTCTGCTTATATTATTTTTCGTAGGTGTTCGAGAAAGACTGAGGTCACACCTTCTTGAATATTTGGGAGAACGCCCCAGAGAAGTCAGCTGGTTCTCTGCTTTTCTTTTTTGGGAAGGTTCTGCTAACCGATTCCACCTCTTCACCTATTCTAGCCTTATTTAGACTTTCCATTTCTTTCTCAGTCCGTCTGGGTAGTATGTGGGCTTCTACAACGCACTTGTCCATTTCATCTAGCTTAACCAATTAGCAGGCATAGACTGTTTATAGTACTCTTAGAATCCTTTTGTAGAATGTAGAGTCATTAATAACGTCCCACTGTCTCTTCTGACTCCTGCTTTTTGAGTCTTGTCTCTTTTTATTACGCTAGCTAAATATCTGTCACTTGCATAAATCTTTACAAGAAAGAACTTGTCCTTTTTCTCAAATGCTCATCTGTTCTCCATTCCGCTTAGTTCAGCATTCCGCTTAGTTCAGCTCTAACCCTTATTATTTTCTTCCTTCTGCTAACTGTAGGGTTACTTTTCTTTTCCTAGTTCAGCAAGGTCATCTTGGAAATGGCCCCTGGCCCGGGCCGGGCACAGAGCTGGCTCCCTAGGGTCTGGGGTGTCAGGTAGGTGATCAGTTACAGACTGCAGCTGACCAGGCCACACGAGCATTTTCTGCCCCGACTGCCGGCCCACGCCACCCTCCCGTCTACTTTGACCCTGAAATTCTGCTGCAGAGAAGACACACATGGAAGAAACCGGCAGTGACCGGCTGACCTGACTGCCCACAGACGGACTACTCACAGCCCTCGTGCCTTCAGCGTCCTCAGATCCAGAGGGTTTGCCAAGGCTGCCGTGGTCAAGGAGCCGGGCCACCACCTGTCAGTGTTCCCTGTGTGCTTCCCCCGGTCTTCCTGGCGGTGTGCTGCCACACCACGCCCAGCACGTGTGACCACTGCAAAGCCAGCCCTCCGTTCACCACAAGGGCCCCAGGGAGGATCCCAGGCCCAGCGGCAGCTCCAAGCCCTGTGACCGTGACAGGTACAGCCACACATCAGAGTGTGGGTTTTGCCACCGTGTTCAGGGAGCACTTACCAGCTCCTCCAGCTCTGAAGTGGACCAAAGCAAGAGGACCTTCATCCTGCAGTCCTCTGAAGGCCAAGGACAGCGTGCCCACCCCCACCTCCCCATGCCAGTGCTCCCTAATCTGCACCCACAAAAAAGAGCCAAGGACCCCAGTTCCTGGAACCCCCCAAAGCTGCCTGCTAGTGTGGGTGACTGAAGAGTCTGGGGCTTCCCAGGTCGTGGGAGTCGGTCTCCGCACGTCCCCAACGAGTCGGCGGGAGCCGCGCCCTCCCGGCTGCAGGCACGGCCCCTCACTCTTCTCCAGTCCGCAGGAGGACCGCGTGCCTCCATCCTCGTCACCCTGACGACAGCAGCGACAGTGCAGGAGCACCTTGGCCATCTGGGTGGCACAGTGCTGCCTTGGCCCCAGACTTCGTGGGGACGGACCTATCCTGAATGGCTCCTTTGACAGGGAGCCAGCTCTGGCCCCGGCAGGCGGCGGACCTGGTCCCGCAGGAGGCAGACAACTGCCCGGCCCTCACTGTGCACGTGAGGACACGGAAGCAGTTCTCCTCAGCCCTGGCTGCTTCCTAGGGATCCATGCTTTGGCGTGCTCGAGAACGTGCCCACTAGGCTCCCTCCAACGCCAGGATGCCGTGGCTCTGATAAGGTGGCCAGGATCGTGTCACCTGCCTGCCCAAACCTGCAGTGTCCCTGACTCTGTCGGGCATTCAGAGCCCTGGGATCTGGCCCCATGTGTACCCCTAACACCGTGCTCCAGCCTCCCTGGAGCCCTCCTTACCCACGAGGTCCTTGCTCCCACGGAACCCCCTGCCTGCACTACCCCTCTCCAGGACCCCCATTCACGAGAGACTCATGGCCAAGGCTGGGCTCAGAGGCCACCTCCTCAAGCTCCCGTGCACGGGGCAGGCAAGCTTATGCAGTGACTCCTTAGAGCCTCAGTTCTGCGGGGCTTGGTCCCTCGAGTGACCTTGAGCGCTGGTACCACTGCTCATCTAAAACGGGGTGAAGGCACTGAGTGCCCAGGAAGGGCTCCCTAATAACAGTGACTACCCCCAATACTGGCCCTCTGTCACTGTGGGCCCCTCCTGGCTCCCCCCATCCCCTCTTATGGCAGGGGGGATGGGCTGGACCTGTGTCCCCTGGGCCTGCTGGGAACACAAAGAAAAGAAGGTAGAGGAAGAGGGGGAAGGGGTAGACTCACCTCCCTGCCGGGACTCAGCTTTTCCTGACCTGGCCACGGAGCAAGCTGACCTTGGGGCGGACTCTGGGGGCCGGCACAGCAGGGAAGGCAGTATTCCACGACGCCCGTGACCCCGGGTCTCCGGCCTGCCTGGCTGGAGCGGGGTGGCCTGGGGGTCGTGGGGTCTCACGGCGGCAGCCAGCAGGGACGCGCGGTACCCGTCGGGCCGGCAGCCGTTGGTGCTCCTGATGCGCGTGCGTGCGGCCAGGCGGGCTCTTGTGCACGCGCTGTCTGCGGGCAGGGGGCTGGGCCGCCCGGCGGGGTCCGCTCCAGTCTGCAGGCGGGAAGGCCTGTGCATCCCACAGTGCACCCCACCAAACCCGCCGAGGCGCTGGGAGCCCAGGCCGCACCTACGGGGGGGCTTGGGAGGGGGACGCAGGTCTGTGTCCAGCGCTCAGGAGCCAACCGGGAAACTGAGGCCAGGAGAGGCAGGGACTGGCCCGGGGCACACTAAGTGGACAGAGTTTAGAGAAGCAGGGGAGGGGTGGGGGGTGGGGTTCAGGCCACCCAGGCCAGGGCTCAACCCTCTTGCGGGGTTTTGTTTGGAAACGGAAGCCCCTAAGACTGGGGGGACCTCTGCACACCTCCCCTATGTGGGGCCCTTTCCTCTGCGCATCCCCAGGGGGGCCTGCCTTCTGCCTATTTTGTGTGCCTGGTCCGTACAGGGCACTGCTGGAGTAGATGAGAAACAGCATTACCTGGGGTGGGGGGGGGGGAGGGCGGGGGGGGGGGGGGGGGGGGGTGGGAAGGGGGCAGTGAGTTGACTGATGTAATTAAAAACATTTTGGATGTTGTGAGATTATTTTTACAACACACGGTAACTTTTTAATCTTCAAACATCGTTCATAAATGGAAGCAATGTGGAGATATTTTTTATTTTTTAAAATTTATTAAGAAAATGTTTTTAATGTTTATTTATTTTTGAGAGAGAGAGAGAGAGAGAGAGAGAGAGACAGAGCGGGAGAAGGGGAGGGGCAGAGTGAGAGGGGGACACAGACTCCCAAGCAGGCTCCAGGCACACAGCCTTGACCTGTGAGATCACGACCTGGGTAGTAGTCAGAGGCTAACGGACTGAGCCACCCAGGCGCCCCGAAAGAGGGATTTTTACACTGAAGCATCGTTAACATACAGCGTGATACTAGTTTCAGGGGTGACATGACTCAACGGTCCTGCACATCCCTCAGTGTTCACCATGATGAAGCACAGTCATTATCTGTCACCAAACGTTCTCACAATGTTACCATGTATTTTATGACTGGAAGTTTGTATTTCCTTAAGAAGAGCCAATAACATGGGGTTAACATGTACTTTTTAACAGACAGCATTTCAGAAAAAATCGCTTTACTGTTATTTACAGATAAATATAGAGAAAAAAATTCACAAATTGTAAATCAAGTAGAGGACTATTTAGAATGTGCTCCGCCCGAGCTTGGGAATGTTTGGTGACTTTGTGGAGATGGATTTATTTATTTCGGAAACAGACGTGTATGGTAAAAGTTCCCTATTAGTTGAGAATATTCCCCCCAGCACGCACGGTTCCAATCTTGGAGACCCACCTGGGGGCTTCAGTTTGGTTCTCCTGCCCTCTAGTGGCCATTCGTCAAAATGCAGACAAAGCTGTAGGGAGGTGAAAGGTTTGCAACTATTAGGACAACCCCGGTGGGTGGTGAATTGTGCTCCAAATTTTGAAGATGCGAGGAACCTGAGATATTTCCTCGTTCACTCTCCTCACTTTAATTGTGCAACATCACCACTGTGTCTCCATCACCAAGTCCCTTGAGATTCCTGATAAAAAACTCAATTCTGGCATCTCTTGACTATTTGACTTAGCACCTTTATCCAAAGCTACAGAAATTTCCCATAAAAATTTTTATGTATTCACTATAATCTTAGACCTTATAAGTACCACACAAAGGCTGTTTTGCAAATAAACAAAGGAAACACTTGTAAATGTACTTGCTCTGTTTCTTACTATAAGTCATTTGTATACTGTATTTTTTTTTTTTTATTCCTCGTCACTACACCACACCTTGTGAAGTATACACTGTATTTTTTCAGATTCCATGGGAATAAAATGACACTCACGGAGGCTAACAGAACTTAGTAAATAGTACATCCTGGGCCTGAGAGTCTGACTTCAGGGTCTGCGCCATAACTTTCCTCCTTTTTTAAAAATGTTTTTTAAGTTTACTCACTTATTTTGAGAGAGAGAGTGCGAGCAGGGTAGTGGCAGAGAGAGGGAGAGAGAGAATCCCAAGCAGGCTCTGCACTTTCAGAGCTGAGCCCAATGCAGGCTCGAACTCATGAACCGTGAGATCATGACCTGAGCCAAAATCAAGCATCAGATGCTTAACTGACTGAGCCCCTCAGGTGCCCCTCTTCCTTCTTAAAAAAAAAAAATCCAGTTAATTAGTTTTTAGTTGATTTTAAATTATTTACGAGAATGAACTGGTAATGTGTTTCAATGTTTTAACCTGCTCACTTGGGAAAGCAACATCTATGTGTCGTATTTTTTCCTACACCGATGTAAGTCAGTCTCAAAGACCTAGACTCCTCTACAAAGTTTAAGACCAGGCTCCGTGATTTTTGAGAAGCGTAGATTTTAGAAAGACTTAGGATAGAGGTTTTTCATTTTTTAACTTTAACTTCTTTAATTTTTTTTTAAGAATTTAAGGTGAAAGCAGTGTTTAGCATCCTTTTCATAGTAGATGAACCAAAGCTAGTTGGCCAAGATCAAGTGCACCCTGGGAAAGAGTTACAGTGTACAGATTGAATGTGATTTCAGATAAGAATGATTATTAATGTGGCTTAGTCGTCTGAGCATCGGACTTTGGCTCAGGTCATGATCTCACAGCTTGTGGGTTGGAGCCCCACATCCGGCTCTGTGCTGACAGCTCAGAGCCTGGAGCCTGCTTCGGAGTCTCTGTCTCCCTCTCTCTCTGTGCCTCCCCTGCTCATGCTCTGTCTCAAAAATAAATAAAACCTTAAAAAAAAAAGAATGATTATTAACTTCAAAAAGGCTTTTCGTTGCTATGGAACTTCAGAGTAAACTTTCTTAGAGTCCCTTTTCAAAAATAACTCCATTAAAAAAAATCCCTTGAACATTCCTCAGACAGACAGTTTCAGGTCAAATAATTTCTGATTAAGCTACTAGTCATCTAAAGACAGGTCACCCAGCCACTAATGACTGTTCCTCCCTTGAATTTCTACATCTGGTTCATGCTGCTCATACAGTCACTGAACAACCCAACTCGTGAAACCCAAAGAAAAAGAATTATCCTGTCAGGTTAAGCACACAAAACCCATACATGACAGACAAGGTTAGCTGCTCATAGACTAACAGAGCTGTGTCTAGAAACGTGTGACTCTTCTCGGGATCAAAGTCAGTGGAGTGAAATCTCAGGGAGGCATATCAGAGACCTGGCCATAAATGGGAAAGCTCAAGTCTGGCCAGTTATACTTTATCCTGGGTGAAGAGAGTATTACAATAGTCATGTAACTGTTTTCATGTGAATTTAATAGTTATCTACATGAAATACTTAAAACCCAATCATTCCAAGTTCGAATTCAAGCAATTCTCACCCGATCCCTACGAGATGGGTATTCTTGTTAACCACACTTTTGTAATGAGTAAACTGAGGCACATACACATTCAGTCACTTTCAGGATTTCAATCTAGTAAGTGATGGAACAGGATTCATTCCTGGCTTCTAAGGCCAGGACATGCCAACACCCTGCTATCCTGCCTCACGTGACGGTCTTAGTTGTGCTGGCTGATCTTATGTGTCAACCTGACAGGTCCACAGGGTGCCCGTATATTTGGCCAAACATTGTTCTGAGCGTTTCTGTAAGGGCGTTTCTCCAGAAGATTAACATTTTAGTTCACGAAGCAGATTACCCTCCCTAATGAGGACAAGCCTCATCCAAAGCCGGAACAGAACAAAAGGCTGACTCTCCCTTGAGTAAGAAGGGGTTCCTCTTGCCTGATTGCCTCCGAGCTGGGCCATCGGTCTTCTCCTGCCTTTGGACTTGGACTCAGACTGAATTACAACAATGGCTCTCCCGGGTGTCCAGGTTGCTGCTCATTGAGGATGTCAGGACTTCTCAGCCTCCATAAGTGTGTGAGCCAATTTCCTACAATAGATACATATGTCCTGTTTATATATTATTATTTATTATGTAGTAATATATATTATATATTAGTTATACCTAGATGTGTATACATATTTCCACATATTTATATATATAAATATATAATTTATAATATGATTTACCTATCTATATTGTTTCTCTGGAGAACCCAGACTAATAGATTTTTGTTCTGAGAATGGGTAGATATATATATGTGTGTGTGTGTGTGTGTGTGTGTGTGTGTGTTTATATACATATATATGTATATATTATTTATACATTAAATTATATATTTATTTCTAATTTTTATATTTATTAATATATATTATATATAAATATATATTATGTATAAATATTTATACATTAAATTATATAAATATTAAATATATAAATATTAAGCTAACATTTATATATTAAATATATATATATATTTACTTATAACCCTGATGTGCTGTAAGCTTCCCAAGAATGGGGAAATACATGCTATTTTCCCACTGTATACCCAGCACCTGTTATAATTCCTGCTGCAGGATAGGCTTCCCAAATTAAGCATGTGTTCACTGGAGAGAAGTGCTAGGTCAAAGAATACAGACATAAAATACACAATTTCTGCCTTCAGGGGCCTCACACTTCTTAGGATGACAAAATGCACATGGATAAAATCTAATTAGCTGGCTGGCTTCCATATTAATCCTAAATGGGTATAGACCAGATAATGGTTTCAAATTATACGAATCCCAAGTTGATAGAACTGAAAAGGGAAACACATCCGCACTCGTAGCTGGAGATCTCAATACGCTGCTCGGCAATTTACAGAGTAAGTGGGCAGAAAATCGGTAAGGCTCAAGACGTGAACAACCCTACCCACCTGCGGGACACAGCACTGCACCCAAACAAAGCAGGATGCACATGGTTTACAGGAGCACGTGTCACATCGGCCAGGAGACACCATATTCTGACTAAAAATGAGCGTGGACATCTCGGAATGGATTGAAATCCTACAGGATGTGTATTCCTCCCGGCCGGAAGCCTCTCCTCTCAAGTTCAGGTGCAGAGGACTCAGGGAGGAGGCTGCATTCAGGGCTTTGCAAGGACAGTGTCAGAGGGCGGGGGGGAGAAGGGAGGGTGTGAGCGAGGGGAACCGGGAGTAACGACGGGGACTCGGCTCGTCGCGGTGACTCCGCGGGGCCGGACGGCCGGGCCACTCCGGCCTGCTTTCCCGGGCCGTGGCCGGGGTCACTGGAGGGACGACGATTCCGCTTACCGACAGTAAAAGTAAAAACTACCGGCCCCCCGCGCTCCTCTCTTCCGGCCACGGGAACGCCCGCTGCCCCTCCTCTGCCGCCAGCCCCGCCCCTTTACGCACCCGCCCGGCAGACGAATCTGCGGCCGCAGAACCGCCGGCGCGGGCGCGCCGCCTCCCGAGGGGCGGAAGTCGATCGCACGCAGAGCCGTAAAGCGCGCTCCCTTCCGGTTAACGACAGCCGCCGCTACCTTCCCAGCCGGCCTTCCTCCGGTGAGCGCCTGTGCGGGACCCTCGGAATTGCCGTGTTTTCCCAGCTCGGGGCTGTTCGTGTCGCCGCCCCCTGCGCCTAGGATCATGTTCAAGAAATTTGACGAGAAAGAAAATGTGTCGAACTGCATCCAGTTGAAAACCTCCGTTATTAAGGGCATTAAGAACCAGTTGATAGAGCAATTTCCAGGTATTGAACCATGGCTTAATCAGATCTTGCCTAAGAAAGATCCGGTCAAAATAGTGCGATGCCACGAACACATAGAGATCCTTACGGTAAACGGAGAGTTACTGTTCTTTAGACAAAGAGAAGGCCCTTTTTATCCGACCCTGAGGCTACTGCACAAATACCCTTTCATCCTGCCGCACCAGCAGGTCGATAAAGGAGCCATCAAGTTTGTACTCAGTGGAGCCAATATCATGTGTCCAGGCTTAACCTCTCCGGGAGCTAAGCTCTACCCGGCCGCGGTAGATACGGTTGTGGCAATCATGGCCGAGGGGAAGCAGCATGCGCTGTGTGTCGGGGTCATGAAGATGTCCGCAGAGGATATTGAGAAAGTCAACAAAGGCATCGGCATCGAGAACATCCATTACCTAAACGACGGGCTGTGGCACATGAAGACCTACAAATGAGCTGATCGGAAGGAGCGCGCTCGGACTGGCTACGGACGTTGTGCTGTGTCTGTGTCTGCGTGTGACGGCACGAAGATGGTGCCTCTGTGGTTCTAAGTTCAACAGATGGTTATGCTACGGGAAACAGAAACTAAACGGAAGTAAAGATTTGGAACGAGTACAT
This sequence comes from Panthera uncia, assembly GCF_023721935.1. Classification (NCBI taxonomy): domain Eukaryota; kingdom Metazoa; phylum Chordata; class Mammalia; order Carnivora; family Felidae; genus Panthera; species Panthera uncia. The sequence continues at coordinate 4,392,059 of NC_064809.1, read as the reverse complement.
CTGCCTGTGTGCGTGTCTTTGTGAGTGAGTGTGTAGGAGTGGGTGTCTGTGTGTGTCTGCAGAGGGGCGGTTGGTTTCGATTTGCTGCCTTACCTGCCCAAGCGGGTGTGGGTCCAAACACAGGTGGAATATCTGTGGTAGAAAAATAGATTTCAAAGTGAAGAGACCCAAAGTGGTGAGGGAAGAGGTTGGAGAAAGAAAAGGACTGGAGAGGGGCCTCCGCAACTGTCAGCAGTAGCATTTAAAGGATAAGCAGAGGGGCGCCTGGGTGGCGGAGCGGGTTAAGCGACTTCGGCTCAGGTTATGATCTGCAGTTGGTGGGTTCAAGTCCTGCATCCGGCTCTGTGCTGACAGCTCAGAGCCTGGAGCCCGCTTCGGATTCTGAGTCTCCGTCTCTGCTCCTCCTCTGCTCAAGCCCGTGTGCTCTCTCTCTCAAAAATAAATAATAATAATAGTAAGAATAATAATGAAGGATAAGCAGACACTCCAGTAAATAAGTGTGCGGCAGGTGTTAGTGAGCGTCTGCCCAACAAGCATCACTCCCTCCCTCCTTGTGGCAGAACTCTGTCCATCCCGTTTCCACATGAAAATCCTGATTAGTCCAGGCTCATCACAGCGGTCTATTTCCCAATGAGACTGGGTCATTTATGGGTGGGCATGGGACCAAAGGCCAAATAGGATCTAACTATTTAGAAATCCTTAGGAAAATGGGGATCTTTTCTCCCACGGTTTTGATTCATTATATAGGTGGTGGATGTGACCTGTGTTAGGAGGGGCTGCTTAAAGATTTCTGGAAAAGTTTTTCAGGCTCTCAAAGAAAGATGCATGGGGAGAAACAGTCTCCCTGCTTTGGGTGGATGTAGGCATGTGTGGTTTTGTTCTTGTCACGCACATGCATGCGCGCACACACACACCCACAACCTTGATAAGCATGAAGTCTGATCACGCAAAAACTGAACAGGAAGCAGCGGTGCCTTTGATGATTTATGAGCTGATGATGAACCATGGAGACTCCATATATTGGGGCCCCCTATTAAGGGATGTGGCAGTTATGTGAGATAACACATTTTCCTTATAAACTATTTCGTTTTGAGTTGAGTTTTCTAAAATTTAAAGCCAATATATCTCAATTTTTCTAGAATGGCATCACAGACCCCCAACTGAAAAATTGCCAATAAAATCGGTCAGCTGGAGGCTCATTGGTGATGTCCCTGTGATCGGTTTCAGGATAACTCCTACGAATTGCAGTAGATTTGGGGTGAATGGAAAGTGAAAAGGTAAAATGTGGAAATTTAGACTCCATGTTATTCCTTACGGAATTTCGGTTGTGAGTGAAAAGATACGGGATAAAAGCTACAAGAAAATTATAGTCAAGATACTGTGTTTTGGAGTTCAATTATTTTGCTGTTATTTTTATTGTTTTTGTTGCAGATTGTTAATGGGATAGTTAATACGTTTATATGTTGGGAAAGATTCGCTAAAGGTGGAAATGCTTGATGGGGATCTAATCAGTGCAATAGAAAAGCAGGAAGGAATGGCTTCAAATGGAGACAAGGATGTTCTCAAATCTGTGCGTTTGGATTATCTCTTCACTACAGGGTTGTCCTGTAACAACCGTTAAACTCTCCTCATTAGACCATTATTTTTTCTCAAAATATTAGGGCTTTTGCCTCTTAATTCTCTACCCCAATCAACACCACCGACTCTGGCCATTGGTGGACACCCGTGGAGGACCTGTAAACTCATGGTAATATTCTGGAGCATCGGTGACTGACGAACACTGAGGGAGGCCCTCAAGGTAAGCAGCCCACAGTTCTCTTACCGTATCCCCACCAACTGTCTCCACCAAAAGTTGAAAGAGGGCCCCTGGATCTATTCTAAGCCTTCTTTCAGTTTTCATTCATGCACATGCATCCTGTCTCCCATTATTGGGTACTAATCCTTATACCGATACCAAGCCTACTAAACAACTCAAAATGGGAAGCCTGCATACACATTGGAAAGAAGGGAGGGGCCAGAGCTCTATGAACTTCCTGGAATTTCACATAAAATTTGGTGTGTATATTCGGAGGTAGATCTATTGGTTAAAGCGTTCTCTACATTCATATGTTTAAGATGATCTATGAGCCAAAAGGTTATTATGAACAATTAAAGTAGAAGAGGTTCGTCTCTACTTATTCTTGGCTAATACCAATGCCTAATTCGATGGTGAGGATACTGGCTAATGAAATACAAATAACAGTCACATCTTGCCTCAAGAATCGGCCTACTCAGTGCTATTTAACCCCAAATAGCTCAACAAACATTATTGGGTACATACTCTGGGGCTAGACGCTGGGTTTAGGAGTAAGATGCAGATATATAAGTATTTTTATATTTACTTGTTATACTTATCATTTTTCATATTTATATTTGTTATGTTTATTCTTATATCCTGTTTTCTGGGAGCGTAGTCTCGTTAGGAAAGCAAACATGTAGAAATATAATTTACTTTCACATATTTGTGTGTGTGTATACACCTATATATAGTAAATATATGAATTACCTATTAGAATACCGTGTAAATGAATGAGGGAGAGTTGTCTTTGCCTAGAAAATCAAAGAAGATTTCTTAACTAGGGGCTGTCTGAGTGGAAAACAAACAAACAAACAAACAAAAAAAAACAGGGGCTCCTGGGTGGCTCAGTCAGTTGAGTGTCTGACTTCAGCTCAGGTCATGATCTCGCGGTTGACAAGTTCGAGCCCCGCGTCGGATTCTGTGCTGACAGCTCAGAGCCTGGAGCCTGCTTCGGATTCTGTGTCTCCCTCCCTCTGCCCCTCCCCTGCTTATGTTCTGTCTCTGTCTCAAAAATAAAATAAACATTATTTTATTAACATTTATTTTTGAGACAGGGAGAGACAGAGCATGAACAAGGGAGGGTCAGAGAGAGGGAGACACAGAATCCGAAGCAGGCTCCAGGCTCTGAGCTGTCAGCAGAGAGTCCGACACGGGGCTAGAACTCACGGACTGCGAGATCATGACCTGAGCCGAAGTCAGACACTCAATCGACTGAGCCACCCAGACGCCCCTACACATAAATTTCCTATAGGACATCCCAATGGGACCACCCCACAGACATACAGGTCATAAGTCCAGGCAACGCCAGGACTTTTATACAGATTTGTGAGTCATTAGTATGTAGATGGAGTAAATCCTCCGTGAGCCATAAAATGGGGAGGCTGAAGAAGGAATGGGCGGGAGCACCATCACTCCTGTGTGACTGCAGGAGTATCTATCCACTTAGAAAACGAAGAGTGGGTGGGACTCTTAATCGGATGACCAACCGTCTAATTCCTGGGAAGAGTAGAGCGGCCTCCTTCGGCTCTGGAGGACTGAGTGTACCCGTGGAATCGGTGCTCTGTAGGGTCTGAAAAAGCCCTCCGGAATTTCGAGCGAGACTCATTGGGACAGAAGGAGGCCCGTCCCTACCCAAGTGGCTGATGCCCGCTGGTAGCAGAAAAGGGAGATGGGCGTTTCCCACTAGAAACGGCCAATCCCACTAGGCTCGGACGCTTCATGTTCCTAATTCTGGCCGCCCACCTTACAAATCTATGTCATTCTTAAGATTTAGAGAAAGAATTGTGTTGGGGGCGGGGGCAGCCACCACGGCGCTGAGGACGTGGCAGGACCGCGGGGCTCTGACCACTGGGTCATTTTCAGGGCCGTGTAGGCAGACACTGGCCGTGACGGAGGGGATGGTGTCTTCCTCCGGAGAAGGAGCGGCCCTGCCTCTGCGGACCGCGCCCGCAAGCTAGAATCCTCCCCCTGCAGCATGACCCCCGGTCCAGACGACAGTCCAGATGCCCGAGGCTGGACTCTCCGCTCGCGGGCTTTTGGCTTCTGTAACCTTGTTTGCCCCTGTGCCCACCAACCGCCCGGAACGCCACCGATAAGGGCGCCCTCCCCATTTCCTTTTGCGCCCCAAACCCCCTGCCATCCCAGCCATAAAAGGAGGCCGCTGTCAAGGGTCAGGCGGGGCTCAGCCTTTGGAGGTGACTCCGCCGGGCCGGCACCGGGGCTGATTCCCCGAGTGGGGGCGCCGAGTGTTTGCCGCAGCACCGCCTGCATTCATGCTGATGACATGTGAAGTGGGGTTCGCGAGCAAATGGCCAACAAAGAATGCTTGAGACGTCTGTGGTGCAAAAAGGTGATTTTTAAAATTATTTTATTTATTTTTTAAATTTAATGCAATTTATTGTCAAACTGGTTTCCATACAACGCCCAGTGCTCATCCCAATCGGGGCCCTCCTCCATGCCCGTCACCCACTTTCCCCTCCCCCCCCCATCCACCCTTTTTGTTCTCAGTATTTAAGAGTCTCTTGTGGTTTGCCTTCCTCCCTCTCTGTAACTTTTTTTTCCCCCTTCTCCTCCCCCCTGGTCTTCTGTTAAGTTTCTCAGGATCCACATAAGAGTGAAAACATGTGGTTATCTGTCTTCCTCTGCCTGACTTATTTCACTCAGCATAATACCTTCCAGTTCCATCCACGTTGCTACAAATGGCCAGATTTCATTCTTTCTCATTGCCAAGTGGTATTCCATTGTATATATAAACCACAACTTCTTATCCATTTATCAGTTGATGGACATTTAGGCTCTTTCCATAATTTGGCTATTGTTGAAAGTGCTGCTATAAATATTGGGGTACAAGTGCCCCTGTGCATCAGTACTCCTGGATCCCTTGGGTAAATTCCTAGCAGTGCTACTGCTGGGTCATAGGGTAGATCTATCTTTAAATTTTTGAGGAACCTCCACGCTGTTTTCCAGAGCGGCCGCACCAGTTTGCATTCCCACCGACAGTGCAAGAGGGCTCCCGTTTCTCCACATCCTGTTTCTCCACTACAGGCAGCATCTGTAGTTTCCTGATTTGTTCATTTTAGCCACCCTGACTGGCGTGAGGTGGTATCTCGGTGTGGTTTTGATTTGTATTTCCCTGATGAGGAGCGACGTTGAGCATCTGCAAAAAGGCGGTTTTATTACAGCCCGGCGACAGGACCCTGGGCAGGGAGAGCTGCACAGGGGTTGTGGGGAGCGACGGATTACATAGATACACTTTCGAGTATGTGGAGGGAGGGAGGTATAGATACCGAAAGTCTCCAAGGAATTTCTGGATGCTGAAGATTTAGCTGTCGTCCAGATAAGGTTGCTTTTAGTTTGTACGGAAGTGTGAACGTGAAGGCATTAAAGCAGCATAAACGTCTAGGGGCGTGTTACACGCCGCAGGTCCCTGCCACCTGTCACTGGGCTGCAGGAGGGAAGGGAATTTAATTTAAACTACGTTTCTCTTGCCTTTGCTTCCCTCATCAATGACACACGTTAGCTTGTTAGTTTGCAAGTAGGATAGAACCTGAGACCCTGCACATTTTCTGACCGTCCTGGTGATGAGGACGGGATGCTGACTGAGACATGGCTTCTGGAAGAGAGAAAGTGAGGACCCCACAGGCTAGGCATCGGAAGGCATTAGAGGGCATTAGAAGATCTCAGGACGCCGTGTAATGCAGGCCCTTGTCCTACTGGCGGGTGAGAAGCGGGAGGCAGGGGACACCCCTCCCCTAGCTGTTCAGGAAGTTTAGAGGCTAAGCAGCAAGAGGTATGGGACCAGCCTCTCAAAGGGTACCTGGGTTGTCATTCATTCTCTTCCGAATGAAAGAAGAGAGGGATGGGGTCACTACCGAGGGCAGGCCAGGACTCGACCTGACAGGTGATATGGTCTTGACTGCTGACTCAAGGGATCTCCAATGCTGAATTAAATGCCGTCTCTAAGGGGATATAAGGTTCTGGAGAGAAAAGATTGTTTATCGAGCTGAATGGGCAGCCTCTGGAAACCAAAAGTAAATGATGCAAAACCTTACTTCCTGGCGAGAAGCTACTCTTTGCTGAGGCCCTAACACCTTCCTCCCTTGCTCCTCCTGCCTCTGCTGCTTTAGGAGCAAAGCCGGATGATTTAGCCCCTGATGTACATACAGGTGTGGGGGGCACCTGGGTGGCTCAGCCGGTTAAGCATCCGACTCCTGATTTCTTTCGGCTCAGGTCGATGAGAGGCCATAGGGCAAGCTGAGGGCCCAGCAGAAGCTAGCACGCCCCTCCCCGCTGTGGGACATGTGTCATTATTCCTCAAGCTCTCCTGCTGCCCAAGGACAAAGGAGAGGAAAGGAAACAAATGGTTAATTTACCGAGATCACAGACTCAGGACCGAGTCTCCATCAGTTTACAAATGTCTGGGTAAATCACAAGACAAAAGGCAATCTTATCAACAGCCCAATCTCCAGAAACCTGTGGTCTGGATTTCCTGGAGCCCCAACATCACCCCTCCATAGTGATGTGGGGAACAAAGGTAGAAGGAAATGGCAGATAAAATTCAATTTCCTCATTAACCTGCAGCCCACTGACAAATACCCGAGGCCAATCCAGAGAACATTTCTCCAGGAACCCCCTACCGTCCTAATGGTGATGCCTCACTAGAGGGAAAACCACCTTGGCTTGACAACAGCAAGGCCTCAGGTATCTTAGAAGTCCTCTTTAGCACATCACAGTCCCTCTGGAGGCCCCCCCTTTTGACTTCACCTCCCCCAACTCCATAGTATATAACAAGCCATCGGCCCAACCCCAGTGTCGCTCTTCCTGCCCACGGGTCCTGTCCCCATGGTTTAATCAAACTGCCTTTTTGCACCAAAGTGTCTTCAAGATTTCTTTCTTGGCTGTTGGCTCCGGACCACCCCCATCACCCCAAAACCTCATCAAGGTCATGGTCTCACGGTTTGTGAACTCGAGCCCTGCATCAGGCTCTGCCCCTCCCCTGCTCACACTCGGTCTCAAAATAAATAAACATTAAACATTAATTAATTACACATCCTTGATCCCTGTTACCATTCTGGGGGGTGGTTGTGGGGAGCGGCATCCGAATTCAACTGGCAAGGTCTCAGAAAACTCATGAAGAAAGAAAGAACGGTAACCAAGTACCAGCTCACTTAAGAAATGCGTAGCTAGAATAGTGCTGTTGTGCAGGAACGATTTCACTTCTGCCCCTCTGGCTTCTGTGGCTGGTCAATTACAATGACATAAGACAGGTTAAGAGGAGAAAACCAAATTTGGTTATGTACGGGAGCCCCGCAAAGATAGGAAGACTCAAAAGGCAGCTGGGCAGTCGAAGCTTATAGAATATCCTGAGTGAAGGAGATGTGTGGGGGTAGGGAAGGAAGGCCAGTCACAGGAAGGTGGAGGAGAGGTTGGGAGAACAAAGGCTTCCCTGTTATCCGGGTAAGTTTCTTAGGTAAACCGGTTATCTCTGGTCATAGCTCTCTTCCTGGTACAAGGCCTCCTTTCCAATGTAAATTTAGGCAGTTGAAAGAAAGGTAAAGAGCTTTTCCTGAATCTGCTGGGTTTTGATCGCCTTTAGCTCAAAATAATCTTCATACCAATGTGGCTTATATCGGGGGTACTCCTGAAACTCTTAGTTCTATAGCTATTGCAGTAGTTAAATTTGTAGTTAAGGTATTTCAAACAAAGAAAACTCCAGACCCAGGAAGTCTCGCTGGTGAATTCCACTAACCGTTCAAGGGGGAAATAATAAAAATTTTACGGAATTTTTTTCTCTAATAAAGAAGTTTAGGGAACACTTCCCAATTCAATTTATAAAGCTGGTGTTACTCAACAATCCAAACCAAAGGCATGACAAGAAAATAAAGTCACAGACCAATACCCTTCATGAACATAAACACAAATATCCTAAAAAAAATATTAGCAAAGTTAGCCAGAAATATGTAAAAATGGCAAAACATGGGGTTTATTCTGGAGGATTCAATATTCAGAGATTCATGTAATGAACCGTATTAACAGATTAAAGAAGAAAAAGCATATGCTTATTTTATTAGATGCAGAAAAAATTTGATATAATTCAATGTTAACTCATTCAATAAAACAATTGCCTCAATCTGGTAAAAGAGATCTACTCTATACATGCAGCTCACATTGTATTTATTGGTGAAAGACTGAATGCTTTCCTCCTAAAATCAAGAACACGACAGAGATGTCTCCTATCAGTCATTCTACATAGTGCAATAAGGGAAGAAAAAGAAATAAAAAACATACAGCTTGTAAATAAAAAATAAAACTGTCTACTCACAGATACTATGATTGTCTAAGAAAATCCAAAAGAACCTACAAAAACGTTTCTAGAACGATATATGAGATTAGCAAATCGATTGATCTAAGAATCAATTGCATGTCAATATGCTAGCAATGAGTAGTTGGAAATTGAAATGGAAAAACAGACCGCTTTCAGTAGCATGGAAACCTTGAAGTAATTATGTATCAATCTAACAGCACACGCACCATCTGTATGCCAAAACCACGCTAAGGAAAGGAGCCCAGATTAAAGGAAACTTCAGCAGAGAGGTATGCTCTCTGTTCAGGAACTGTAAGACTCGATAAGGTGGTCATGTCAGTTCTCCCCCAATAAATGTATACATTTAATATAATTGGGGTCAAAGTCACACAAGGTTTTTTATAAGAACCGACAAACTATTTCTAAAAATTTAATGGCAATTCAGAGGCACGGAATAGCCCAAACCATTTTGAAAAGGGGAGAACAACAAACCTGGAGGGCCCACACCACCTGTCTCCTGGGCCTACTATAAAGCTATAATAGGGGTGCCTGGGTGGCTCAGTCGGTTACGCATCCGATTTGGGCTCAGGTCATGATCTCGCGTTTCGTGAGTTCGAGCCCGCATTGGGCTCTGTGCAGACAGCTGGGAGCCTGGAGTCTGCTTGGGATTCTGTGCCTCCCTCTTTCTCTGCCCCTCCCCTGCTTGTGCTCAGTCTCTCTGTCTCTCTCTCTCTCAAAAATAAACATTAAAAAAGCTACAATAGGCAAAAGGACAGACACTTGAATCAATGGAACTGACAAAAGAGTCCAGAAACAGACCTGCACTGTCAGCGGGTTTTTTTTGTTTGTTTTTTGTTTTTTTTTACAAAGTTGCAGGGGTAGTAGAGTTGAGGAAAAACAGTCTTTGCAATAAATGGTACTGGGAATGAAGAAATAATGGACTTCAGGTTATACCTTGCAATGTATACAGGAGGTAACTCAAAATGGATTATAGACCTAAAGGTAAAGTGTATTGAATTTCTAGAAGTAAACATAGGAGAAAACCCTTTTGACCTTGAGACCAACGATTTCATAGACCTAACAGCAAAAGTGCTACCCTTAAATGAAAAGATAGAATTAATTGAAATTAAGAATTTCTGAGTTTTGGAAGACCGTTAAGAAAATGAAAAGACCAATATACTAAAAGAAAATGATAGCAAAACATGTGTTTAATAAATAATTAGCCTTCAGAACATAAACTCTCCAAATTCAATGGCGAAAAAGCAGAAGCATTAAAAAACTGGACAAAAGATTTGAACAGACCCTTTACTAAATAGGATATACACACTTTAACCATGAGAGACATTCACATCAAACCACAGTGATATCTGCAAAACACTGCGTATCTGCTAGAATGAGGGACAACACCAAAAGACTGACCATGTCAAGTGGTGGGGAAAATGCTGAGTCATAGGAATCCAGCCATTGCTGGTAGGAAAGCAGGTGGTATAGTCACTTTGCAAAGGAAATGTTTACGTGGGTTTATTTGTAACCTTCTCAAATCAGAAACACAGGAAGGAACACTCCTACCATTGCGGCTCTCAATCTGTGTTTCACTAGGAATCTTTTAATGGGAAACCATACCAACAATGGCCAGTAAGGATTCTGAATATTACAGATGGAGGTTTTCAAATTTCGCGGAGTAGCGATAATGTACACGTCGGCACATTTTTCTTTTACTTCTATGCACTTTCTCATTTAAAAAAAAAAAATCAAAGTCTACGTTAACCGTGGCGCCCCAGTGCCTTTATTTCATCCTCACGTGATAAACTCCAGGAAAACTTTAAAACATTTACAAAGAACATGATTGCAATTCTTGCATGCTCTTTCAGCAGAGCTAAATTCAGGATATAATTATTTTCTTTAAAAATTCAGTTGGCTCAACATATTTTCAAAAGAGGAAATTCCAAGGCTTTGAAAAGCACATCTGTGTTACAGAGAAAACATTTTCTAAGCAGGAAAAGTCTTTCTGACTATGCAAAATATCAGATTTTCAATCACATGTTTTGGGTTATTTCTATCCAAAGAGTTTTTTTTTTTTCCTTTTGGTCAGAGTGACTTAGAAATGTGGGCAAGCAAGTCATGGTAATGTCAGAAGCTTAGCCAAGCAACCGTGAATACTATATTAAATGATTTTCTTAGGGCAAAATAGAGGCTTTTTAAAGTAAGCTGTATGTTTCCGGTGTGTTGAGAAGTGGGTGCCTGAAGGCAACCGTGTCTTTCAAAAGCATGAAAATATGCAGATCCTCCGTGGGTTCTGTACACACACGCGCGCACGCGCGCACGCACACACACACCGGCCATTGGTAATTATGTCTGTCTTCCTTTGAGGTCAAATGTCAGTTGATTCTCTTAAGTTTGTATTTATCTCCTAACTCCTTAAAAATCTACACCTGGGTGGCTCAGTCGGTTAAGCCTCCACCTTCAGCTCAGGTCATGATCTCACGGTTCGTGGGTTCAAGCTCCGTGTGGAGCTCTGTGCTGACAGCTTGGAGCCTGGAGGCTGCTTCAGATTCTGTGTCTCCCTCTCTCTCTGCCCCCTTCCCTACTTGCGCTTTGTCTCTCTCACTCAAAAATAAATAAATATTTTAAAAAATCTATAAGAAGGTCATGTAGAATGAAAAGGTTAGATGGAAATTCTCCCTTTCACAGCAACATGGGTGAACCTGGCCCTCCGTTATGCCCAGGGATGTTAGACAGAGAAAGGCAGATACTGGAGGGGTTTCACTTATACGTGGAATCTGAAAAAGACAGATTCACTGATACAGAAAGCAGATTGCTGCTTGCCAGAGGCTGGGGATGAAGGAAATAGGGAGATTGGGAGTCCAAGGGAACCCACCTTCAGTTATAAGATGAGTAAGTTCTGAGGATCTCATGCACAGCACGGTGACTCTAATTAATGACACAGGAGTATATATTGTGCTTGAAATTTGTGAAGAGAGCAGATGTTAAGCATTTGCAGAAAAAAAGGTTAATTATGTGAGGTGATGGGTATGGTAGCTCGACTGTGGCTCTTGTTTCAATCGTCCCGGTGTATACCTTTGCTATATGATCATTTTATTTATCAACTATACCTCAGTAGAGCTGGAAAAGAGGAATAGTGAGTGAGATGGAAACCTGATGTGGACAGTCTATCGTTGAAACTTTGGAGTGTGACGCTTCCCCCTGCTGGTCACTGGTGTTCATTACATTTCCCCGCCCTTTATGGAAGGAGGTGTGGCCCACAGGCCGAGCCCATGGGTGGCCCTTGTGTTCCCTGATAGGGGGGCCAAGAGATATTCCAGTCCCCTAGTCTGTGTGTCCTGTTCCTTGTCCACTCCTCAGAAGGAACCAGAACCCAGAGCTGTGGCATCACAGCTGGGCCTACGCAGCACAACTCTGTAAACTCTGCAATAGCCAGTTTTGAAAAAGTGCTGATCATCGTTTTTGCCAAGAAAAATGTACTTACACTTGTGCCTTGTTGCAAGATGCTGGAGATGATCTCCCTTCATTGAGAGAAAGAGAATACTGAACCACGGGAAGATGAACAAACTCTGTCCCAGGTTTGGATACCCCGAGCTGCGGAACCTTCTGGAACCATCGGGTTAGCTGGTGATTACCTCTTCAAAGCCGCTACCACCATTCTCAAGCCTTCCTTTCCTGCTGCTCCTTCTCCAAAACCTACACAGCCTCTCCTCTGCAGCTCCCCTCTCTCCCCCAATACCCCTAAAAACATCCAGAATTTATGAGAAAACCCCTCTGTGATAGAGTCAGCACCTTTTTGGTGATGACAGACTTGAGGCCCAGAGTGGCTGAGCTAACCCCCCAAGGTCACAGAACCTGCGAGTGGTGCCCATGCGATTATTTCCAGAATCGAGTGCTAGCCTCTGCAAGACATCGCAGAATCGCCTCTACTGATCCGACTTGTTATTTCACTTGTTAACTCACCCCCAGAGATGTGCGAGAACTTCCATTAGATTCTCATTGTTTACTGGAAAAAAAAAAAAAAAAAAGTCCTGAAGTCTTAGTTTTCAATATGCTTATCTAGAAAAGCTGACCTGCTCCAGTCCCCCCAGCCTCCCTTCCTCCCTCCTTCTCTGCACTTTGTGTGGACGCTTTGGAGTCTGATTCAAGTTAGTCTTTTATCTTGAGTTTGCTATTCCCTCCTGGCCTAATTACACTGTTACTTGTCTTCAAAACCTCAGTGAAAGTCCTACCGTTTCCTATTAGATTCTCTTGCATGATTTCATGCACCCAAAATAAAATCACCTGAAATCTTGGTAGAACAGAATGTCTGTGTATCTCATTGTATCACATTGGCCTCAAGGAATCAAATAAAAGCGGCATTGATTGTTACCTAGTTGGAAAACCTCAGTGCTGGGTATGATCAGGTTAGCAAACCAGCTAGAACCGGGTCCTTGCGCTCAGCAAATTTATACACACGAAGGAAGAAGAAGAAAAAAAAAAAAAAAAAGAAAAAAAAAAATATATATATTTGACCACGAAACCCGGACGGCGTAAAGGTGCATCTTTTGGGCAGAAGTGGAATGTCAGAATGGAACAGGTGGATTAAAACCACACAGGGGTGAACTTGGAGTTCCCAGTCACTGAGTTCACTGAAGGCAAGAGCTCACCTGTTCTGCTCCCACCGAGGGAGGGAGCCAGGGAGCGGTTATTGTGAAGGCGCTTCAGGAGGGACAGGGATAGAAAACTCCAGGTGCCAAACGGGGGCGGAGCCATGGAGGGCTGGGGCCCTGCGGGGGCCTGGAGGGAGAGGGACAGGGAAGGACAGGGAAGAGGGGGGACAAAGTGATGGCTAGGAGTTATCCACACCTGGCTGTGCACGCGGGACTGTGCGTGTGTGTGCACGCACATGTGTGCGCCTGAGGGCACACGTGCTTTAGCAGCAAATATCCTAGAGTGGCACAGGACAGCTCCCTCCAGAATCCCCAAATAATTGGTGAATTAGTAGGAATAATAAAGTCTGTTATCTGACCTCATCTCTCCCAGAAAGAACTACTCAGTGGAGACATTCTTTGCTCCATCACCTGAGGGGCTGAGGGTGTCCCCTAGTATCTGAACCGTGTCTTTTTACCCCATTCTATACTGAGCACTGGAAAGAGCACCACCCATATGACTAGGGGACAATTTGTTTGTGTGTTTTTCTCCTTTAAAAAAATTTTTTTTAATGTTTGTTTATTTTTGAGAGCGAGACAGACTGAGGGGCACAGAGAGAGAGGGAGAGCTCTGAGCTGTCAGCCCAGAGCCCATTGTGGGGCCCGAACTCACGAACTGTGAGATCATGACCTGCTCCAAAGTCGGGCGCTCAACCGACTGAGCCACCCAGGCGCCCCTCTTTTTCTTTTTTTAAAGGCAATGTGAACTACAAAATTCTAGATCCTTCTAGCATTAGGAACACGAGGGATTTAGAGCATGTGATTGAGTTCAGGTGAAATAAAATTAGTGCAGAAATATGACTGTGAAAAACAATAGCAGAGAAAATACCATATGATGTGCAGCGTTTACCCCATAAAACTCTAGTTCAGGGACTATTATGCATATGTTCATATATTTTAATACCTAAAAATTAAGAAATATATGACATAAAATGTTCACAGAAGCTACAACATAAAATTATGGTAGAATGGGTGTGTAGTATAGTTTATTCCCTTAGAATACTTCAAAATCTGAATTTAATAATGCATTAAATTATTAATCATAAAACAATTTTATAAAATTGTTTAATACACAATTTTAATACACAATGCAACAATCCAATAATGGAGAAGTCCCTAGCCCTTCTTATAGCTTTTAAAAATTATCATCCTTCATTTTACATCTATAGGCAGATCTGTAAATAAGAAGTAACTATTTAAAAATTTTTAAATTTTTAACATTTATTCATTTTTGAGAGACAGAGTGTGAGTGGGGGAGGGGCAGAGAGGGAGAGGGAGACACAGAATCTGAAACAGGCTCCAGGCTCTGAGCTGTCAGCACAGAGCCCAATGCGGGGCCTGAACTCGTGAACTTGGAGATCATGACCTGAGACAAAGTCGGATGCTTAACCGACTGAGCCACCCACGCGCCCCCCCCAATTAGCTATTTTACACATTAGAAAATACAATTTTAAGTACTTCATGTTGGATACTTCTTGCCTAGTGAGTTATGCAGGAGAGGATCCTTGCTCCCCCCACACAACATACTACACAAACTGAGTCTTTCCATTTAAAACAAGTCTTTTGAGGGGAGCCTGGGTGGCTCAGTTGGTTAAGAGCCCGACTTCGGGGGGCGCCTGGGTGGCGCAGTCGGTTGAGCGTCCGACTTCAGCCAGGTCACGATCTCGCGGTCCGTGAGTTCGAGCCCCGCGTCAGGCTCTGGGCTGATGGCTCGGAGCCTGGAGCCTGTTTCCGATTCTGTGTCTCCCTCTCTCTCTGCCCCTCCCCCGTTCATGCTCTGTCTCTCTCTGTCCCAAAAATAAATTAAAAACGTTGAAAAAAAAAATTTAAAAAAAAAAGAGCCCGACTTCGGCTCATGTCATGATCTTGTGGTCCGTGGGTTCAAGACCCACGTTGGGCTCTGTGATGACAGCTCAGAGCCTGGAGCCTGCTTCTGATTCTGTTCTCTCTCTCTCTGCCCCTCCCCAAACAAGCTCTGTCTCTCCCTCTCAAAAATAAATAAATAAACATTAACAAAAAAACAAAACACCTTTCGAGCAAGGTAATCACAATAGTACACGAAAGACAAATTGCTCCTTTGGGGGGAGGAGAGGATGGAATTAGGAAAGAAAATGTAATCAACAGATTTAGATAATTAGTTGGAAGAAATCATCAAAAGCCTTATGTTGGTAATGAAAATTTCAAAACTCACCTGAAGTCATTGGCTTAATTTATGCATTCATTTATTCTTACATTAATTCATTTAATAACTATTAATTAACATTCACTATGAAATGGAAATTAAAACACTTAGGCAAGTCTTCTTGGTTGCAATTAACAAGGCCCCACTGCTCTAGTAGGAGCAAAACACTGGGGGGCTGTTTTAAAGGTCTGAGGCATCTAAAGCAAGGCACGGGTGGGTAGGGGGTGCTGGTTGTCACCGGGGACCATACCTGCACATCTGTCTTGACCCAAGGTGACAAGATTCTCTCCCTCTCTTGTCTGTTTTGTTGTGTTCTCTCCTAGCGAACCAACCTGCTCTGATTTTGGTGTGCAGGATCAAAAGTACCAGACCATTCCCCTGAACAGGCATGGGTACCGGCCCACACCCACAGACAGTGACTGCCATCCGAAATCAAAATCCAAATTCTAGGAAGAACGGATCTAGTTGGCCCTGCTCTGCTCTCATTACACCTCAGACTCATCAATTACAGTTAGGAGCAGAGTCATGCAGTGTAAACACTGCCCCAGGATCCTAGCCTCAAAGATGAGTCATGGGTAGTTCTCAGAACAAGAACTGAGGTGGAGCCCAGGGGCTGTAAGACCTTAGAAACCTGAGGTTTCGGGTGCTATCACCAATACCCTCCTTTATGAGCTTCAGACAGAACCCACAGATTATGTTATGTAGCCAGGAAGATGGCTTTTCAATTTTATTCTTTCTTTCTTCTTCTTATTTATTTTGAGAGAGAGCATGAGCATGAGCAGGGGAGGGGCAGAGAGAGAGGGAGAGAGAGAGAGAATCCCAAGCAGGTTCCATGCTGTCAGCGCAGAGCCTGACATGGGGCTCGATCCCACAAATTGTGAGGTCATGGCCTGAGCCGAGATCAAGAGTTGGGCACCTAACCCACTCAGCCACCCGGGTGCCCCCAGAAAGATGGCCTTCGAAAGTCAATATACTGCCCTATATTATAATGTAGAGGAAAAGAAAAGGAAGGCAATTTAAGACGAAATGGTATGCTTTGACCCCTTAAATACCTTGCACGTATGAAGACATAAGCAGGTACTGCGACCCTTATACAACACACACAAAATTACTGTGAGTGGGGTAGTTACAGACACAGTTCAAATGCAGGCGAGTTACAGTGAATCCTCACCTCAAATGCTGCAACTCACAGCGTTCCCTGGGATGTATTTTTCTGAAGTGTGGAGAGTTTGGGGTCCATTTCTGAAGCAAACTACATCTTCTCTTGATTTGCACATGAATTGAATTTCTATAAAATTGAGTGTGTGTTGGAACCATGCAGAAATGTGTGTGTGTGTGTGTGTGTGTGTTATTTAAACTTGGATGGGCTCAGAAAAACAGAGTTTTCACCTGTATGAGCGTCCAGCAGCACCCCAGAAATCTGGGTAGGACGAAGAAGGCTGAAGAAGGTTCTATGTGGTGCCCGAAGCTCCCTGTGCACTGTGGGACGTCCAGATCCTCTGGCAGAGTCTGCTAAATGCCAGTCGCACCGCAACAGTTGTGACAACCCAAAGCTTCTCCGTGAATCCCAGACGACAGCTCACATTAGAGGTCATGGGCTTAGGAATGTATTTCTTGAAAGAGTTCAGATGTACAATTCCATTTGCTCATCCGCTCAACTTTAGTTCTCAAAGTCCGCACGCTTTTCACAGTGACCAACGCATGCGTGAAATCCACTGGCAATGTTCAGCCATCACTGTGTTTGGCCTGTTATCGCTCTGCCCAAACCCAAGCAATTCTTCTTCGGACCTCCTCTTTTTAGGGTTGGTGCTCCTCGGATCTCCTTCTCATTCCACATCCTCCTTGGATAGTCTGTCCACTCCCAGACCTTCTGGAATGAACTCCAGGCTGATGGTTCTAGTAGTTATACCTTTGGTGCAGAGCTCTCCTTAGAAATTCAGAACAAGGGTGCCTGGGGGGCTCAGTCGGTTAAGCATCCGACTTTGCTCGTGATCTCACGGCTCATGAGTTCGAGCCCCGAGTGCTGACAGCTTGGAGACTGGAGCCTGCTTTGGATTCTGTGCTCCCACTCTCTCTGTCCCTTCCCCACTCATGCGCTCTCTCTCGGTCTCTCTCTCTCTCTCTCAAAAATAAATACACATTAAAAAAGAAATTCAGAACATGTTCTACTGTCAGCTGAACTGGCCCTTGGACAGTCCCCTGGGGAAACCAAATGCGACATGGACAAAACCAACCTTACGATTCCCCACCACCCTTCCTCTCCCCAATGCTGACTGGTGACCTTACTGTGGTTTCATGCGGCAGATAGCAGATGCCTGTAGCTAAAATGCTACTTGCTGCACGGGGGGTAGATGGTCACGTTACAGCACAGTTATCTTTGATTTTCTCATTCATCTCAGTGATTTTCTGGGTTACTTAGACGTTAAGACTAGTAGAGACTCAGGCCCGGAGTATAGATGATACTACGGTCTTCCGGGTACAGCAGAGTGCGTATGCACACGGTTTTAGGAAAAGCTGAGTTTCCCTGTGGTGTGCAGAGCCCGTGGGGGGGGGGGGCAGTGTGGGTAAGAGGCAAGGGGGACCTGCAGGGAAGGCCTTGAGATTCCCCCCCCTTCTCCCCATGATGGATGAACAGGCACCTGGAGGGTCAACCTTGGGTCGGCCCTGCTCCTCGAGCTGATCAGTACGGACCGTGCTTCCCAGCATCCTCTTATCCCCTTGACTAAGTGTAAGCCTCCGGACGGGGCAGAGATGTCTGCACATCTGGCCACCCCGATGAGTCAGAGCTCGCTGCTGGGGACTTTCTTGTCTCTCCCAACATGGGGCGCGGGCATGGCCGTGACCTGGAGTCCAGATTGCCACGGAGATGCCTACCCCAGGTTCCCAAGACCTGGTCGTGGAAAAACAGTTACGGTTTTGTTTTCACAAACTTCTACGAAATTTACCATTTCTCTACGTATGACTCAGAAAAAGCCCACGACAGCATTAACGGTATCTCCGTCCCTGTTACCAATGGCAACCACGGAGAGTTTCAAACTTTATCACAGTAATTAGCGACATCTGACAGTGAGCACATTGTCTATGCGCCTCGCTGCTCGGATGATGGTGCTAATTGGTCTTCCTCTGGACTGAGTTTTTGAATGTCTAATTAAGGGCACACAAATATTACCGTATGCATACCGTGCTCCAGCGGCCATAACAAAACAGCACAGACTTGGGGGCCTAACCAACGGACATTTAGTTTCTCAGTTCAGGACGCGGGAAGTCCCAGATCAGGGTCCTAGCTCATTTGGTTTTTGGTGAGGCCTCCCTTCCCGGCTCACAGATGGTTGCCTTCTTGCTTCTGTGTTCAGGCGGCCTTTCCTTGGTGAGTGCACACGCAGAGAGAAAGAGAGAGAGAGAGGAAAAGACAGGGAAGGTGAGAGAGCAGAGAAAGCGAGCCAGGGCTTTGGTGTTTCCTTTTGTAAGGGCACTAATACTATGAGATGGGTCTCCACCCTTATGACCCATTTGACCTTAATTCTTTCTTTCTTTTTTTTTTTTAAGTTATTTATGTTGAGAGAGAGACAGAGAGACAGCATCAGCAGGGGAGGGGCAGAGAGAGAGGGAGGGAGAGAATCCCAAGCAGGCTCTGTGCTGTCAGCACAGAGCCCGACACAGGGCTCAATGTCACGAACCATGAGATTATGACCTGAGCCAAAATCAAGAGTCAGATGCTTAACCGACTGAGCCACCTGGGAGCACCCCCCCCCCCCTGCTTAATGACTTCTTTCCTCAAAATACAGTCACACTGAAGGTTAAGGCTTCAATGTATGAATTTCGTTGGTTGGGGACAGGGGGTGTGGGTTGTGTGCAGACCATAACATTTAGCCCATGACACTACACTGCAATTTCACAACATGTTTTGTTTTTGCGGCTTATAATTTGATAACTGTATTCATATATCGTGTCCTTTTTAGTCTTCCATATTTCATGATTCACACTTAAAATAATTTTCGAGGAGCCTATAGTTCTTGTCACGCTGACGCAGCGGAAGACTGTATAAAACAAAGTAAGGACCCTGTCTAGAGCACGATTGTAAAATACGACAGGAAGAACGTTAGTCTCTCAGTGACTCCATGGATCCAAAGGCACCATGCCCCCTGCCTTTGGGTTTAATTTCTCTGTTCTTTCTGCATGGAACACACTCCCTGACTTTGGGGGTAAACTCTTATCCCTCCTCCTGCGTTAATTGCAGACTTTCCTATCCCAAGCCTGAGCTGATTGCCCCCCACCCGCCTCGCCCCAGGCACCACTGCTCGGCAGCTCTGGACATGTGTACAGTCGTTGTCTGTTCACATGTTTGCATAATCCATGAAAACTTGTTTTCACCTATAGCATACTGGGTTCTCAATTAATATTGATTGAATAGGTAAATAGTCAAGCAAATGGATTCCATAATAGGATAATGAGATTCCCAGAAGGGAAGCAGACCTGAGTATCCACTGCCCCTCGCGCCCCCCTGCCCATGCTAGGCAAACTAACTATGGAGGAATAGTGTTGTTTAAGGGAAATAAACTGATGATTTTAACTTAGAAGAAAACAGGGTGGGTGTGAGAAGTAAGGGAGAGGAATCATTTTCAGAAATACCAAATAAAAGCTGTACTGTCTAATTAACAGGTTGCAAAAACCTATTGGAAATATGTACCAACCGCCCTCCCCCAAATGGAGTCCCGAACCCTTAGACACTTCACTTCCTGGTTCTTCTTCCCCTTTCTGTTTTTAGGGCTTATTTTCACAGGCTTTGCAATGAGCAGGCGCCAAAGAACAAAGGGAGGAGGGACTGAAAGTCTCTGTCTCCCTCCAGGGAAGGTATGGTTGTTCCAATCAGACTACTGTCTGCCTTACATGGGCACAGGCTACATCCAGGTGAGGCTGTAAGCTCTGTAGTACCAGCCAATGAGGAGCCAGGGGAGGGACTTGTGTGTTAGGAGCCAATGAAGAATCAGAGGAGGGGTTTGTGTGTTAGGAGCCAATGAGGAAGCAGGGGAAGGACTTGCGTGCTAGGAGATAAATTGTCTGCTGTAACTGCCCTGAGTGTGCCTGTCCCTCAGGCACCTGCTCTTGCAAGAATGTTGATTAAAGCCTCCCTTCACCATGCTCCAAGTCTCCACGTCCCTCCTTTGATTGGGTTGGTGGGCTTATTTGTTACAGTGGGTGATAGAAAACAGAGGGTTAACTTTAATGTGGTCGGCATTTGAAAATACCATGTCTAATCCTGGTTCTTCATTAACTCATTGTGAAAAATTAGTCAAATCACTTATACTACAGTTTACTCAAGGGTAAAATATGGCAGACTCACCAACATCTCAGGCTTATTATAAAATTTAAGTCAAATGACTAAGTATTTAGACGTTGTAAAGAGATCTCCCTAAATAGTACAAAGTCTAACACACACTTATTACTTTAATCCATATCAATCAATAATATAACAAGTCCAGGGAACCTGGATGGCTCAGTCAATAAAGCATTTAAGCCTCTGACTTTGGATCAAGTCATGATCTCACAGTTCATGAGTTTGAGTCCTGGTTTGGGCTCTGTGCTGACAGCTCAGAGCCTGGAGCCTGCTTTGGATTTTGTGTCTCCCTTTCTCTTGTCCCTCCCCTGCTGGTGCTCTGTCTCTCTCTCCCTCTCAAAAATAAATAAACATTAAAAAATTAAATAATATACCAAGTCTAAAGGGTACCTGAATAACTTGGAGATCGATATTCATGTAACACCTAAGGTATTATTAGATCTTTTCTTGGAATTCCTGTGCTCAGAAAGCCAGTCTCATGCTTGCTCTGTGTGGTGACAATCAATACACGTTTTCCCCATTCCTACTCTGCATTGGGAATCAACTGAGAGGCAAACAAATCAGGCAGATGGGGATTCAAATATTTATTACCGCAGAAGCCGTGAGCAAACATGGCTTAGTTGTGTGGCAACAGCATTCTTACTAATACTATGACAAACCCACAAAATTTACTGTAAACTGTTGAAATTAAGGCTTTGAAACTTCTTAGCTCAAGTTACGTCCTTGTGTGCACCTTGATTTCATTATCTGTAAATAGAAAGAAATGTAATACCAACCTACACATAGCTTGTAGTTTTGTGTGTGTGTGTGTGTGTGTGTGAACCACATCAAATGTGAATATATTACAGGTACTTCTAAATGCTGTAAACATTTTGTTAATTGAACACCAAAACAGAAATAATAAATAGTAATACTTCTGAGATGATAGATTTTGTAACTCAAGAGACGGAGGGGTACTGGCTATAGGGCATTTTTTTGCACTAGGCACTCTCTCGGTGTATACTTCCTGTGACAAATTTATAGTTCCAGAATTTGAAACTTGAATACTTTCAGGGGCATAAGCATCCGACTTTGGCTCAGGTCGTGATCTCGAGGTCCGGGAGTTCCAGCCCTGCATCGGGCTCTGTGCTGACAGCTCGGAGCCTGGAGCCAGCTTCGGATTCTGTGTCTCCCTCTCTCTCTGTCCCTTCCCCACTCACACTCTGTCTCTGTCTCTCTCTCTCAAAATTAAAATAAACATTAAAAAAATAAACGAATATTTTTATGTGTATTTGCTCATTTATCTTCAATGTTTTAGTCAATCGTACATTTGAGTGTCTTTTTTTCTAGTTCTATCATTTTATCATATTGTATAAAGATAATTCACTTAGATTGACTTCAGTTTGTTTTTTCAAAATATGACCTAAATTCATTCGCTGAGCTAGAAAATCTTTTATTGTTCTTGTAAGTACTCTCTCTTCCTACATTACTCATTTCCTCTTCTTTCGTATTTATTCTGAGCTCTAGATTACTGACTAGTTAGGTAACGTCTGACTTCAGACTTCCCTTGTTCTTCCCCTGGTCCCAAACCAAAAAAGTTTCAACCTGTAGTCAGTGAGTTTAGAAAGAGGGAAATTCAGAAAGCAAATGAGTGAGTGAGAAGTTCAGTGTCTCTCTGGTACCTGGTGCTTTCTAGAGAATCATGGATATAAAAGGTGCTTTGTCTTCCTACGTACCCCAACCCCTTCGGCTCTTGAATGAGAAAAGGTGACAGAATGACCTTAAACCCTGATTCTCAAGCACTGAATAAACCCAACTCCAGCAGCAGGTGTCATGAGTGTACAATATTCACAATCAAAGACACAGAAATTGTGGTGAACAATTTGCAAATCCACCAAAAAGAGAAGCGGTCGCGTACTTTTTATGGAGAAAGTATATAGTTTATAAACATTCGACACCTACAGAGGCTTGTAGCTTCTATAAATAAACTGTTGCTTGAATTCTAGAATAATCTTGTGAGGGCAGTGAGCCTAAATGATGCTCTAAACCCAGCACTCCTCGCCACCAACTTCCACAATGAGGCCTCTGCTGAAATCCAGCCTAGGAAAGTAGAGTGACACATCCTTACGGATCTGTGGCCCTCCGATCCAGGGCAAACTCCAATACAGAACGTCATAATTTGGCCAAGATTGTTCTCAAATAGCCCAAATCCATAGGATTCTGAAGTCTCGTTTTGGTTATGGACACTGGAGAGGGTTCTTCTTTCTGGATTTGGTGTTGTCATTCCAGGCAGGGATTGCTTTCAAAGCCCAAACTGAGATTCTTGTGGCCAACTGGCATATTTTTATTTATACATGCGTGTGTTTGCACGTGAATAGCTATAGAAGTAAGAAAGTCTACTAATCTTTTAATTTTTTTAAATGTTTATTTTTGAGAGAGAGAGAGAGAGACAGAGTGAGTGGAGAAGGGGCAGAGAGAGAAGGAGACACAGAATCCGAAGCAGGCTCCAGGCTCTGAGCCATCAGCACAGAGCCTGACTCGGGGCTCGAACTCATGGACCGTGAAACCATGACCTGAGCCAAAGTTGGACGCCTAACCGGCGGAGCCACCCAGGCACCCTGAAAGTCTACTAGTCTTGAGAAGGAATGACTCTCCTAAGGTGACTTTTTTTTTTTTTTTAATTTTTTTTTTCAACGTTTATTTATTTTTGGGACAGAGAGAGACAGAGCATGAACGGGGGAGGGGCAGAGAGAGAGGGAGACACAGAATCGGAAACAGGCTCCAGGCTCTGAGCCATCAGCCCAGAGCCTGACGCGGGGCTCGAACTCACAGACCGCGAGATAGTGACCTGGCTGAAGTCGGACGCCCAACTGACTGCGCCACCCAGGCGCCCCCTAAGGTGACTTTCATCATGCACATTAGGGCAAGTAAAACATAACTCCCAGAGCAGTTATTACATAAGACAAACATTAAGCAGAATTTGTCACAATTAGGTATTTTATTTCTCCTCTCTCTTCATTCTGATCATATAAGTGCAGTTTATTTGTGAATTTCCTTGAAGTATTTTTTTTCTCCATTTATGAAAACCAAGGCTATTTTACTCAGAAGAATCTTCCAAAAATTTTCTTGGGTGGTGGCCCCAAAAGGTAAAACTGCAGGGAAGCTCAGAATGTGACCTGGGGAGTAGGGTCTTTGCAGACGTCATCAAGAGGGCAAGGCTGTGTGGACACACAGGCAGAGATTGGACTGTGGCATCCACAAGCCAAGGAATTACATGGATTGTTGAGTCCCTGGAAGCTGAATGGGTGGCATGGACCAGACCCTGCCTCCAGAGGGAACCGACTCTGCTAACACCTTGATTTTGGACTTCTGGCTCCTTAACGAAAAAATTTATGTCATTGTAAGCCACATTTGTGGTAATTTGTTACAGCAGCCGTTGCTACTAGAGTAGCTAATCATAAAATTCAAAAACGATTTTATTTAGGTCATTCCCTATCGACTTTCATGAAGATCACTAAAAAAAGAAATTGTCATTAAAAACAACAACAAAAAAAACACCAGACAACAATTTCCTGTCCTTGGATCTTGTTTTTGCATTTTTGAAATTTATGTTTGGTATTTTTAAAATTTCTGTTTTGTTTCAAGCACAACTAGGTTAGTTAGGGTTGATAGCTTATCATCATATAAATTATGAGTTGGAAAGGGGCCCTTGGGTGGCTCAGTTCGTTGAGCGTCTGACTTTGGCTCAGGTCATGATCTCACGGTTTGTGGGTTTGAGTCCTGTGTTGGGCTCTGTGCTGACACCTCGGAGCCTAGAGCCTGCTTTGGATTCTGTCTCTCTCTCTCTCTCTCTCTCTCTGCCTCTCCCCCACTCAGACTCTGTCTCTCTCTCACTTTCAAAAATAAATAAACATTAAAAAATTAAATTATGAGTTGGAAAAAGTAACTAATAAAAGATCCTTGAATAGTGAAGAAGGGTCACTTGAACTTGGCCTTCTTGGCAATAAAGTATAAAGCTATTACATTCCTTTTGAGAACCTGTAATGTAATTTTGATGATCTCAACATGTAGGCAGCCATCTGGAAAGAAGAACTTCGGGGGTGCCTGGTGGAAAAAGCCATCAGAAATGGAAGAATTTGCTGTCATAATCAATATCTTCATTATCATCAAAACCTTATTACTGAGGTCATATCACTGAAGTAGGTTCTAGAGAGTCTGACAGAAGGTTCTGTCCTCAAGATGGACGCATCTCAGAGAACGAGAGATAAATACATTTGACTTGTCTGAGTCTTGCATGAGACTTGTTTGCAGGCGTCCCAGTGGAAGGCAGGACCCACGGAACTTAATCATCGCACGTGGATGGACTGCGAATAAATTGAGGGAAATGCAAGTCAGTCACGCGTGTCCAAACCTGAGTCGCTGAGAGAGAACGGTATGGCCAATGTTGTCGCTGAGACAGAGGATTCTGGAGGATTCCGCGGCCAGTGCCTACGGGGGTGGAGTGTGCTCTTTGGTAGACATGCTGAGTGGAGGGAATAATGAGAAGCTATAATCTGCCTTCAGCTGCAGATTTGTGTGTGAATCTGAAGACGGGTGTTAGAAATTGAGGTACACTTGAAGCATCGTCAAGGCTCACGTCCTAGTCCTCTGCTTTTAAAGAAACAGGTCTCCAAGGCTTACCTACCACGACAGTCTTGTTTGGGCCGACTTACTCTCTAGTTCCCTCTTTTTAATAAAAGCACCTAGATTTTTGTTTGAGGATTTCCCAGCCCCTCGAATCAGTTTGTTTTAGAAGCAGCTAGATGCCCCTGCAGGTTTGGGCTCAGGCCTGAGGTCATCAGTTCAATCCCATCCTGCCTCCAGCCCAGATCAGATGGATTGTTTTAGGGATCTGGGCACTTATTCCCAATAGGCCCGTTAGAATGATGCCTAGGACTTTATTTAATGATTGGGGCAGCTGGCTTGGAAACGGGGCATGAAGATTGTTACCAAAGGGGGGTCAGACACAAAAGGGGGGCAGATCCAGGAGCACTGCAGGGGCCAAGCGATGGCGGGCCCCAAGGACGCCGCCTCCAAGCTTAAAATCCCTCTCACCTCGTAGTTAGGTGTGTCCAGAACTTTCCTTTTTAGCTTTACCAATTTAATTTGCGACTCTCAGCTTTTATTGTTACATTGTCACGTTTGCTAATATAATTGATTCTTGAGACTGAATTTACAGATTGCACAAGATATTCAACCCGTGCGTCAGCACCGTATATTTCTAATTTTTTTTTTTTAACGTTTATTTATCTTTGGGACAGAGAGAGACAGAGCATGAATGGGGGAGGGGCAGAGAGAGAGGGAGACACAGAATCGGAAGCAGGCTCCAGGCTCCGAGCCATCAGCCCAGAGCCTGACGCGGGGCTCGAACTCACGGACCGCGAGATCATGACCTGAGCTGAAGTCGGATACCCAACCGACTGAGCCACCCAGGTGCCCCAGCACCGTATATTTCTAACTCTAGGCTAGGACAGCCTTGGTGATTTCATCTGAGACCCGCACACTGTCAGGGACCTCTAACATCATGGAGTTCAAGCCCTCATTTCATAAATGAGAGACAGAGGCCACGAAGCATAATTGAAATTGTCCGAGCTAATAGACGCAGATAACGGTGTGGCTAAGGTGGAAGCTCAGTTCTCTTTGGCAGCAAAAGCACTTCTCCCAGAACAGAGCATTTTTCGTGCTGCTTTCCTGGGACTGAGACACCCCCGGGGCAAGGTGCCGAGCTGAGAGGGCTGTGCAGGGGTGAGGGCAGAGGGGAGCAGAAGTATTCAGGGAGCGAGTCCCGAAGGGAAGCGAATAAATGCTAGGTCCTCAGAAAGCTTCCACCACCTCCTAGAACAAGTGCAGACCCAGAATGAAAGGAGACAGACGTGAGTTCGCAGCCCTACCCTTCACCGGTTTGCTGATTGTGTGTTCGCTTTGTCTCTGTCGGCCTGGGGGTAAGAGGCTGAACACAACCAGGCATGTAGACATCGGGGGGTCCAGCGAAGAGACACTTACACGATTGATCGGGGTTAAGTTCAAGAGGGATCAGGGTCAGGAACCCACCCTTGCCTCAGACCGGAGGGCAGGCGGAAGGGGGAGAAGGGCATTTCAGACCAAGAGAAGACCGTAGCATTGGTGTGTGGCAGAAAGCAAGGGGAAGGGAGATTCAGTTTCACGACATTCACGTGGCTGGGTCGCGGAGCCGCAGAGCAGTGAGTGACACTGGACAGGAGCCCGTTCCCCGGCGGAGACAAAGCACCCAGAATCCAGGCACCGGAGCCCGCGGTGTCCTGCGAGAGGACGTGTCCTGAAAGGGACGTGTGAGCCCTTTCTCCAGGAAAAGACCGAGTGTCCAGGTCTAATCTGAAGAGTGACTTTGCAACGGAGAAAATCGTTTTCGGAGGCGCCTGGGTGGCTCGGTCGGTTTCAGCTCAGGTCATGACCTCAGGGTTGGGAGTTGGAGCCCCGCATCCGGCTCTGTGCAGACAGCTGGGAGCCTGCTTGGGATTCCTTCTCTCTCCCCCTCTCTGCCCCTCCCCTGCTCACGCTGTCTCTGTCTCAAAAATAAACTTAAAAAACAAAAAAAAGAAAAGAAAATCATTTTCAAGGCAACCGACCTTTAAAACCCTTAAAGACCATAGGCCGAACAGCATTCAAAGTCCAGGCTTTTGGCTTTGGTCTTAGTGGCTTTTAACATAGCACAAGGCATTTTTAGGTTTAGAAAAGTGGAGTGCATAAGTGAACGCAATTCCTGTAAGCAACATTTATTCATCCATGGTTCTGCAGAAACAAAAGATTGCCCTCGGAAAAAGTTTTTATTACAGCAGAAGCTATCTTTTTTTACAAAGAGACAGCTAGACCACTTGAGTATTTAAACATTCCATTCTCGATATAACGAACTCTCATTTAGTCCAATAACCTCATGGTTTTTTTTTCTTATTAAATACATACAGTTGTCAAGTTATATCACAGGTTGTCTTAGTGTGCTTTGAGGAAAACTAACAGGTGTCTGTATTTTCCAGTTTGCTGTGGATCCTTCAAACGTGTCATCTCCCACCCACTGCAATTTTCTTTATAACTGGACAGATTTGGGGGGCGCCCGGGTGGTTCAGTCGGTTGAGCGTCTGACTGGCTCAGGTCATGATCTCACGGTTTGTGAGTTCGAGCCCTTGCTGTCAGTGCACAGCCCGCTTTGGATCCTCCCCCCCCCCCCCCCCCCCCCCCCGCCCCTCTCTGCCCCTCCCCTGCTCACACGTGTGCACTCTCTCACTCTCTCTCTCTCAAAGATAAACATTAAAAATCTTTTTAAAAAAGTATTTGCTGGATACACCTTTTCATAGTTAGCTACTTGTGCCCTATGTGTGGGCTCTCTGGCCTCCTTAAAATAATATTTCCATAGTATCAGTGGTTAACCAATTACTTGGCAAACGTCAGACATACTCACAAATGGTCAGTTTGCTCTGAAAGTACCATGTTCTCTCACATTTCTTAGTGGTACCTGGACAGAACATGTTATTTCCCATTAGCTAAACTCCCGCCAGCCAGTTTCCAGAGTTCTTACCTTCTCGAAAGCAGCTTGAGTTCCAACACACTTATGAATTCCATTCGATTATTTAGCCACACACCCCGGGACGAGTTCTCTGAATACTTCTAATGCTCCCTTATCACCACACACCTGAAACTCAGCACGTAGGGCAGGCTGAGCTCATTGTTCAGAGAATGTCTCAAAAAAGTTGGGCAAGTTGGTGCTCTCCCTTAGAGCGGAATGGAACGCTCTGTTTTATTAAAAGTTTGCCAGATTTATGGAGGTCCATACCTACATACAATGTATGCTACCCACCCGTGAAACTGACACACTGTAGGCCCACGGCTCCTGAACATTTTCACCTGCAGAGAACTCTCTCGGGGGCTTCTCTGTCTCCACTTCGGGTAGCTGTTATCTTTTGTCCCCACAGCTCAGGCCAGGGAAGCCGGGGACTGAGGCCCAGAGCAGCTCCCGCAGTGTTCTCTTCTTTTATTTCTGCTTTTCTCAGCGTGTGTCTGAGATTCATCTGTGTCGGCGTGGGTCCCTATCAGCTGCTCCTTCTTTGCTGACTAGCGAGCCTTCAAAGGCACGGTACAATGCCATCGTTTGTCCATTTGCCAGTAGATGGATCACTGGGCTGTTTTCAGTTCAGGGTTAGATATACAAGTCCTGCGAGATACGAGTTGTTTTTCCCCAGAAGTATGTTTTTATTTCTTTTGGGTAAACACCTATGTGTGGAATTTCTGGGCCATAATTTTAAATTCCCAGCAGTAGTGTATGAGTCATCCAGTGGCTGTACACCCTCAGCAACATTTGATATCGTTGGTCTTTTCATTTCAGACATTATATTGGTTATAAAGTGATATGTGATGGTGGTTTTAATTTGCGTGTTTCTGATCACCGAGGACATTGAGCATCGTTTCATATATTTATTGGCTATTCTATTTCACATATTTATTTGCTCATTGCTTTTTTTTTAAAGTGTATTTATTTATCGGCGCGCCTGGGTGGCTCAGTCAGTTAAGCGTCCGACTTTGGCTCAGGCCGTGATCTAGAGGGTCCCACGTCCGGCTGTGTGCCGACAGCTT
Source organism: Panthera uncia (assembly GCF_023721935.1). Lineage (NCBI taxonomy): Eukaryota > Metazoa > Chordata > Mammalia > Carnivora > Felidae > Panthera > Panthera uncia. The sequence continues at coordinate 4,363,088 of NC_064809.1, read as the reverse complement.
GCAGCCTGGAGCCTGCTTGGGATTCCGTGTCTCCTTCTCTCTCTGCCCCTCCCCTGCTCATGCTCTGTCTCTCTCTCTCTCTCTCTCTCTCTCTCTGAAAAATAAATATTAAACAATTAAAACAATGAAAAAGATTTTTTAAAAGTTTATTTATTTATTTTGAGAAGGAGAGAGAACATGCACGAGCAGGGGAGGTGTAGAGAGAGGGAGGGAGAAGCCCAAGCAGGCTCCGAACTGTCAGTGCAGAGCCCAGTTCGGAGCTTGAACTTGTGAAGTGTGGGGTCATGACCTGAGCTGACATCAAGGGTCGGACACTTAACTGACTGAGCCCCCCAGGCGCCCTGTTTGCCCACTTCTTCTTGGCTCATTTGTCTTCTTCCTATTGTGAGAGTTACTGGCATATTCTACATAAATAATCATATGTATATCTCACCATGTGTGTACTACCCTTCTGACTCTGAGCTGAGTAGCTTGACTCCAGAGACTTGCTTGGGAGGACAAGGGAAGGGGGATGGGTGGAATATCCGCGTGAAGACTTTCTGGGGCTGTCGGTGCAGCAACTGAGGCAAGAGGTTCCGTGGCGCGTCCCACGACTACAGTGGAGGAGGCGGAGAGGCTGAGGGGCGTCGCTGTGGGGTGGGTGATGTGCAGGGGGCAGGAGAAGGGGGAGTCCAGAGGATGGGGAGAGCTGGGCAGAGCGTGTCGGCCACTGTCTGTCCCGGCCGCGCCACCAGCAGCAAGAGTGACCTCGCGCATGGCAGTGAGACCGCGCACTCAGGGGCCAGAGGTCAGCACTGAGGCTGGGGACTCTGAAGAGTGCCTGGCGGGTCCGTGGGATGGGTTAGAACTCACTCACTGCCTGCAGAGCCACGGGGCCCGTCCACACCGGCGCCCTTTCCGGTTTCCCCTGAGGCTCATCTGAACACGCCTGGCTCGTTGTGATGGTGGTGGTGGCGTTACCGACATGGGTGTGAGTTTCCAGGAAGTAAAGGTAAGTCACCAGTCAGGATTTACCTACCTGGCCCGGAGGCCCGCAGTCAAGGAAGCGGCTGATGCAGAAAAGTGGTTTGAGACAGCGCTGGACATTCACACTTGAAGCTAGAAATGTCAATTGCCGCTTGAGGTTAAACATTTGTTTTCCAGAGTAAACGTTACAGCCTCCGCCTTTTGGGACCGTGTGCCATTCAAGTACACGCCTACAGGACAGCGATACATCTTGGAAACAGCTTTCACTCCTAACCCATATTTATGTTTAAGTGCAAAGCCATTTAGTCCTCCAGTTCGTTGTAATCGTCAACACAGAGGGCACATAAGAACATTTCCTTCATTGTATAAAAATAAAACAAAACCAAGTACTTTTCTCTGCGTTAGCTTCCTTTTGAATACTAATGCACGAGAGCCCCGATTAAATTAATCTCAGCTGTCACAGTCACACTTGGCAAATGAATCATAAAATAGTTTCCTCTTCAGATGACAGGTTGTCCTTGACAGCAAATTAAAATCTTAATAAGGGTTTCTAAAATACACACGCATACATACATGCATAAGCTTCCTTATTGGAGCTCAGTGTCAAAATACAAATTATTGGGCTTTGTATTTCAGAAACGGTGAGCTTTTAAGAACATCTTTCAGACCTTTTTATCTGGTGGCTTCACATCCTCTCTGTGCTTGAGTACCACTTATTTACCTTCACCATAATTGTTCTGGAAATCTTAGAAGAGGCGTTGGATAATGTTCTATTTTTTAGAATTATATAAAAATCATTTGTTAGCTCTTTGTTGAAATGGTACACATATTATGGTATATTTCTCTACCTCCTACCTTTCCTTGATAACAGTGGCTTCTCGGGGCTCTGACGGAACAGAGAGAGAGGTCAGAGGACAGCTACAGATGCAGATTCCCGGAAGGTCACAGCCCAGGGACAGAGGCTCAGCAAGAGACTGTGACTTAATCACGAGCGAGTGAGTACTTCTGCTCTCCCATGCCCTGCCAGCACGTATTATAACAGTAGCTTGTAACGGGGAGAGCTGAGGGACTCAGACTCTAAGGAGGAATTCTTGGAGAAGCCCCAAAGACGTCACGGGAGACGGTACTAGAAAACTCTGAAGTCTTTGGCACGTATAGCTACAACAAACATAAACGCAACCTGGATCTCACACGAAAGGTCTCTTTACCTCAGTTCCTAATACTCAGTAGGTCATATCTTTCCCTAAAAAAAAAAAATCACAAGCATGCTCAAAGGTGAGAAAACGTGCGGTCTGGAAAGACAACAGAAGCATCAGATGATGTCATCACTTCGATCTGACACGGACTTTGGAATTCTTTACAGTGACTGTGATTAACATGTCAGGGCCCTGGTGGAGAAAGTGACAACGTGCAGTAAGAGACAGTTCAGGAAAAGCTGGGAGGTAGAAACTGTTTGATGGGCTCCTCAGTGGAGTAGACATGGCTGGAGAGAGAATCACTAAACTTGAAAGTACGTCAAGGGGAAACGTCCCAAACTAAGATGCAAAGAGAATGAAAGAATGGGGGAAAAAATAGAAGGAAGGAGAGAAGGAGGCAAGGGAGAGTGAAAGATGTCTGATATCTGAACTTTATAACGTCTGTGGTAATTTGGGGATGGGGTGAGAAGTACAGGACGAGGGTCCAGTCGAGATCACATAGTCTTGGAATGTGTATCCCATGAGCAGCTGCCTGAGTAGTTTCAGCGGATGTAGTTTCAGCCCAGCTCGGAGAGGCATGTTGTAACTGGAATTTACGTAAGACACTTTTTCCTGGCCCTGTGACATCATCCGTTCGTTCCTGGTCTCGATCCCGTCCTTTCTGGATCTGGGAGGTGACGTTAAGTGCTAGCAAATGTTACGTGCTGTATGGTTCAGACTCCTCAGTTTCCTGGCACTTGTGTCCAGACTGCGAGCCTCCACGAGTCAGCTAGCCTGGCAATGTTCTGGCGATCGTGATGGTCTCTTAATACTGTCTGCGTAGCTGGGACAATTAAGAGCAAATTGTAAACGATTCGCAGGCCAATTGTTCTCCATTTCGGTGTTCCAGTATTTTTATAGGTATTTAAAATAAAATCTCACTTAATATGTACTTTCTGGATGGGAAATGTGGAACAATTTCAAGATTGCTGTGTTTTTAACTGTTTGCAAGCTCATGTTTGATTTGCGAAAGCTTAATGCCTGCTTTAATTTTCTGAAATACTCCCCTACAAAATCGCATCGGATACTTGATGATTAGGTTTTCCCTGGAGGTTCACCAATGTGGCCTCATGACGACTGAATTTTTAAATGGGATGTTTCGCAGCTATTTCTTGAGGTTATATTGTCTTTATTCTGTTTGGGTCATCCAAAATCAACAGACTCGTAACTAAAATTTTGAATCAATGTCTGTTTGGTTTAGTCTGAAACACCGCAATGTTACACGGCCTTTGCTGAGAGGCTGAGTGGGTTTGAGGTCATGGGCTTTGGGATAAGTTTATTGGGGTGGAATCCTGTCCCTATGGCTTAGAGGATGTGTGCCTTTGAGGAAGTAACTTAATCTCTACATTCCGATATATTTTTATATGTAAAACTGAGGTAATATTGGTTCCTATCTTACCTCGTTCTCAGGGGACTAACAGAGTTTATATGCACACATCATTCGGAAGATGGCTAATGTAAACACTCAGTGACCGCTCCCCGTTACTTTAAAACTGCCTTTGGGGGCGCCTGGGTGGCTCAGTCGGTTGAGCGTCCGACTTCGGCTCAGGTCACGATCTCGCGGTCCATGAGTTCGAGTCCCGCGTCGGGCTCTGGGCTGACGGCTCAGAGCCTGGAGCCTGCTTCCGATTCTGTGTCTCCCTCTCTCTCTGCCCCTCCCCCGTTCATGCTCTGTCTCTCTCTGTCTCAAAAATAAATAAATGTTAAAAAAAAAATTAAAAAAAAACTGCCTCTGGCTATAAAAATTATCCTGTCTTGGGGCTCCAGGTACATGTTGCGAAAGCCAGCTGTTCTATTTGGTAAAATCATTTGTTAGAAGATGCACAAGTATGTGTAGTCCTGAAAGACACAGCAAGGTTTGACTAACTGGTGTTTTACCTGCTACCCACAGATGCAGAGTCAGGTCCCTATGTGCAAGGCTCCCTTCCCTAATTGTCAGAAGTGTATTTTGAGAAGTCCGTGTCTTTCACAGAGTCCTCTCCTCTCCCAGATTGACTCATAAGCATGGCATTTGTTTGTGAAGCCCGGTGATTCCTACATCCCTCCTCTGTAGGTCTGGAATGTGGTGCCTCAGAACCTGTGGTTTTAACAAGCACCATAGTTATTTTAAGGACTAGCTCAGTTGGAGAAATGTTGGTTTAAAACTCTGCATGCTAGTTGATTTCGGTCTCCCACGATAGTTGGAAACATGTACTTTTGAAAAAAAAATTTAGTGTTTATTTATTTTTGAGAGAGAGAGAGAGAGAGAGAGAGAGAGAGCAAGCTGGGGAGGGACAGAGAGAGAGGGCGACAGAGAATCCTAAGCAGGCTCCGTGCTGTCAGTACAAAGCCCGACAAGGGGGCTCAAACACACAAACAATGAGAACATGACCTGAGCTGAAGTCAGACGGTCAACTGACTGAGCCGTCCAAGCACTCTGGAAACAAGTACTTTTCATATAGATTAGAAACCATGTTAGAAAAATTAATCTCTGAGATTATTGAGAATTTTTTGTGTTTTGTGCTATATTGATATGGTTCAGTTGGACTCTCAATTGTTAGAACAATCTGTTCTTTTTCATAATGGGGATGGGGGAGGCAGAATAATGCTCCCCCACCCCAAAGATATCCACATCTAGATCTCCAGAATCTGCTAATATGTTATGTTACATGGCAAGGGGGAGTTACAGTTGCCGATGAAAATAAGATTGCTAATCAGTTGACCTTAAAATAAGGAGATTCTCCTAGATTCTCCCCGTGGGCCCAGTGTAACTACAAGGGTCCTTGAAAGTAGACGAAGGAGACAAAGGGAAGGGAGGTGTCCGATTTGAAGATGTCTTTGAAGACAGAGGAAGGGCCGTGAGCCATGGAATGCAGGCAGCTTCTAGAAGCTGGAGAAGGCATCCATTCTTCTTAATATCTCCAGCAAGGAGCACAGCCCTGTTGACCTGATTTTAGCTCAGGGAGAACTATTTGGGAATTTTGACTTTCCAAACCGTAAGATAATAAATTTGGACAAAACCTACTGGACCTTCACTTTGGTCCTGAATTTCTACATACAGCACCAAAGACACGATCCAGTTAAAAAAAAAAAAAAAATGATGTGACATCCACCCCCCTGCCCCCCACCCTCCGCCACCTCCCCACGCATGTACCGCTTGATGAATGAGACATAAACCTGGCTATTTTAAATCTTTCAGATTAGGAGTTATTTGTTACCGTAGCGTATGAATAACTTCATCTCTTCTGACTAGTAGAAGCCAGAAGAATCCACCTGCAGTGTGTCGTGTGGAATCTCTCAGAACCAGATTTGAGACCGAAGCTCTTTCTGTGAGCTCACTTAGTAGATGCTGACCCTGGAAACACTGGTAGACGAAGCGGATTCTAGGATTAAGATGGCACTGGAGGGAGGGATGTTACTCGCTTGAAGCTATTTTATTGGAAGATGAAAGGCAAGAATGGACTGTCCTCTTGAAGGACACAACTGCTTGCAGCTGATAAGCACTTCCGTTACGTTCCTGTTTTGGCGGGACGACGTACAACAGACGAACCTCAACAACTGTAGCAACAAATTCAAAAATGAACGTGAATTTTGCACAGCACATTCTGGTGAAAACATCGCTCCTACTACGAGTAGTTGTACAGGATTTAATGTGCATACACATCATGTGGGAACCTTGTTAAACGAAGATTCTGATTCGGTGGATCTCAGGTAGGGAATAAGATTGTGCGTTCCGCAAAAGCCCTGTATGGCGCCGATCCAGGGACCACACTTTGACAAGCAAGATGTAGAACGCACCTGTAAATAGAATATTTTTATTTTGTTGGAATGTATAATGTCAATTTTAGCAAATAATGATACATCCAGGCAGGTAATAACTATAGTCGTAGTTTCTGAAAATACGACGAATTCACCAGCTAAATTAAAATCCTTTGTCTGCTACCCATTCTCAACATTGGCGTAATCTCATAATGTATCATTTCCGTTTGGCTCAGAAAGGATTCCTCGCTGAAAACTATTACCACAGATAAAAGAGAGAGACAGGGCGAGCGCAATAATGTCAACATATAAATGAAGAAGAAAAGCATATTCTTAAAATAATTCAGGTTATTTCTTTCTTATTTTGCTTTGTTGGATGGAAGAAAATATGACAGTTTACATTTATCAAAGACGATTTACAGTGAGGATTTGGAATGTTGCAGTATATTACTAACCATTTGTTCTTTAGCATGAAATAAGATGCTCCGTGGAGGAAACGCATATTCAGTGGCGATAGTAATGTTCATGCCAGGCGAAAACCCAAAGCCAAATGTTAAAACGATTTAGAAAACAAAACTCCTAGCCATTATCTCTATTTTTTTTTTTTGGGGGGGGGGGGCCTGGTGCACCAACCTTTCTAGACTCAAATATCTGTTTTAAAAGTAAAAGCAATCTTCTTAAAGTCAAACTACACATCCATTTATTATTTGAATGCTTCCTAGCAAATGTCCGTTATAGAGTTATTTGAATAAAACTGTTGGTTAAATACCAATTCTATTGTTATCCTTATTTACAGAATGGAGAATTGAGGCCCCAAACCCTGAGCCATCCAAGATCCTATTTCCAGCTAAGAAAACCTTAAAACAGAGAACAGGAGGAATCCTTTAGCTACGCATTTTAGAGAAAAATCATGTAAAACCACATTGGGAAGACTGCAGTAAGGTATACTAGATATTGAACTTAAGTTTTGCCTGCTTTATTGGAGTTTAATTTTAGAAATATGTATTTGGATCATGAGTTCTTTTCTAATCCTACCAAATCGAGAGATGTGACTCAGATAAACATTAACATGTTACTCCCATTGAAAAATTGTGAATCAGGGGCGCCTGGGTGGCGCAGTCGGTTAAGCGTCCGACTTCAGCCAGGTCACGATCTCGCGGTCCGTGAGTTCGAGCCCCGCGTCAGGCTCTGGGCTGATGGCTTGGAGCCTGGAGCCTGTTTCCGATTCTGTGTCTCCCTCTCTCTCTGCCCCTCCCCCGTTCATGCTCTGTCTCTCTCTGTCCCAAAAATAAATAAAAAACGTTGAAAAAAAAAATTTAAAAAAAAGAAAAATTGTGAATCAGTAGTTTTTAATGTTCCGTGACTGCCTATTGCAAAATGTTTTTGTACATTAAATGTCAAATGACTAACACACAAAACCAAAAAACCTTGTATGTATTTAAGAAAATAACAGGCATTTAAAAAAAATAAACTTTTAGTTTTGGAGTTTTTTGTGTACTATTAATTGTTGATGTTAACTCTCACTGTTGATTTAACCTCGATCCCCTGGCTGAGCAGAGCTTTTCAGACTCGCTTTGTCCACCTTTGTATACTGTCCTCTTTGGAAGGGGACTCACCAGGCTCAGCCCACACCTAAAAAGTGGGAGTTAGGGGGACACCCGGGTGGCTCAGTTGGTTAAGCGTCCAACTCTTGATCTCGGCTCAGGTCATGATCTCACAGTTTGTGGGTTGGAGCCCCGTGTCGGGCTCTGCGCTGATGGCCCGAGCCTGCTTAGGATTCTGTCTCTCCCTCTCTCTGCCCCTACCCCGCTTGTGCTCTATCTCAAAATAAATAAACTTAAAAAAAAAAGTGGCAGTTAGAGTCTGACTCTGAGTGCAGACATCTACATAAAGGATGAGAGATACTCTTGCATGGGAATTTGTTCTTTCTCATTTATTTGTTTATTCGTTTGATTATTTATTTCTGTTGGCAGGGACTCACGGATGTTTATTTTTATATTTTGGGTTACGATCCAATAGGAAGTCAGTTCGTTGTTCAAATTGTTCCAGCTGTGGCCATTGGGAACTCTCCTAGAAGTCTCCCGTGTTCTTTCAACCCCCCTTGCCTTGTGGGGTTACGGCTGTTGACAGTGTTGCTTGCTGAATTCCTCTTACTCTTTGGTGCTACGAACATGCCCCAGGCTCATCTTGTGTATTTCCTGAACCACTCCTGGAATTGGCCATTTCTTTGAAGAGCCTGGTTCCTTTTGCTGGAGTCCAGATCTGGGGCTGGGTGTGCACGTTGCCATTGGTGGGAGTGATTGCTTCTTGGTCCTTTTAGTTGCCAGGAGCATAGAAATATATGAGTGTATTCTATCTCACGTATATGCATAGATCTATAATATTCTTGTGTGTAGACATGTGTATCTATATCGAGCTGAATACGAGTTTATACTTCTGTCTGCAACTCAGTTTATCACATGCATCCATTCGAGGCTTCTCCAATGCTTATCTGTAACTTCTCACTCCTGAAGCGAGAACCTGGTTCACACCATCTATCATCCATTTACTTAATTGCTGAGTTCCAGTATATGTGCATTGTGGTTTTCCCGGTGGGAAAGTATACATGCGTAGCTTTGTCAACTAGACTATAGGACTTACGTACGGTTTCTTTTGACTCTAGTCTTACAGACTACACCCACCTCAAAAGTTATTTAGATATCAGCACTTCTTTCCTCCTCATTCAGTGAGATGTTTTCATACGTGTGTAATTCGTACTTCGATTAGACTTTCGTCACCCTCTGCATTCCATGTTGGGCTCCTGATAACTCCTGACTGATTTGTTTTAAGTTTGCATACATTAAAGCTTATTCTTTGCCCTATAAAGTTTTCTATGGGTTTGGACAAAAGCATAAAGTCATGTGTCCACCACTGTCGTGTTGTCCAGAATAGTTTCACCGCCCTGAAAATCCCTTGTGCTTTATCTCTGGGCCGTGACCTTCACAAGCGTTCCTCCTGTGGAATAGTTCTCCTCACCCCCCGCCCCCATCCCCTTTCTCTCTTTCTCTGTAGAGCTCCCCATCTATTTCCTCAATGCCCTCACCTCCTGACTATGTTTTTGTGTTATCCCTTTGGGTGAGACATAACTGTTAGATGGGCTGGAGTGGAAGAAAGACCTCCCCCAGCTGAGGTAAGGCAAACCAAGTCATCTCTCCTGAAGGGTAGGTCTTTGGTACAGAGAAGGTTCTGGCTTCACCTGGATTACTCTTCCTCTCTCCTTGCCAGAGTCACAGTGCTATTTTTCCAGGGTCTTTACCATGAGAACCTTTTGGGTTACCTTGAGGCTTGGCCAGGAAAGTGTGAGCCCCCACCCTTAGGACTGTGACCTCTTACTCTTCCACACCATCTCTCAGCAGTTTGTAGAAATTATAATTTAAGTGGAATCCTCTGTTTATGGCTCCAGAAGCTTCTGGTCCATGTGAGCAGAGGCTGTGGTCTTCCAGATTCTCCAGTCTCCAGATTTCAAAATGGCAGGTTGCCCTGCAGCCTTGGTTCTCTGATGGGTCCAAGAAAAGTCACTTGCTTGCGGTTTGTCTAGCTTCTTCCGTGTTGTAAAAATGGGAGTGATAGCTTCTAAGCTCTTTACCCGTTGAAGATGAAATGGGTAGCCCGGCATTAGTTTCTTGAGTAAGTTTTCTCCAAAACTTCTCATTTACCTTGAAAAGAACACAACTTTACATGGGATAATGGCCAAGCAGCAAACGCCTACAGGAACATTCTCAAACAATGGAGACAGTCAACCGTATTTTACATGACTCATGGTTAAAAGACCTTGTGATGTTGATCCAGTCAAACAGAAACTCATGGAGGAAGTGTTGAAACATTACGGGTGTTCTCAAATATTTGAAGGGCTGCCCTGTGACCGCACAGTCAGCTGGGTTGTGTGATAAATGGATTAAAATTATGTGTCAAACAGACTACCAAAAAAGAATGCATTTCTTTTCCAAGTTTATTTAGAATGTCAAAGGTCAAGCACACACACCTAATTTTCCTGCTCTGGTTAATGCATCGTGTCAGACTGTGTGCAGTCTTCTGAATTACCTACCACTGTTAGGGTTTCTTTGTTGACAAACTTAGGGCTGCTCAGTGGTAGGAACACACACAGTGGAGATTTCACTGATAAACTGCCAATGCTCTCTGTGTCTTCTCTGCCTCAAAGTTCGCCCTGTTTTCTGAAGCCAACATTTCCTTCTTGGGTCTCTTGCTTTATGGTCCTAGATTATCCGTGCAAGCACTATGGGGTTGTTGTCAGATGCAGTGAAAGTCACAATCACATACAAATGGTTGAGACCGTCCCTTGCAAAGGTTCTGTCAGGGCCTGAAGACCTCGTCAACAGGAGGGAGCACAAAACGTCAAAAAGTGATGTTAAATGCCACTTAAGAGGAAACTGGGGAGATTAAGAGTGTTTTCTCCTGATTCACACGTCCCCCATTCACCAGCCTTGAGCTTGTCTACTAGGATGCACACTCCATAGCCCACTGGACAAAGGTCTCTGTGTTTGTGTCATTTGGCTGTCGCTCATCTCACCTGGGTTTCAAGAGACAATGGCCATAGCAGGTGTCATGCCTGCATAGGCACAAACAGCTGAACATTGCCTATGTTTTTTCTCAGCAAGCGTCAAGTACCTCCCCGCTTCTGCAGAGTCTTGAACTTGGGGTTCTGGGACCCCGTCATGACAGTCTCATTCAGCTCCTGGAGGGTATTTTTTTTTAAATATAATTTATTGCCAAGTTAGCTAACATACAGTGTATACAGTGTGCTCTTGTTTTCGGGGGTAGATTCCCATGATTCATCGCTTAATATAACACCCAGTGCTCATCCCAATAAGTGCCCTCCTCAATGCCCATCACCCACTTCCCCTCTCCCTCCACCCCCCCCATCAACCCTCCGCTTGTTCTCTATATTTAAGAATCTCTTATGGGTTTGCTGCCCTCTCTGAAATTATTTTTTCCCCATTTCCTTCCCCCACAGTCTTCTGTTACTTTTCTCAAGTTCCACATATGAGTGAAAACATATGATAACTGTCTTTCTCTGACTGACTTATTTCACTTAGCATAATACCCTTCCTGGAGGGTACTTTGAAAAGAAAAGGACCTATTTGCAAAAGAAATGTAAAAGGCTGATATGAGAGTTTATATATTGTTGATGGTCATAAACTTGTATGACAATAACAAAAAACACAGACCCAAACCCTCATATTGGGAAATGAAATGGCTCCAAGACACCATTGACTTGTGTCTGTCCAAGCCACTCCAACTGACTACTTAATGCTTGAAAACTGATTAAGTCTAACCACAGACATCTTTTCTAACAATATTTATATTAACCCTTTAAACTGCCTTCATACATACCCATTCTTTTAAGGATTCACAGGACTCTTGAGTAAGATTAACACTGTCTTGGCCTTCTCAACGATAGTCACTTATGTTTCATTGTTTATCGCTTGAAACCTACAAGTATGATTCTATCATCAGATAGCTTGACTAACATATCCCCGTATCAGTCAGAGTTGGCTTTATATCAGATTTCAAGTGGTCCATGAAAATATGGAGCCAACTCTTCATCGACTTGTTAAGAGGAACCAAGTCTCAGACTATATTCTTTCACATAGACATCCTTTGGAGACCGTTCTTTGTACACAACATTCATATCACATTTTTTTTCCAAACAAGGTTAAATAGCAAACATGGGTTTGTTGGTCTTTGTTATTCTCCAATTTCCCTCCTATTTTGTCATGTATTTTCCCTCCTCTTAAGGTGACTTATAGGACATTGTAAATATTTGGTCATTCTTTAATCACCCAAGTGGACTTTCCATATGCTTCAGACTGGATGTCAAGTTTATGAAACACTGTTTTGATTATATTCAGACAAATTGTTTTATATTTATTATGATATCTTAAATTTCCAATTTATTTGCATTCAATGTCAAGATTTTTGTGGAATATCAAGATTCACTGTGTTCTCTTATTCTCTTGAGGGTGTTAATTGTACTTTTTGAATGTTTTCTACTTTACAAAATTGTTTTCTCTTCAAAAATTTTTTTGCTCCTTGCTTTCTCCTAGGAAGTTTTCTTGAAATATCTGTTAATGTTTATCTGTTGATGTTTAAAAGTGGATCCCTAAAAAGCTAATTAAAAGCTCTGTGTTCACAGCGGAGTCGGCGTGTGGTTGGATATGGATCCATTCATTCTCTTGCTGGAGGCAAAGATACAAAAAATTGTAGACTTTAAAATTTTTCCTCTGAGACCAAATTTTGTCCCTATCTTCTGCCTGAGGGCAGATCAACTTTTGACCGTAGGAGTTGAGCAGGGGGAAGACAAAGATCATGCAGTTGAGGTCATGATCTTTAGCTTAATTCCTTAGTTTTACATTCAGGCCTATGTATGTCCATACATGGTATCTGCTGGGGTGCCGAGTCCCCCTGGAGGGGAGAGGCAGAGCCACCAGGCTCGGAAAGGGAAGGGATCCTGCATCCCTCATCGCTCTGTGCTCATGCCATCAGTCACCCTGGTTTTCAGTCCCCTCTTCTCCACCTGTATGTAGTACCGTATACTTCTGATTCCTGATCTTTCTCAAGCTCTTCGGTGAAAAATCCACTCAGGATTCAGCTTCTCTGTTCCACGAAGTCCATTTCCACTCTCTGTCTGCTTTCTTTCCTTCAAAGATTTGTGAACATTTCTCATCCACAGCTGCCTCTCCTTCATTCACTTTCTCTGGGAGTTTATGCTTTTCTGTCATTTTAGTAGGACTTCCAGAAGGAGCAGACATACACGAGCATGTATTTAATCTACTACTTTTGGGGCGGCTGGGTGGCTCAGCCGGTTGGACGTCCAACTTTGGCTCAGGTCGTGATCTCGTGGTTTGTGGGTTCAGGCCCTGTGTCAGGCTCTGTGCTGACAGCTCAGAGCCTGGAGCCTGCTTCGGATTCTGTGTCCCCCTCTCTCTGACCCTCCCCACTTGTGTTCTGTCTCTCTGTCTCTCAAAAATAAATAAACATTAAAAAAATAAAATCTACTACATTTAACTAGAATTCCTACAATGTGCTTGCTAGAAATGTTTTGAAACTTATTTCTAAACCGTATGACAGCTGGAATGCATTACTGAACAGAGCAGAGCCTTCCAATTTACGACTTTATCATTTATGCATAAGTAATGGAAAGCTGAAGGAGACTAAGCGTAGGGTCCCCGAGGTAGAGATTGGGATTTCTCTTTGGGTGGATCCTCTCATTGCTCTTGGAGGAAACGATGTGTAATTTCACATGTGTGCTACAATTTCTGTATAAATTCATGTGGGATTGAGGTCTGTACTGCATCATCTTTGTTATTTCAATGGATTAGCCTAAAAGCGGTTTCTTTAGTTTGAGCAGTGCTTCCATTTGGAAAATGAAGACTGGATACATAAACAAGGCAGTAGTCCTGTACAACTGGAGCATTTTGAACCCAATTTTGGAGTTAGACGACTTAATGATGAAAAATTAGGCCTTTGCTCTTAGACATTTGCAAGTCCTTCGACGGGTAGAAGAATGTGTCCACATTGTCTCTGCTTGATGCTCTCTGAAGGAATTTCATGGTGAATTTCTTAGCCTGGGTTGGTTAAGAACATCTCCAGTGTTAGTTCTTCAAGGGGTTATTTCAGAAACAATAAAATATAACTTTGGGAAAGTGGAATATGTTATTTGTAGTTTCTGGCGGACAGAGCGTCTTTGAGCGTCTTCGAGCGTAGACATTTTGCTTGTCAATGAACCTCCTGCAAGACGGAAGGCAGAAGGTGAGAAGGACATCAGCCCGTCTTCCCCCTTCTTCACATTGGAATCCAGCCCGGGGAAGCACTGTTATGTGGGCTGGACAAATAGTCACAGAGGGCTTGATGTTACTGGGAAGAAGGGGATTGAAACCCACGCCCACAGGCAGAATTACCCAGAACTGCAACGACGTACAGACCCCTTGTACAGACCCCTCCAGAATCTTGGAAGAAGCTCAATCAGTGCTTCCCCAGGGCAAGGTGTTTTATAAAATTTGTGAACATAGAAGGCCACTGCCTCTTTCCATTCCGACGTCCCTCCCTGCTCTGTTCCTGTGGGTGGAGAGCTTGAGGATATGGCTACAGGGAAGGTGAGTCAGGGATTCATTTAGTTTGGGTTTAATGAGAAGTATTTATGTAATTCAACCATTTTTTAACATTTGCGTGTGGAAATGGCTGCCAGAAATGTCTTTCTCAAGGACGCGAAACCCATTCCTTTAACATGTAATCGTCAGGAGGGGTAGGGCCCATCTCCCGGTCTCGGTGGGGAGAGCCCCCCAACCTTGATAATCGCCAGGGAGCAGACACAATGGGCCTAATTGTGTTTGCACTGACCAACCCGTGTGACTTTTCACTTCTGTGACCCCACTAAGCCCAGTTCGCCCTTCTCTGCCCCCCTCAGTCTCCCTCTAAAATGCCTGGTGACCTCTATACTAGTCAAAGTGATGTGGGAAACAAAGGCAGAAGGAAATGGCAGATAAAATTAAATTTCCTTATAATCTGCAGCCCGTTGACAAGTTAACTTGAGGCTGGCAGAGCAAAACATTTCTCCAGGAACCCCCTACTGTCTAAATGTTAATGCTTTGCTAGAGGGAAAAACAACCCTAGCTTGACAATAGCTAGGCCAAGAATCCTTTCTTGGCTGTCCTCTCTGAACCGTCCCCCCTCCCCCACCATCCCAAAACCCCCATCAGAAGGGGAGTCCGGTCTACACCAGACCTCCTTCCCTACTGCGGTGGTGAATTGTCCTTGCCACCCTGGTGCCTGGCTTTGTGTATTTAAGTCCCAAACTCTGCAGTCAGGCATCGATGGTGTCTTCACAGCGTCGCATGGTCGCCGACGGTGTCAGCCTGCTCAGGCTGCCATAATAAAGATACCACAGACCCGGGGGCTTAAGCAACAGGAGTTGATGTCCCCCAGGTGTGGGGGCTGGGATTCCTTCTCTGGGTGTGGGACATATGCCTTCTCCCTGTCTTCCCACCTGCGGCCACCTCTGTTGTGTCTCTTCTTAGGAGGGCACTGATCCCACCTGCAGGCTCCGTCCTCATGGGCGAATCACCTCCCCAAGACCCCGCCTCCACATACCCTCCCTTTGGGACTCAGACTTCAACATACAAATTCTGGAGAGACGCATGCGCACGGCAGCGCAGACCGAGCGGCGTGCACAGAAAATGTCCTATAAAAGCAAATGTCCCGGTGACGCTGTGTGAATCCAAGAGCCATCTGATTCCGTGATATAGTCTCAGTGGGACACGTGGTTTGCCGTTTGCTCTTGTGGATGCCAGAAAAGGTTGGACTCTTTGTTTTTTCCAGAGTTCTCGAATGTTACATGTGACGGTTGAAGTGTTGTTAATGCAGAGTACTTACGGTCTGTCGCTGCACAAGAATTCTTGAGATGCTCTGAAGTCCTACGGCTGAAGTGAGCTTGGCAAAGACGTCCTTAAATTTGACGAGAATCCTAAAAATGTCCACAAACCTTCAACAATGAATTGTGAAGGTGACGTGAGCTTCTCAAAACCGACGATAACAAAAACTCAAATTCTGGCCAGCGTGGCTGCAGAAAAAAACGGAACTGTTTTTTATAATGTAATGTAATTTATAATGTAATATATAATATAATAATATATAACATAATAATATAATCTAACATAATAGTATAATGTAATTTTATAATATAATATAATTTATACTACAAATTATGTAATTTATAATCTAAACATTGTGTTAGAAAAGCGTTGCCATATGAAGAGGTGGTCAACGAGAATATAGTCAAAATCAAAAATGCAGGCTAAAGCATTATAGAGGTATGTTGGCAGCTAATTAATAAAAAACCTTCTTTTCCCCCTAGATGTGATGTTTGTGGCATTTACTAGTTTTTTTAAAACTTGTACGTTATGGAGATGCTTATTTTCATTTCAAACAAATATTCAGCTTTCACACATATTTTTACTGTTACACTGTTACACTGTATTCTTTTTCTTAAAAAAATTGTTTTTGTAATGTTTTTATTTATTTTTGAAGGAGAGAGAGACAGAGCATGAGCGGGGGAGGGGCAGAGAGCGAGGGAGACACAGAATCCGAAGCAGCTCCAGGCTCTAAGCTGTCAGCACAGAGCCCGATGCGGGGATCCAACTCATGAACTGTGAGATCATGACCTGAGCTGAAGTCGGATGCTTAACCAACCGACTGAGCCACCCAGGCACCCCTGTTTTGTTTTGTTTTTTTAAAGACCATTTTCCGGAGCAGTTTTAGGTTGGCAACAAAATTAAGAGGAAAATACAGAGATTTCCCATATACTCCCACCCCCCACTCGCATAGGCTCCCTACTATCGACATCCTTCAGCACAATGGTCCTTCTTAATTTTTTTCTAACAGAGGATAAACCTACATGCACACTTTTTTTTTTTTTAATTTGTAAAGAAAAATCTAAAGTTGCTTCAAAGCCTCAGTAATGAATGAGGCACATGTGTATTGTCTACGTTCCCTTTTCTTCTCTGGAAATTTCTCGGCCCAAACCATCCTTTGCAAGAAGCAAAAGCCACCTTCTCTTCCTATTCGGGTGTGTACTTGTACAACGAATTTGTTTTATCTCCTGCTTCCTGTAGGTGGAGCTAAGTCCTCAAGCATATGTTTACACGTCTTGGAAATTCCCCGGGAAGGAAATCCTTGAAAGATGTCAATGCCTGAGGCTCAAGGCCCTTGATTCTTCTTACTCTAAGGGGCGCTCCCAAGTGCAAGATTTGGTGCTAAAGAAAAACCCATTGTGGAGACGCAAAGTCCCGACTCTGCTTCCTAGTCCTTGCAGGGAGCCTGTTGTAAGTGGCAATTCATAGCCATGTCGCCGCGCTTGGTATTTCGTCTAAGGGCACGTCTGGCTTCTTTTGTGTTTTGTGAAAAACTAAACTGTTACACTGCCCATTATCCATTGTCCTTTTTCACGGGTGTTTCCTGTGTGCTGCTCTTGTCCCTTGCTCTGAATGACTGAATGACCACATGTCACCAGTTATAATGAGCTCTCACTCTTGCTCTCGGCCATTTCACAAACACTGCTTATCTGTGGACAGAGGGATGCACTTTATTACTTCCCCATATGGTTTTTAAGGGATGGGAGACCACAGCGTGACAGGCCAACAGGAAACCCTAAAAAAGAAACAGGAAAAAAAAAAAGAATGTTTTAAAGAATCTGATTGTATCCATACCAAGCTGCTGATAGCACTGTGCTTGTTTACCGATTCCAAAACCAGGAAGAGACATTTCATACTTTAAACAGAAAAGAAAAAGCCAAATAATATTTCAAGGACTTTAGATCTCGCTGTTAATGTAGAAAATATTATTAAATAAATTTTCTCGTGTCTTAGATGCTTTTTACTTTACCCAATGGGGTATCGAGTGCAGTTTACTTCTTGAAGTAAGAAAAAAAGGACTCTTCAAAAAGTTTTGATGTGTTTCTATTCTTTCCTCTTAGTTCCCAGTTTTGAAGCCAGTACGAATCACAGGCAGAATACAAACAAACCCATGATTTTAACCATAACCTGAAATATTGTCTTCAACTTAAGACATCAGAATTCTTCTGAGGTTTAGGAAGAAACAAATTCTGGCAGCAAAGTAAATTTTATACTCCACGTTTCTAAGCTGCATATTAGAAATTTGAACAGTCTTGTGTGCGTTTGACTTCTCTAAAGCCGTGGTGTTTTCAATAATCAACTATTATTGGATTTTTGGATTAGTATGTGGATTTGCATATTGGGTTAATTTGATTAATATGTGAGTTTTAAATTTATGTGCCAAGTACTTCTCAAAATGCTGGAATAGTCAACTTCACGTATCTGTTAGCATTCAGAGGTGTAATTTACTATTAGTTTTTTGGGTTTGAGGGATTAAAGAAGAATTAATACTAAAGAGATAAATGACAAAATTTGTGGCTCTCAAAACAACATCCAGGATTCTTCTGTTTTTAGAATGCAATTAAATTTTCTCAAAGTTACACTTCCTATTATACAAACTATCCCTTGTTTTGATTTATTAAGTAGACAGTAAAGCCATATCCTTTTTACACATTTTTCTTAAGACTCCATTAAAACAAATGGCTTTCCGGTCTGTGCCCCATTTCAGGTCAGCTAACAATTTTATATTGATTTGCGAAAGGGACTCCATTACAAAAACCTTTTGTAATTATCTAAATTCCATGTGTTTAGGAAGCTTTTGAGACATCCTGGGATAAGCCAATTTCCGTAATGTTGAAAGAGAATTGTGTGGTGGGTACAATGCTTGTCTATTTACTCAGGCTTGTACATGAGTAAGTGTATGATTTAATAATTAAAAAATAAAGAAAAATAATTTTAACCTTGAGTTGTACTGTTGTTTCCTACACACACATACACACACACACACACATACACACACACAGAGCAAACCACTAGCTACTATGTTCTTCTGAGAATGCTAGCAACCCACAATCTTGAAGATAGAACTAAGAAACCAGAGATGATATTCTATGTGAGGTGGCCATTTCAATTGATTTTATATACTACAAAGTTTAGAGAGAGATTCTTAACATGTAAGCATCAGACTGGATTCTGAAACATCGAAAGCATGCGAATTGACAAAGATTTACAAAGATCATCGAAGGTGTTACGTTTGCATAGGTATTGAGAGTACGTTTACATTTCTTAATTTTTATTTCACTTTTTAAAATGTTTATTTATTTATTTTGAGAGAGAGAGCAAGAGAGAGAGGGAGGGGCAGAGAGAGAGGGAGAGAGAATCCCAAGCGGGCTCTGCATGGTCAACTTGGAGCCCGACGCAGGGCTTGAACTCACGAACCGTGAGATTATGACCTGAGCCGAAATCAAGAGTCAGACACTCAACTGACTGAGCCACCCAGGCGCCCCTCCATTTACACTTTGAAATGGATACCAGGGGCTAGCGGGTGGGGGGAATGAGGAGATACTGGTCAAGGTGTACCAACTTGCAGTTATAAGACCAGTTAAGTCTGGTCTAATGTACATCTAACGGGATCTAACGTACATCGTGGTGATTATGGTTAGCGATGCTGTATCCTATTCTTGGAAGTTCCCGAGAGAGTAAATCTTAACTGTTCTCATCACTAAAAGAAATGGCGATCATGTGACCTGATGAGGTGGTAGCTAATTCTAAGGTGGTAATCATTCTGCAACACACAAGTTTATCAAATCGGCAGGTGGCACCCTTACACTTACACAATGCTGTGTATCAGTTGTTTCTCAATAAAGCTGGAAGAAGGGGATCGTTTCTTAAGAAAAGGAAAAGAAACATTGAATTTGAAGATACCTTCTAACGGGGTAGGTGGTTTCAAACCGACCATGCTCAAATCTGTTATTTCCAATTCTCTCCTTGCTTAGGGCTGGCTCTCTGGCCGCAAAGGGAACCTGAGTTAGGGCGATGGGTTTCCAGGGTCCTCCGGGCTGTGGCCTTATTTAATAAGGCATGGCCTCTGCAGTCGCTAGTTGGATTTGATTATGTCCCTTCCTGACATTTTCATTCATCTGATTGCCGAGGCCTAATATGTTAAGCAAGATGAGGTCTGGGGCCAGGATGATTTTCCTTTGAAAGCATCAGACCAGATTTAAATATTTGGTCTTCCACCTACCTACCCTGTCTCTATCTAAGCCAATTAAATATTTTCCCATGACATGTAGAAAGCCCCCCCAAAACAATCTAGAAAGGCATGCCTTCAAACCTGCTGACTCGACCATGGATCGAGACACGGAAGGTGTAGATATGATTGGGCTGTTCTGACATGAAGTGTCTTTTATTCAGGAAGCGTGGGGGGTAGCCCTGGGAAGGCAACCGCCTTGAGCAGAGGGGCCTTTTAATGGATCTCTATTCCTGCCCCATCCATTAGTCCCACGGCTTCCCTTGCACTTCGCCTACCGTCCCGCCGGTAGAGGGGGAATGGATGGGAACGAAGGAAGAGATAAGGCAGATCGTGGCGAATCACGGTGCAGGCCATCTGAATTGCACAACCTCACCGAGGCCGATCATGTTCTCCAGGCATACGAAAACATTGGTTTGTGTTTCCTGAGTGCTCGCTACCTCCCCCGGGCTGTGATTAGATCACAGGCTGTCATAGATTTGAAAGGAGTTCAGGCAAGCGAGGCTGGCATTCCAGCAGAAAGCCCCTGAATCATTTGTCAAAAGTCAGCCACGCACGTGAACGATGTCAGCAGCTCTCCGGGAGCTAAACTGAATGTAGATTCGATTTTAAAACACGCCATGGGATCTTGGTGCCGTCCCGTTTCTTGGCAAAGCCAGGGTTTAGCTGCCTGGTCCCTTCCAGGTATTATGAGGTGACTATATACCATTTGTGGAGTTTGGAATCCCTCACGCACTCCCTTCACAGAGGGATTTTGGAATGAAAAGATGCCCTCCTGCTTATCACCTTCAGTGTGTGCACTGGCTCGCACCTGTGATCCACCCAGACCCGAGACTCTTCTAGAGAAGGATCCGCAGGCCAGCCTTACCCGAAGGGCGATGAAGGGATACGGCTAGATTTTTCAATATTAGAGCCATAAAAAGTCACCAAAACAATGTTATCTTTTTGTTTACTACAAAAGGGACAAGTGTTCCATGAATCAGCACATCTTCGTCATTTTTTTTTTCCTTTTTGAGGGAGAGAGTATGAGTGGGGGAGGTGCAGAGAGAGCATCCAGAGCAGGCTCCGTGCTGACAGCACAGATCCCGACGTGGGGCTCAAACTCACAAACGGGGAGATCATGACCTGAGCCGAAGTCAGGTGTTCAACCGACTGAGCCACCCAGGCGCCCCTAATCAGAACATCTTCAAATGCAGCTCTAGGTTGTTGAAAGACACATAACTTCGGGGACCTTTAAGTGGTGAATAACGGAAGATTCCTTTCTTTATTCCTTTGATAATTCTGCCTAAAGTGCACTCATATTTCCCCCGAGAAGACATTGTCTTTGTTCTTTGTTCATTAACAGATGTTTATTCATCGTAAGTTGGAGGTAAATGATCCGTTCTGCCGTGCTGCTCGCTGCCTCCCGTCCCCTGGCACAGCGATGTCTGCATATGCACCACCCCTCACGGGGCTATTTTGGGGAAGGTCCCTTACCACGTCTGGGAAGGAACAGTTGGGCGGCTGTAGCCGTGGAAGCTGCTATCGCTTCCTGGAGGGAGTCTGGAGGTGGGGAAGGGACTGCATTATAAATGCTATGTAGTTAGAGTGCACACGCCACACTTACTTATGTCAACGAGTTCAATCTAGACGTCTTATTTTAAAACCGTATGCATCAGTCCCTCTTTGGAGAAACTCGTGGAAGTGTATGAATAAAAACTCACTACTTTAATTATTGTTAGACTAAGGCCAGCTCTCGTGGCATTTACACATACTTTGTGTGGAGATCAGAAAATATTTAGAAAGCTTTTGGGGGCCACGGGGGGAAAAGGAAATGGACCCTTAAAATCTGAAAGCTCAGGCAGGTTCTAGAACTACCAGCAGATGGCACAAGCACCTGTTTTTATAGTCAGCAGGAAGCCTTTCATTAGCAGGAAATAACCTAAAATGGAATTTTTCTCTTTGCTTATTAATTCTTCATGCACTGAAAACATAAAGACTTTACTGGCACTAGCATCTAAAACTAAAACGTAGAAGTTGTAATACTTGTGTTAGGGTCATGACAGGACCATCCTATACGACGTCTGACTTTTTGATTAAAGGAGACCTTGGCTCTCTGGTCCAATTCCTGTATTTAATAGCCAAGGAGACTGAGGTCCTTAACCTTGAATTAAGGACACCAGCTGGGGAGCTGATGAGAATCCCGGTCACATCGCGGAGTCCAGCCTTCCCCGACTCTGCAATGCCTCCTCTCATCCAAATGCCGTTTTCGCCGCATAATGACAATTTGGGGGTGGTAAAGCCTCAGCGAAGCCAACGGATGCCTTTCAGCTGGTGTTTATCTGAGGAGGTTTCTCGGTTTTCCCGTAAGGGATCCATCTTCCCAGAGCGATGGCATCGTCCGGGAGAACGGGATCTCCTTCTGTCTCCTTCTCTACCGTTTTCTTACAGCCTCTGTTCTCAGCTGGGAACTGGCGATACTGTTTTGCCAAACGTTGTCTTCCCAGCCTCTGGCTGTTTCTGCATTGGAAGGAAAGGGATTTTCCAACACATGTGGTTGATTCTAGGAAGACGTTTCCGGTAGAGTCAACAAATGCCATACTAACAGGAACGATGGAGGCGAGCTCACCGCAGTTGTGGTTACGAAATGCCCTCGGGATGTACACACCACCCTTCAAAAGAGGAGGCTGGTGTGAAGTTGTGTGATGACATCGTAGAAGAAAAGGGCGATGAGGGCTTGTGTTCGGAAAGAACGCGGTGTGCCCCAAATAGTCACCTCACCTGCCCGTGACAAGGACAGAAAATTGATACGGCAGTCGTGGACTTTTCAAAGACGGGACATTTATCTTGTAAATTACACGCCTTCTTTGTGTTCATGTTGCCAAATGGCTTGAAAACGGTCTGAAGGCTCCTAAATGATTTATACCATAAGTAACCTATTAGAGGCTTTTGCCGAAAAACTGAGGAAAGAGAACTTTTTCTGGAAGACCAAGATTTTCCACAAGATTGTTTCCTTTCCTCAACAGGTAATTCTTTCCCTCAGCCATCGAAAATGGGGACAGTAGTCTAAGAACGGAATAACGGTCAGTGTGTTGTAATTAGAGAACACAAGTTCAACAGAACTGCCGTCCGGTTAGAAAAAAAAGATGAGTTACTTTACAGAATTCAAGTGTTAGGTTAAAAGGTGGTTTCCTTTTGAAAGTGTCTGGAAATCAAATGGCCTAGGTTATTACACATTTAACTAAGTTTGAATTCGACAAAGACTATCCATTGGGGTATATATTATAGAAGCTAGCTGCCCGGCTCAAATAACTTATTTTTCATTACCACTACCAGGAAGCAAAATGACCACGCAATTTTCGGCATATGCTACCTTTGCACAGAAGGACCTTTAGCAAATAACTGAATGTCCGGGTCTTGGCTTGCTCATAAAAGTAAATGGCCTAATCAGATGTTCCTCTGGAACCCTCTGAGATTTACCATTTGGTGATTTTACCACCTTATCCCAAATAAAGAAGCAAGAAAAGGAAACTTCTGATTGTACTGTGAGATTTCTGTCTCAATAACTGGGAAGATTTGGTAAAAGAAATCTTATTTGTAATACCTATTTGTTGTTTTTTTTTTGTTTGTTTGTTTTTTTATTTCTTGTTTTTTTTTAGAGAGAGAGGGAGAGAGACAGAGTGTGAGCAGGGGAGGGGCAGAGACAGAGGGAGACACAGAATCCGAAGCAGGCTCCAGGCTCCCAGCTGTCAGCACAGAGCCTGATGCAGGGTTTGAAGCCACGAACTGTGAGATCATGACCTGAGCCGAAGTCAGACACTTAATCGACTGAGCCACCCAGGCACCCCTGAAATACCTATTTGAATTGGAAATAATCCCTTAGAGAACATGACTTCTCTGATGCTTACTTCATGAGAAAATACCCTGTGGCTCAGTCGGTTAAGCGTCCGACTTCAGCTCAGGTCATGATCTCGAAGTTTGTGAGTTCAAGCTCTGAATCAGGCTGTCAGCACAGAGCCTGCTTGGGATGCTCTGTCACCCGCTCTCCCTGCCCCTCTGCTGCTCGTGCTCTCTCTCTCTCTCTCAAAAATAAATAAACATTAAAAAAAAATATCCTGGCAAAATATTCTTTGGGGAGCAATCCTACATTGTTTAAATATTTTTTTTTTTCTAAAGTTTACTTATTTTGAGAGACAGTGAGAGAGAGCAAGAGACAGCAGGAGTGGGGGAGAGGGAGGGAGAGAGAGAGTGAGAGAGTGAGAGAGGGAATCCCAAGCAGGCTCCACACTGTCAGCACAGAATCTGACATGGGGTTCGAACTCATGAACTGTGAGATCATGACCTGAGCTAAAACCAAGAGTCAAATGCTTAACCAACTGAGCCCCCCAGATGCCCCTCCTATGTTGTTTAAAAGGTGTAACCATTTATCTTTGTGTCCACATGTAAGTCATTTTGCTTATCACGGGTTTTCCTTTGGTTGTTTAACTTAGGTTTTTTCCTTTAAAAAAGGAACAGAGGGTCAACTGGGTGGCTTAGTCGGTTAAGTGACTGATTTCGGCTCAGGTCATGATCTCATGGTCCGTGGGTTCGAGCCCCACATCAGGCTCTGTGCCGACAGCTCAGTCTGGAGCCTGCTTCAGATTCTGTGTCTCCCTCTCTCTCTGCCCCTCCCCCGCTCATGCTCTGTCTCTTTCTCTCTCTCTTTCAAAAATAAACATCAAAAAATTAAAAAAAAATAAAAAAGGAACAGAAACTTAAACAAGTAGAAAATCTACTGAGGACTTTCATTAGATGAACCGAGGAAATAATTCGAACCTAGTAATAACCATGACAAAATATTGCTTACTAATTATGATGCTAATTAGTACCTTCTTTTTCATGTAGCGTCTTTTCCTTGCTAAAAAGTTGCCAAATTTTCAAATTTATGGATTGCGCCATACAAAGACGTGCGAAGCCTTGTTGTGTGAACCGACTTCGGCTTCAGGTCCCCACTTAAAACAGAAGGAATACAGCCGAATGAGACGGTGGATCTTTCCTGGGTCTAAAGGTGTCGTCTGTCCACGTGCCCCCGCCTGGGCACGGAGGACCAAGAATGACCCCAGGGTTGAATCAGCCAGCGGGCCTGGTCCCCAAGGCCTCATGCAAAGTATGTTGGATCTGATACGTTTCAAAAACACAGATTTATGCTTTTCTTTTGGATTCTTAGACCGGAAATACCTGGCAAATACCCGTGTTACACGCCGGCCCCCCTCCTGCCAGCTCTGGAGCAGCCAGCCACAGTCCAGCCCATTAGTGGCACTCTGGTGGCAAACAGGGATTCTGAAGAGCTCCTCCTCCATTCGGGTCAGCTGTGACTATGGGTCTTAGGAAACTCTCGTTTTCCCAGCATTTTGTTTCTCATCGTGGGTAGGAAGTGTGAGCTGGGCAGCCGTGCCTCCTGCTAATTGTAACAAGCACAAAGGCCGAGGGAGCAGAAGCGGTGAGAACAGCAGAGTCAGCTCCGATGGGGGAGACACCTGGCTTCCGCCTTCTGCTGAAGCCTGTCTCCGGTGCAGGTGAGAACAGCTCACCCCTCGGGAGGGTCCGGGCTTTTGGATGGGGGGGGGGGGGGGGGGCAGGTGCGTCCCTGTAAGGATTTACTCTTTGGTCCCACATAATTTGCGCTGTCTTTGTGCATGTTCGTGGCAATACAGACATACAAACGAACTGGAGACAAAACCCCTAGCTTTTGTTAATTTTGCAGTTCAGTTATTGAAGGGTTTTACTATGAAGACCCTAGCAATTCACAGACACTTCCTATTACTTCGCATAGAAGTAAACGAAGGCCTCCCGGTGGGAACAAATAAATGCTCTTCATTCTGAGCTTGCCAGGGCAAGGGATCTGGCCACGGTTGTCGCTGGCTTTGGGGAGGGACTTGAGGCGGGGCGGGGGGATCCAAGGCTTCATTGTGGACACAGGGGAGGGCTTTGGGGGCACCCTGACAGAGGTTGTGGGCACTGGGAACCGGCGGGGGGCGCTGAGTTGAAGCGGGGCATCCATGGGAGTGGTCAGGGGAGCATCTCTGACTTTCTCCGTCTGGTTCTGAGTTATGAGGGAGGCCAGAGGGCAAAAATGGGGGGAAGCTGGGAGTTACTTGTCAGGCCCTGGCCCTTCGGGCTCCCTGCTGCCGAGGTCATGAGTCAGAGTTACTGCTTTCTGTGGCTCTGCAGTGGGGTCGCCTCCTGCCCTAAGTTTACTCCATTCTCATGGGGCAGCTCATGCTGGCCTTCCTAATGCAGCTGGACGGCAAAAAGGCTCTGAGAATAGGTTTCAAGTCTTAAATAGAACATTCCTACTCGGCGTAAAACTCTGCTAATGAAGCACGCTAGCCAAATAATTTGCTTGGCGGGTCCTAGGAAAGTCCCTGAGACAATGATGAATAAGAATAAGGGTGTAGGACAGGAAGATTGGAGAGAGAAGGGCCGATGAACTTCTGAGTCACTTGAACAGAATCAAATACTAACTATGGAAATTAACCATTACTCAAACTAATTGATTTATAAGATGAGTAGCCCTCTCAGAATCAAAATAATGATATTAAATGGCAGAGTAAGTGCATTCGGGGTTATTGAAAGGAAGGAAAATCTCTGCAGTGACTGAAGTTAATGGCTTGTTCCTGCCCGGCTGTCAACGTCCTCCATTCGGAATATATATATTTTCTCTCTTCCCTCGTCCGTGGATTATTAATATCCGTTTGACTATTGGATTAATTCACACATCGCAATAAAACAAAATTATGAGGTGAATATTACTCCCATATTTTGAATACTCCCCAAAGTGCCTTTTGGGTGATTAGAGCGATTTTTCATTTAGAACGTGAAGATGCTGATTTTTAAAACAAAAAGTTTCTCATACACACAGCACCTAAACGCACATTATCATTTCACATTTTCATAGAGAAGTCCATCTGAGGCTTCCAAAGCCCATGGTTCACTTAAGCTTGTTTTCTATCCAGCCACGTGGCTGGCCCCGAAGACACAGATACGGGGCAGCTCCCTACTGGAGATTTGGCCCAACTTGTAACCAACAAGTGGGGTGCCACCCTTTCGCGGAAGCTCCCAGAAGACACGAGACGCTCACATCTGAGACAAAGAACTTTACTGCTCTTGGGGCAGCAGGAAGCTTGAACACTGTGTTTGCTGGGCTACTATCACGTGGCCCCAGAGGCAGGATGTGGTCAGCTGGAGGCATGCTCGTGCCGTGGGTGAGTTTGCAGCAGGAAAGCCCCGAGGTTGGAGAGCCTGATCAGTTATCGTGGGCAGAAAGTGTGCCTTCCCTTTGCTGTGGAAATAGACAGTGTATCCTCTACGCGGTCTGCTATTCAAATACCCTGAAAAGACAGAGAAACCCTCTGCCTGAAAGATGTACCAAAAGCCAAGAGACCCATGGAGAGTGACCTCTGAAAATATGGCGAATTTTCCCATGAGCATAACACTTCATTGGCTGCCGTGAGGAGTCTGGCCAAGAGAGGAAGGAGCCAAATCTATTCAACTTGCCCTCTATGAGATTTAATTTAGGCTTCTACCAAAAAGACCCCAAGCATCAGCGTGATGGGTGGTAGGCAGCATGGAAGGGCCATCTCGACGGTCAGCCCATCGCTGAGTGGCTTTTGCTATACGAGGCACAGCACTGCCAGGTTGGAGATGGAAAACATGGCCCAGGTTGGGTTCAAGGTTCCAGTGGTGTGACTGGACCGGGAGAGCCACACTGCGTTTTCATGCAACGTCTGCTATGTTGAGACACAAGTGATGAGCTGAGAGGAGGTCCAGCGTTAGGTGTGGTCAACCTGCGAGGAGCAATGGGGGCAAATATCCCATGCCAAGTGGCCTCTGTCACCAAGAGACAGACAACTGAGCCCCTGGCGACAACCCGAGAGTCAGCAGAGAGATAAGAAGGTGCATCAACAGGAATTTTGGCCAGAGCTCTGAGGACGGCCTTGAGTTCTGCCCACGGAGCACAGTGACCACATCCATCGTCACTTCTGTTCAGCTGGAGCTGAGCCTGAGCAGACACCGCAGCTCAGAGAACATACCGTCCAGTGTCAAGATGGGCACGTGGTCAGTGAACAGGGCCTGTAAGGAAACCTCTCTGGGTTGAGGGCCCCACACGTCAGCAGCTTTGCTTTGTGGGGCAGAGTGGGGGATAAAACTTGCCCCAGCTGTCCAAGGGACAGTGACTGCTTTTTCATATAAAGCTGAGATGCGGCTAGAGCCAGGGTATGGCTGTTCTAGAACAGACCATTGCACAGGATTTGTTTTCCTGTGTCTGGCGTATCGCACTCAGCACAAGGTCTTCAAGGCTCGCCCATGTGGCAGCTGTCAACAAGTCCTTCTTCTTTAAGACTAATATTCCTGAAATCGATTTTTAAATAGAAGATATTCATGGCTATTTCCATTTCAGGTTGAGTTTCTCGTATCTTTTCACCCAGACGAGACTTTGAATGTTATTCACGGTCTTTCTTGGGATGAAAGTGAGGTCTTCCTGGGGCGATTTAAGAACTCTCGAGAAAGTGCATCAGACGGGAATTAAAATCTCTAAAATCCGAATCAGACCACAGCTACAGTGTGCTCGTGAGAAGAGATTTGATTCTGCTGACCGGCACTAAAGTCTGACCTTTGTCTGCATAAAACAGAAGTCGACTTCGGCACCACGAAAATGTTTATTCATGGATCAGCAGGGCGAGTGAGACCTTGATCCCGGAGGAAGGTCTTGCCCACAGACACTCAGACTTTTATGCCAGTCAACGTCGCTGCGGGTGCTGGAGAACAGTAATGGGTGTAAATCTGCAACTCAGGGCATTTCAGGCTCCGCATATCCAGCTTTACTGCCTTTGTTCACTTGACCTCTTAATCAAATTTTTTTCCACCCGCTTGCCAATATCACCTCGTTCTGACATAAGTTGTGTTTCAGCCGGCTTACGCCTCACTAACAAATGAGGTGAAATCCGTCTGAGGAGGAATCCGAGGCAGGCTGAATCGAGAGAGCTTGCCTCTGGAGCAGCAAATTAGGTGTGGAACAAGAAATACAGCTCCAGAGTGCGAGTTTCCAGTCATTTCCTTTAGCTGGGAGCCAGCATCCTTCAATGAATCAATCAACATTTACTTATCCGTCCCCTGCAGCAGTTTTGCAGATCGTTTTCAAAAAATCATTGAACCACTCACAGTTTATCCACTCTGCAAAATATACACGGCTCTTCTCATACCTACCTCGACGCTCCCCTCTCAGCCAACTGACTATGGCTCTGATTTCAGTAGGCAGAAGATATATACCCCTGCCCAGGGAAATTACTCTTACCACCTAACTGCCTCTTATATTTAAACGTCCGTGAGACCCTCTCAAAAAAGAGAGTGGAAAGGCTGGAAAGCATAGGGTTCTTCCAACTGACACATATCTGTCTTATAAGTAACGTGCCCTCGAGAGTGGCCACCACGGCTTCCTCCTGAGGCGTGACCTTCGCTACCTCCAGCTCCAGTGAAATCACCAGGGGAGATGATGACCCTTGTCTTCTATCCCAGCGCCTCAGATGCATATGCGGTCCCCAGAGGAGCTTCCTTCCGGACGCCCTGATCTCGCAATCGGAGACGGGGTGGGGGCTCCCTCCGCCTACAGCTGGGCAGCGCTGGGGGTCATGACGCTGGTGCTTCTGCAGACTGCACCCTGGGGGAAGGTTCCCAACATACTTCGCTTTGCCTGCTTGGAAGATGAAAATAATATTTCCTCCCTCACAGGGAGGAAGTCCTTTTCACTTTGCTTTTATGTCGTTTACACCTGCATGAGGGACGACATCGGATCTATTGCCTTGTGAATTGGGCCAACGAAATCGGAAGTGAGAGACAGCACACGCCTTTGACTAAGTGACGGAAATCCACCTTTGTGGTTGCAGACTGACCTGAACAGTGTAGCTGCCAGCAACAGTTAGATTCTTTTGGTTAGTTATGGTATTGATGATAGAGGGAAAAATTATCTATCTATCTATCTATCTATCCATCATCTATCTATTTCTTCTCCCCCCACACACCTAGCTTCTGGATCCTGGGAGCAAGAACAAGTAATCTCTGACTTTCAGTGTCCTTAGGAACAATTAAGAATAATATGGTAAAATAGTGATACAACATTGGTCAATGGCCTGGAACATCCTGGAATAATTCTTAACAGATGTAACCCTTCCCTGTTGGCTACCGTCAAATAAGTATGTTAAGCATCTGAAATCGACTTTGCTTTATACTTGATGAATTCTTGCTACTTTCAATAAATGGAGAAGCCCCCATGGATGGCGACAACACATGACGTGTTACGCGCAGCCCCTTTGGCTACAATAAAGCCATGGATGAGATTCTAACACGCACACCTGGCTTTGCGAGCAGGTGCAGCGGCAGACTTGTGGCCTGCTCTCCACCATCAGGCCTTCCATCCACCCATGTGGTCTTCTGTCCAGACCAGCCCACTGCGTGGATTGTCACCTGTCACCCAGGGCAGGGGACAGAGTCTCCTGCTGCAATGTTTCTGCCAAACAGAGTCACGGTGTCGTAAAACAAAGAGCACCTCTTCCTTCCTCGTGGGATCGCAGGTCAGACGCAACTCGCCCGGCTAAGCTGACTGCCAGAGTGTGGGCTAGAGGTGCCGGGATGCCAGCTGGTTTCCAGGCTAACCCTTGTGTCTCCTCATCCTCTGAGGACCACTGACTACTTGGAACGTCGTCTTTTCGTGGCAGTTTCTGTGAATGCAAGGTAGCCGGCTAGACATGCGTGTGAGCTTAAAGATGTTCGTGTGTCCCGTTCCATTGCTAAACAGTCTGCGTGACTAAACCCAACACCAACATGGCAGGTATGTATATATTTCAATTCTGCACCGTCTGCAAGGGGAGGTGGGGAAACGTGATGGATAATTGTAACAGTGGTCCGTCCATCGTGAAGGGACATTCCTGTATGTTGATAGTCCTTCAGGAAAGAGAGGTAGAGAAACCAGGGTTGTCTCTGTTCAGCTCGGCTGTCTGGTCAAAGGCTTGGAACCCGGAAGGAATGGCGTCTTGACAACCTACCAAGTGCGGCTTTGCAAAATATCAATGAATGCCAATTCCATTAAATGTGCCGGGAAATCTGATCCAGTATGCTAAAATGTGAACATTTGTGAGCGGTTCAATGAGATTGTATTCTGTAATCACTTTTCAAGACTCAGAATGCTTTTGGTAGAGGAGAATATGGAGCAGTTTTTATTTTAAAAACTTTTTTGGCAAGGACAATATACCAAAATGAACTTTCAATATATTTGCATATAATAAAATGTAGGAAGTAGATTAACCTTGAAATACAGAAATAATCTTAATACAGAAAGAATACACTAGATTCTCAAATGCTTTGAAAATAGGTTATGCTCTCCATTTCTCTATATTCTGCATATTTTAAATCAAAAATGTCAAGTTTGGTTGAATCTTTCAATTCCTGCTAAAAATAAAAAGTGCCAAACCAATCTGTAGAATTCAGAAGTAAATCGTATGACTACTTTATTCATGCTTAAATATTTCTCAGAAAATGAGCTATCTCCATGAGTATTCATATCTTCCCCTTCTTAAATTTTTTTTTTTAACATTTATTTTTGAGACAGAGAGAGACAGAGCATGAACAGGGAAGGGGCAGAGAGAGAGGGAGACACAGAATCTGAAACAGGCTCCAGGCTCTGGGCTGTCAGCACAGAGCCCGACGCGGGGCTCGGACTCACGGACCGCGAGATCATGACCTGAACCGAAATCAGGAGTCAGATGCTTAACCAACTGAGCCACCCAGGGAACCCTGTTGTTTTAACCAACTATAGATCCGTTCTTAGGTACTAGCTAAAATGCCTCTCGGTTCATATACCAATTTTCACCTAGTAGCTTGTATAATAAAAGGCAGCTGTTCAAAAATATGGTTATGTTGACAATAAGGTATGTTATTTATTGAATACAAGCAACAGTTCAATAATTCAAGTCTTATATTTATTTTCTCAGAGTAACTTGCTGTCAGTAAAAGGCAGATTTACGCAAACACATTTAACAAACAATAGCGGATTTTAACATCTTTAACTCATTTTGGAAGAAGGATTGTATGTAATTCAAGGAAAATAATTTTAATATGAAATACTTCCCTTAACAACCTATACACGCTCATCTGAGTATGTTTGACATTTTCACGTCCTTTTACATAAATATTAGGAAACGTTAAGTAGTATTTGGAAAGGCTTTAATTTTCTTACAGGCTTTGGCTTAAAGGAAATGAAAATTCAGAGGATCTGTGTTTTTGGCAGGGAGCAGAGGAAAGTGAGGTAGTGTAGGGCGTGGAGGGAAGGGACCGTTTAATAAAAGACACGAAGATGTCTTCTCTTGGGAAGACAAGTGGCTGTAACTTTAGTCCTTCCTCAAAAAAAGTTCCATGTGGAAAATATGCAAGTTCACAAATAATTAATAGGTAATCAAACCTAGGAAATCGATTCTTATTTTTCGAGAGCAGAAAAATATCTTGGCTATTCAAGTACATGGGACAATTCCTTAGGTGTGTTTTCCCCTTAATGCCCAATGTTTTATTTTTATTTTTATTTTTTTTAATGTTTATTTATTTCTGAGACAGAGAGAGACAGAGCATGAGCGGGGGAGGGGCAGAGAGAGAGGGAGACACAGAATCAGAAGCAGGCTCCAGGGTCCCAGCTGTCAGCACAGAGCCCGACGCGGGGCTCGAACTCACAAACCGTGAGATCATGACCTGAGCCGAAGTCGGTCACTCAACCGACTGAGCCACCCAGGTGCCCCAGTGCCCAACATTTTAATCTTTAGAACTTACTGGTGCTAGAAGTCTACTTTCTTGGTAACTGAATAAACTATTTAGTCTAGAAATGTGAATGATATGTTATCAGAACACACTAGTGATATGATTAGCTTATTTTTTAAGCTGTTCTTTTTTTTAAAGTTTATTTTTATTTATTTTGAGCAAGATACAGAGAACAAGCAGGGGAGGGGCAGAGAGAGAGAGAGAGAGACACAGAATCCCAAGCAGGCACCAGACTCTGAGCTTTCAGTGCAGGGCCCTATGCGGGGCTTGAACTCACGAACTGTGACATCATGACCTGAGCCGAAATCAAGAGTCTGAAGCTTAACCGACTGAGCCACCTAGGTGCCCCAATATGATTAGCTAATTGATGATATAATAATTTAATAATATAATAATGTAACGATGTAACAGTTTCTCAAATGTGGCATGTTGAACACTGTTCTAAATGTTTTTGTGCATTAATTAAAAGACTGCTGTATATAGTGATGCTGTGCCCCACCGCCCCACTCCCCCTCGCCTCCCAGGGCAGGGGGCTCGTTCACACGACTGTTAGGAGTATGGATGTTGACTGATCACGGCTGGGTCTGTCTCCAGAGCTGCCTGAGGCCCAAGAAAGCAGCCTTCGTCTCTAGCGGAGACATGTCTGAAGGGTCATGGACCACCCCAGGTCCAGAGGTCCCCATACACTAGTATTCATGTTGTTTGATTCTGATAGGCTGCATTTACATTTGTATTGTTCAATAACAATCTGTGTCTACGTATTTATGCCGCTTAATTCTGTAGCAATGAATCAATGTAATGAAAAATCAGTCCAGTAGAAAATTTAACCCCCGAAGCCTTACGGTCACAGAAAGTTTCCTTCATGTTTTTATTGTAGTGAAATAACACGGTGATCAAGAAAACATTTCCAGGTGTAAAAACATTTATGCTAGTATAGAATTCTGTGGGAGAGACAGAGTGGAATGTATATTCAAGGAGAAAGAACAATGACGTAAAACAGCCAACCCAAATTTGAGTTTGTTTGGGTTTGCTTTTCAGTGCCCGGTCGAAACTACGAAATTGTCATGGTATTTATATTTCATTAGGTAAAATTTAAAAATAGGCACCTCAGTTTGAGTTGACTAATTTTTAAAACTCCAGTATTTGCTGACACTCTTTACAAAGATTTCAACTTACGACAAAACCTTTTCAATTTCATTAACATTGTGTGTGGTGATACATGGTTTTCCAAAATTCTTTTAGGTGTTAAGCAGGCAAAAGTGTTCACTAAACTAGGTGACCCAATTTGTCTTTCCATGATAGAATCAGCAATGTTTTCCCCTTTCTCCCTCCTTCCCTTCCTTCCTTCCCTCCCTTTTCCCTTCCCGCCTTCTCTCCCCCCCTCCTTCCTTCCTTTCCTCCCTCCCTCTTTTTCTTTCTTCTTTCTTTCTTTCTTTCTTTTTCTTTCTTTCTTTCTTTCTTTTCTTTCTTTCTTTCTTTCCTCCTTCCTTCCTTCCTTCCTTCTTTTTCTTTTCACAAATAAATTTAGCCTAACACAGTCTTCTGTGGTGATCTCCCATCCATAGTGGAAGAGGAAGCATCACTAGGAAACCAAAGCTGGAGGTCATAAGGGATGGTGAAACCATCAAGAGAATACAGCCAATTCAGTCAACAGGTCATTTCTTAGGAATGCTGCCTGCCTTTATGAAGGTTTTAAAGTTTTCAAATGTGAGAAAGTTCTGCATCAGCCTTCTGCTCATTTTTGTCTGTCTTGACAAAACCTATTGAAAAAATCTAATGAGATCCACTTAATTAATTAAACAATGACCATGTGGTAGACCTGTTGTAATAGTTTCTTTTTTTTAAATAAAGCTTATTTATGTTATGCAGAGAGAGATGGAGAGAGAGATAGAATAAGGAGGAGAGGGGCAGAGAGAGAGGGAGAGAGAATCCCAAGCAGGCTCCAGGCTCCGAGCTGTCAGTGCAGAGCCTGATGGGGGGCTTGAACTCATGAACTGTGAGATCATGAGCTGAGCCAGAATCAGAGTCGGACGCTTAAAGACTGAGCCCCCTATGTGCCCATGTTGTAATAGTTTTTTTTAGGGCTGACACTAATGAAATACCACAAACTTGGTGGCTTAAAACAAAAATTTATTTCCTCGCAGTTGTAGGGGCTGGAGGTCTGACATCAAGGTATTAGCAGGGCCTCTCTCTCCCTGGATTCTCTGGAGGGGCCCAGTTCTCTCCTTGCCTCTTTGAGCCTCTGGTGGGGCCTGTTATCCGTGGTCCTGTCACTGCAGGCTCTGCCTCGGTCTTCATATCCTTCTCTCTGTGTGTCCTTTCTCTGTTTTTCATAAGGATATTTTCATTGAATTTAGAGCCCACCCTAATGCAGCATGAACTATCTCAATTTTTTTTCATGACTACATCCTCAAAGACCCTATTTCCAAATAAGGTAATATTCTGAGGTTCTGGGGGGGACCTGCATGGGGGGGCCCTATTAGACCCACTGGGATTATATGCATGTGCAATGTAATCACATCATCCCCACCAACTCAAAACACAAACAAGAAAAACAAAAAAAGATGAAGAAGAAAAGAGCCATTTGAGAAAAGTGTTTTTCCCCTCTTGTAAGGATAAGGCAAATGTAGGTAAACTGACAGCTCGAAATGTCAAAGCGGAGACCAGGTCCTTGTTATGCTGGGCTACAAATGTCCTCTCTGCTCACAAACCCTGTGGTCTGCGGGCGGCCACTCTCCCTCTTCCCCTAGTCCTCGTCCTCATCAGGACCAGGGACAGTGCCTTGCAAGCCTCAGACTCCCATTTCCTTGGTGTTGGTCTCAAGAAAAGATGGAAGGATTTTGTGAGATTCCTGCCTTCTTCCCCCACCATTTGATGACTTACTTTCCAGCAGATGGAAACCCCCCACCCGGGGGATAAATCTGTAGGCGGTGGCACAGCGTAAGCCTTCAGGTCCTGACGGTGTGATGCCCAATGAAAACAGACAAACTGGCATCCAGTGTTCTCACCACCGACCTGCTCGGAAAAACATACTTCAGCGGGTTGTTTTAGGAATCATACCCCTTTTTTTCATATTTGAAGAACACATTTGTATTCTCCTAATGTGTTCTCCTTAATTATTGTGTGATTATTATCAGGATGAAAAAAACTCACGGGGCGTCTGGGGGGGGGGCTCTGTCGGTTGAGCATCCGACTTCCGCTCAGGTCACGATCTCACGGTTTGTGAGTTCAAGCCCCACATCAGGCTCTGTGCTGACAGCTCAGAGCCGGGAGCCTGCTTCCGATTCTGTGCCTCCCTCTCTCTCTGCCTCTCCCCTGCCCACACTCTGTCTCTCTCTCTGTCTCAACATTAAATTAACATTAAAAAAATTAAAAAAAACCCTCATGATTCTTCATACATTTTTATATTTCTTTAAGATGAAATAGTTTAATTGCCTCTGACATTTTAGCTGAGATCTTTATAATATTAGCGTGACTAA
Organism: Panthera uncia; assembly: GCF_023721935.1. Classification (NCBI taxonomy): domain Eukaryota; kingdom Metazoa; phylum Chordata; class Mammalia; order Carnivora; family Felidae; genus Panthera; species Panthera uncia. The sequence goes on along the minus strand of NC_064809.1, from coordinate 4,327,159 downwards.
GAGGAAACCATATTCCCCAAGTATATCTTTAATGATGGAGAGAAATAATAGATTTCTTCCCACAAAATGAGAGGTCACTGTAAGCAAGGCATGATGGAGTGGAATTCTACTCGGGAATAAAGAGAGAGGGTGGAGAGGAAAGGAAAGAGAGATGTATTGCATTTTTTTGCAGGAAGTCTAGAGGTTGAAGTGTCCACGCAGCCATTCTGTGGTCCAGCTGCAAGAATGTGTGGTGCCTCGAAGAAGCATCACTGTGGGTGAGAGAGGGCTGTTCCCTTCCGTCTCCAGAAATCTATCCACGCTAACAGAGGGGCCGTCACAGATTGCTAAATTATCAGGACGGTAGAATTCTGTCGATTAATGGTCATTTTGTCACCAAACACTTAAAACATTATCACTAGTGTATTCACAGAACTTGTGGATTCCCTACTTTCAAACGACGACGCGTCTGTCCGTCCCGGCTCTGTGATTTTAGGAAGACCAAATGCTAAAAGCCAAACAGACATTATGCTATTTTTCCCCCTTCTCTTCCAGCTGGGATCATCGCCGGAGTCTGATTCACACGTCAGCACCTGAATCGGCAGCTTTATCCTGTCAGGAGAGAATTGCAACAAGAATTGCATTCCGAACGACAGGCACAGCAATGATGCATACTTAATTCTTACAGTGAAGTTTGTAGACTAAGAGCTGGTCAATCTAAGCATTACGGGACAAAGGGAAAGGCAACTAGGATCTGACACCTATGTGGAACTAACTACTTCAGTCTTCGAGGGAGAAACATCATCCTTCCTGTGGGAAAGAAGAGGGGGCCTCCCGCTTACCCAAGCTGATGTAGAAATACATGGCATTAGCATTTAGAGCAAACCCTTGGCCATAAGAGAGGTTAAGGTGACTAATATGAAAGCATTAATGAAATAAAGAGCAGATAAAGCATGAAGAAGATTAATACATTACTAATGACAAAAATTATTCTATTTAGTCCTGACCTGTCCTACCAAAGTAAAAACAAAATTCAATCCTAGATGTCTCAGAAAATTCAGAAAGTAGGACCTTGTGTAACATCGGGTGATGGTTCACTATATACCGGGTAACGTGTGCTCTGGGATTATTAAAGAGCTTCTACTTAATTTTTTTTAATATTTATTTATTTGAGAGAGAGAGAGAGAGAGAGCAGGGGAGGGGCAGAGAGAGAGACACACACACAGAATCCAAAGCAGGCTCCAGGCTCCCAGCTGTCAGGACAGAGCCCGACACGGGGCTCGAACCCACAAACTGGGAGATCATGATCTGAGCCAAAGTCGGATGCTCAACCGACCGAGCCACCCAGGTGCCCCAAAGAGCTTCTATTTAGAATGGAGAACACGGGACAGTGTATCCCCTGTGATCAGGAGGTCCCTATTTCATGCCAGATTTGAATATGTTATTTAATCTGGGAAGGTCACAAAGCATGAATTCTCTTCACTTTTTCTGTTACAAAGTGCAAATCTGACCTTGCCTTAAAAGGAAAGCTGATGCCTTCAGCAAGGCCTTGAAAACATAGTTGGGAGTTTTGTCACAGTTACTCAAAATTGCTAAAGTAAAGATTCCTTTCTATATAAGATTTTCCATTTTTTCTAGCAAAAATGAATTACAGCTCTAACATTTCACAAAAAGTTAATTATACTAGCAGATGCGACTACAAGACCCAGGGCCATGAGTAACCCACAGGCCATGCAGTTGGATACATGAAACACAGGAGATGATGTTGTTGTTGTTGTTGATTTTCTTTTGAAATGATCAGAATTAGTGATAAATTACCAACATGCTGAATAACGGATGGGGATGATTTTTTTTTCTTTAAAGAGGAATCCTAAGTTGGTCCAAGTTTTCAAAATAGCACATTGTTTGAGTGAAAGCAAGCATCCTGGAAATACTTATCGTAACGTAACGTTTCACCATGACTGGCAAATGTTAACCAAAGGAAATTTCAGTGAACGCTTATCCTTGCAAAGTGCCTTAAAGTCATAACGTGACTTTAGGAAAGATGCTTCTCTTGTGGGATGGCATAAGAGGGATCTGAGGAAACATCAGAGTCCCCATCGAAGAAATCAGTTTCTGCTCAGAGCTACAAAGCTACTGGTGGCCTGGAGAAATTCACGGGGACTCACACGTACAAGAGTAAGGTCATTATTGTTCAGTTGGAGTTGATGAGACATTTCTCTGCCCAAGAGGGAGGTCGAGTTATACATCGTGGCCTCGGCTTTTATTTCATAGCGTCCCCGGCCAGTCATCACATGACATGCCATGAGGCTGTGTGACCATCTCGTGCTCTGGAGCGCGTTAGGACCTCTTCTTGAGAGCCGGCACACTGCTCTACTCTAGCGGCCCTCACAGGAGTTGGGATTTGTTGTAGAAGCTACATCTATAGAAACATACAAAACACCACAACTGTTCTCACCGCCAGAGAGATAATATCAACACCCACACTATGCTCACGGGCAAAATAAAAATACAAGACCGACATTGGTGCGAAAGAGAGTGTATCTGTCCTGCCTTGACTCCCTCTGTGAGGTTTGCCTTGATCTTTCTTCTCTGCCCATCTACACCTTCTCCATGGGCATTCCCTAACTGTCCTTGTCTGAGAAGACCTCAGTTTCTAGCCCCTGTTCCATGCCACCCAATTCATACCTTGTTACACAGATTATTTTTACTCAGTAACTTAGCACTGAATAAGGAAATGTTTTATTCTTCAGCTTTTTTTCTTGAATATCCTGCTTGTCTCCCCCAGTCGTGTTATAAAGATGGAGTCCAGACCCAGCACTAAGCTGCCTGGAATCCAGTCCCGGCATCCTTCCCTTCCAGGTACCCGTGACCTCGGGGAACATGATGTAAACCTATTGGTTCCTTCGTTTTCTTCATGCAAAATAAGAACGATGATAAATAGTACAGGCTCACGGATTCTTGTGAGAAGTAAATAATAAATATATGCTGCCTGCGTAAGATAGTTTCTGATACTTGTGTTAGATAATGTTACCCATCAACATACCACCACTTTATTTTACTGCCATTTTTATCCTCAGCATCAGAGACCTTCATACTGCACCTTTTAAATCACGCCTCGCATGGGATTGGCCATGCAATGACTACTCCATGAATTTTGGTAATTGAATGCTAAGAGTAGAAGCATAAAGAACCTCCATAGACCAGTGGGTCATGTCTGCATGACTAGCAATCAAACTGCTGACCTGAGTAGGTCTACCCAGCCAGAGAGCAAGCCTGCGGGATGCTGAGGAAGTTGCGGGAGAGGCAGAAACTCCTAACACATCAAAAAATGGCACGGCTTGTGATGCAAAGCTCGTGTGCAGTTCATGATGATACGAAGTGGAAGCAGACCTGGAAATAAGTCCCAGGGAAATAAGCAGACCCGGAAATAAGTCGCAGGGAGAACATCGAGGTGGCCACCGTGGGGAAAAGGTCCAGTTGCTAGCCCCGCTCTTTGCATAGGGAAATTCTACAACATCCGCTTTGAAACTCGAAGGGTGGCTTTAATAATAGGGAAGAGTAAAATACACGAGAGGCATTCGTGGGGGTGGAATCTAACAGAACCATTCAAAGCATGACGGGAGAAAACGTTGACTTATGGAGAGTAGTTCATGAGAAAAGACAGGAGTCGGATCCAAGTTTTGTGAAGCAGGAGGAGGAGAGAAGGGAGGACGAAGGGGAGGAAGAGAAGCCATGGAGGGGAGGAACGTGCTTTCTCCAAGGCTGAGGCTTAAAGAAAACGACTTGTGACCGAAGAGTTTAATCTAAACTTTGTGCAGAGCTCAGCGTGTGAGTGGGCTCGCTGTCACCGACAGGGAAGAGGTAAGAATGTGGAGGCAACCTAAACGTCCTTTCCAGAGAACATCCGCTCTTTAGTGAAGAACAGAGTGGAAGACTGTGATGCTACATGTAGCTTAGAAACACCATAGACGTATTTCTTTGTTCCAGAAAACCAAGTAAAAATGATTACTTGGAAATGGATGTAGGAGGTAGGGCATCTTAGGACAGTCAGGGCAGAGGCAAGCACGATAAAGGCAAATCAAAACCTGTGTGTGCGCGTGTGTGTGTGTGTACGCACATATTTTTATTTTAACTCAAAATCCTACTAAAAATAAATAAATAATTGCATATCCTGTATATGAATCCCCAAACCTGTCTTAGTTCATAAAAAAAAAACAAACTGCAAAATACACCACACATTTGTTCCATGGGAGAATTTTCGTGGAAAACACAGAGTACTTTTGGAATAAGTTGTATATATTTACAACATTTTGAAAGCATAATTGTTTATTCAAATGAGAGTCATTGTTTATTCAAATGAGACACATGAGACCCTCTTCAAATAAAAAGATCTTTAGTCTGACTTAGTTACACACACAGGCCAGGACGACTGTATTAAGATCTTACAAGGAGGCAATTTAGGTTTTAAAGTGGTGAGGGGTGCCTCGGTGGCTCAGTTGGTTAAGCGTCCAACTTCCTCTGAGGCCATGCACAATCTCACGGTTCGTGGGTTCGAGCCCCGCGTCAGGCTCTGTGCTGACAGCTCAGAGCCTGGAGCCTGCTTTGGATTCTGTATCTCCCTCTCTGCCCCTTCCCTGCTCATGCTCCGTCTCTCTTTGTCGCTCAAAAAATAAATAAATATTAAAAAAAATTTTTAAGTAGTGAGATATACTGGCTTTTTTGGAAACTCGAACTCAAAACACAATGTAAACAATCAAAACCCCAAGAAGCGTATGGGAAATGTCAACATTGACTCTTTATTCTGATTGAATTGATATGGATGTCTGTATCCATATATCAGGATGACTGATATATTCATAAATAGACAATCATTCTTATACTTGGGTAGTATGGAATAGTATTTATTATATGTAAGGATATGTACTGGTGATATACATTTATTCATTAATGCTTGTAATACCCTTTCCACATAGATATTCTCCTCTCCAATTCACAGATCAGGGCCTTACACCCGTTCTGTCACAAAATAAGTGCCCTCACGAACTGAATCAAAAGCCTAAGTACTGTGGTTTTTCTCAGTGTTTGACAGAAAACGGATTTCGTGATGCAATTCCAAACCTCTCTTATATGTGTGGCTCATACTACCTAGCACACTTGGGCTACAGGTTAAATAAGGACAGGGTAAAGTAAAAGTTCCATGCAAAGAAAATTAGCAAACACACAAACAGCTGCATGCATGCGTGTTTCCCTCAATTTCTGAGATCTCTCCACCTCGTGCTATCAGCTGGACTTCATTGTAAATGCCACCCGGCCAAATGCATCCCTGTCTGCTTAGCCAGGAGATATTTTGTGGGTAATTAAATTGACGGAGTTTAAGATTGGAGGATGACAACAGCGGTGAATAGCATTTTCTGGCTGGAAGGGTCACAGATACATTGGAAAAAAGTGGAGGAGAATAAAGCAAATATTTAAGGATGTTACAGTTGGGGACTAGACCGGCCAACATGGCAAAAGGGAAAAAGGCAGCAGGGAAATATGGGAGAGAGAAGGTAGAACTCTCGGACACAGGCACTCACTTTCCTACAAAGGTTTACCTTGTTTGACACCGACCAGATCTAAACGGATGGGTTTTGTGTAGACGCTGTTCATAGAGGAGGATGGAGACACATTTACTCTGGAAAATATTTTGTGCTGACGAGATGCTCTAGAAAGATGATGTGGAGGTAGGGAAGCAGATCTATGATGTGCAAGAGCTTGGGGAGAGAGACGGAGATAGAGGTGGGTGTGTGTCACAGAGAATTTGATTTGAGAGTCCCGGTCACCCTCTTTATAAGTAGAAGCATCTTTGTCTTTGTATAAGTAGCTTCTACTTTGTATAAGTAGAAGCAGAGAGTTCCGTCCAACTCTTCCCTTCCTCAACAAAGCTGCCGGGACTCACGGGTTTGAGGATGCCCTGCCCTCCACCCGCAGGACGGTTTCTTATTTGGCACACAACGCACCTGCACACACATCTTGCACACACATCCTGCAGACGTTCGTGCCCAGAATGGGCCCTCTTCTACCGCGGCTCCCGGTACTTGGCCATGATCCAGGGGCACCTTTGACTCGCCCATCGCGTCCTTGGCAGAAACGGAGCAGAGGAAGGAAGTTCAAGATGTTACGCCACACAAAACGGTGTTCCAAACTGCCCGCATGCCAGGAAAAAAGTGTTGTTTAGAACAAAAAGTGATTTCGGTTTTTTGACTCTGATTACCAGGACAAAGGTCATGATCCCTACGCTGAAGGTGGCTTGTTAGAAGAGTTTCTAGTTTTGAGTTTACAGTTTTATGTGACCACCTCTCTCGTAAATTACTTTGAAAAGCGAAGAAAGAGAAATGTTCACTTCCTGTAGACAGGTCAGAAGAATGAGTGCGGGGGGAAGAAGAGTCGAAAAGCTGGCATTGGAAGAACGGCAGGCAGTAGAACATATATAAAAACACATAAATAAAAACATAAAAATATATAAAAGGCTTCGCTTCCTGGGGAAGAAAGTTCATCGGCCAAAGACTCTGGGGATGGCGGAGACACTTCAGGTAAAGGCTGAAGGGTAAATAAGTTGGCAGTTGTTCTGTGGGTGAACTGATTCATGACACCCAATTTTAGTAAAATTATGCAGTATGCGATAGCTTCATGTTTGGCTTTGTGGGGGAACTATAAGAAAGCTGCCGCATCTTATGTTCCGGTTTACTTGTTACAGAGAAGAGGGTGCAGACCCCTTGTTAGGGAGTCAGGTAATTCAGCTGTAAAATACATGGAGGTCGGCACCTGGGTGGTTCAGTCGATTGAGCCTCTGACTCTTGATTTTGGCTCAAGTCATGATCAGGGTCGTGGGATTGAGCCCCGCATGGGGCTCTGTGATGTGCGTGGAGCCTGCTCGAGATTCTCACTCACTCTCTCTCTCTTTCTCTCCCTCTGCCCCTCTCCCCCCCACTCTCTGTCTCTTTCTAAAATTTAAAACAAAATGGACTCAAAGATGGCCATGAGCATCTCTATGGTCTATACTGGATTCTCCATGCTGTGTAGGGACGGATGTGTGTGCACACGTGTGTGTGCACATGTGCGTGTGTGTGTGATATTGAAGAAGAGGAAATCCCAGAAGATTAAAGGACTCAGAGACTCACAGCGTGTATTAAAATTTAAAAACATGAACTTGAACTATGGGTATCAAATCCTTCATTTAATAATCCATTCATTTACATAAATAGCTTTTAGGTACAATGTTAGGTGGTCGGGGACACAGAACTTAGTAAAATGGTCTTCATCCTGGGTGTTATTCTACAAAGGAATGGACACTTAGAAGCATCAAAGGCAATTTCTTAAGTAAAGAGTGTGTTTATGATCGAGGGCTGAAAGAATTCTTAAATTTGGCACTAATACTGTGAACACGTTTCATGAGGTAAAACTTCATAATACGGTCATAATATTTACAAGAGTGGCCAAAAGAGAGAAAGAACCCCACAAATACAGTAGTAATTTTACGTACATGAATAGGCATAATTCCAGCTGGACTTCTTATCCACGAGCGATAGAACGCCATTCAAAGATACCGCAGACACTCACACATAATGCACGGTTTTCCCGATGATGCCACCGTTCTCACACGCTGGGTTGGTCAGGACGTGGCCTCCCGGGCTCTCACCTTCACAGAGAGCGAGTGAAGACGTGGCAACGAATGGAAGCTTTGCAAAGGTCCAGATAGAGGTGGGGGAAGCACACAAAGTGGGGAGGCGTGCCGAAGCTGGGAGTTCTGGCAAGTGTTCCCACCCTGCCAGAGGGGGCGGAGACGAAGGTGGCCGCCGGAGCCCAGAGGAGGGCTGATCCTGAAGGAGGGGGTCACGAGACAAGAGTCGCGCCCTCCAGATTGTGGAGACCGGAGGTGAGAGGTTTCCAGCAGTGAGGGGTCCCCCTCCCCTCCCTTCTTCCCCTGGTTCCCGGATCTGTTCACTTCTGGTGGGAGGGAGGTGACACCAGGCGTCCCCCGCCCCCCTCCCCGGGACAGCGTGTGTACCTCTCGCTTGAGGGACAGACCTCGATAATGAAGACGTCATCTCCCGGCTGGTGACGCGGCCAGGACTTCAGGGCTTTCCGCCAGGTCATGATGCCAAGGGATGGGGCAAGCGCTGAGACCACTGAATTCACGTGGGTCCCTCCTTTGAGTGGGTTGGGAGATTCTGCTGGTTGGGAGCGGTGTCAGCCGGCGGGGCTCCCTCCTCTGTGGCCTGGGAGCTGCCCATGTCCCCCCGTCCAGGGGCTGGCGAGCACGTCCTCTGGCAGGGCCTGGGTGCCAAGAAAGAGCGTAGAGGCCCACAGGCACTTTTTCAGGCTTCTTCTTGAGGCTGCTGTCCCTCAGGCAAAAGCAGGTCCAATGGCCAAGCCCAGAGCCTGTGGGAGGAAGAAAGCAAGGGGCCCGGGTGTAGGGAGATTCAGAAAACTAAGGCTCTCAGTGCGATCAGCCATAGGTGTGCTGGCCTCAGAAATAAGGCCCGAGATATTCCTTGTTTTAATGTTCTCTGAATGAGTTTATTGAACATAGTTACCACCTATTGCCTCAACACTGGGAAGAATCCAGAAGTGATGCTATGGGAGTCTGGGGCTTTCTGTGAAATGTTTTCAATTACATTTAATTAAGGAATCAATTCATTTCATAGATCAAGGATAGTTTTTTTTTTTTTTTTTTAATTTCTAGTTTGGATTTTTATAAAAGTTCTCATGCATTTTTTCAAATATGTGTCATAAAGTTATCTTTTTAAATAAGTAGGATTCATAGTAATAAGCCCTGTATAATTCTATTTAAAAATGTTATAAGTGTATTTATTTTGAGAGAGAGAGAGAGAGAGAGAGAGGGAAAGCAGGGAAGGGGCAGAGAGAGAGGGAAAGAGAAAATCCCAAGCAGACTCTGTACTGTTAGCACAGAGCCCGATGTGGGGCTGGAACTCACAAACCGTGAGATCATGACCTGAGCTGAAACCAAGAGTCTGACCCTTAACCGACTGAGCCATGCAGGTGCCCTAGGCTCATATAATTCTTGATATGTTTAATTTATATTATCTGTGTTATTTCCAGATCAATCGTGCGAAGACTTGATCAATTTTTTCTTCGCTTAAAATTTTTTTTCTATTTTTTTTTTTACTGTAGTAAAATACAGATACTACAAAATTTACGATCTTAACCACTTTTAAGTATATGGTTTAGTGGCATTAAATACACTCATATTGTTGGGAAACCATCACCACCATCCATCTCCAGAACTTTCTTCATCCTACAAAACTGGAATTCTGTAACCATTAACCAGTCGTTCCCCATTCTCTCTAACCCCCAACGCTTGGCAAATACCATTCTACTTTCTGTCTGAAGTATTTGACTACTCCACATACCTCATGTAAGTGGAATCACACAGTATTTTCTTTTTGTGACTGGCTTACTTCACTCAGCATAACGTCCTCAAGGTTCATCCATGTTATAGCGTGTAACAGGATTTTCTTTTTAAGGATGTTATTAAATTATCTTTTTAAGGATTTTATTAATCTTTTTATATTTGACATTTCGGGAGGTAATCCCCATGAAATATTCCAAAAGGGTCAACGTTTAGGATTGGCTGGGGAAAACCACTAGATTGTGATAAAGATCAGGTATCTTTGAAGTTAAAGTTGGAGATTAACAGCAGCATGATGCATACAAACTCAACGATATGAGTAGCAAGGATGTGGAAGAGGCTTAACGTTAATTACCAGGAGAAAAGGTTGGGAAGCGAAGGAATGTGGAACCTGGACGAGCACACACTTGGGAAGCCATGAAAGCGGTCTTCAAAAAATTGAAAGGCTGTTGCAGGGAAAAGGGATTATTTTTCCTCTGGGATTTCCCAAGAAGTTGGATAGGTAGGCTTTACCGGTGGAAGTTAGAGGGAGATGATGGATTTTAACTTTATCGAAGGAAGACCATCATTGCTGTCCCAAGAAGAGACGTCTTGGCTTCAGATGGCCAAGCTGACGCTGGACCCCTGCCTAGTGAAATTATAGAGCGGTGGTTCTCTGAGCGTGGGAGCCCTGAGATCCTGTGAGCATTCCACACCGTCAAAACTAGTTTTATAATTACACTAAGACACTGATGCCTTTTGTGCTGCCATTGGCATCGGTGATGGAAAAGCAATGGTGGGTGAAACTGCTGATCGCTTTGCGTGAACCAAAATGGCGGCAGCAGGTATGTAGCAATCAGTTGTATTGACAAGTATTGGCTTCCCTTAAGAAGTTCCTTATTGTGGCAGTAAAATATGTTCATTTATTAAATGTTAACACCTTAATCTTTTCCACATCCCGTGTGATGAGATGGGAAATATGAACGATGCACTTCTGGAAAGCAAAGTACGATGAGATGATTATCTGAAGGAAAAACACATGTGTGATTGAGATGTTAGCTGAACTAGACACCTTTTCATGGAAAATCATATCTTCCTTAAAAGAATGAATGACCGAAGATCTGTGGCCATTCAGACTTAGGAGCATCTTCTCAATCAGAATAAACCGATCTGTTACCTCAAGGAAAACTACTAACACTTTTGTGTTGCCCGTAAGGTCTGAGTATTTAAGTGACAGAATTTGGAAAACTTGTGTCCACCACAGAATTCTTGCGACTTTCCAGTCCTTATTCTAATGAGCTCACTGGTGATGATGGGATAAGTGGATTTTTGGGATTACACATTGAAATACGTCAATATTTGAAAGCACTGAAAAACTTAGGAACCTGGTATTTTCCAAATGACAAACCGCATGGTGTTAGGACAACACACGTAGGTAAAAGTGTAAGATAAACCCGTGGCTATTATTGTAACAGAGTAAAAAACGTTTATTAATATGGTTTCAAATTCCACATTATAGTTTTCGCATGGAACTCCTAAGTGTTAAATGAATCAATCAGCCATTGGCTCTTTTTCAGTTTTAATTCTGAATATGCTGCAGTTTTACAGATATAACCCAAATACAATCCAAAGCTCTGAAGTTTCTTAAAAGTATAAAGGGATCCTGAGTCCAAAGAGTTTCAGAACCACTCTTAAACAAAATCAAACGTAGGCACAAATAGGCTGCATGATGGTGGCTTGATCTGTCCTGAGGTGTTATTTGTCATTCTTGTAAAAATATAATATTTGACCCGCCATGTGATGGTCATGTTTTTGGTCTAGGATATCTTGTTGACTTCGTTCCTTCAACCCAAATGAAAGAAATCCCAAATATTTATGTAATAGGCCTACCTGTCTTCGAAATGATTGGGATAAAAGTCAAAATCCTTTCATTATGTGGACCTGGCTTTATTTTCATAGAAAAAGGGTTTTCTATCTAATGTTGAACATCAGATGCTTGCTTACACCATCTGTAAGTAAATACTCATATCAGTCCAAGAGGCACATCCGCCCTAAAAAATATCCAGGAGCTGACTGGTGCCAGACCAGGACAGGCCGCCATGTCTGCTCGTGTCTGGGGCAAAGACCGAGGTGGTTTATAATTACACACAACAAAGGTGAGCCCGTCATGGAAAGTTCTCCTTTACACGTGAAGGGAAAAGAGCTTCCTGTGACTTTACAGCGTGTGGTATTTCTCGTTTCTTTCACTGTGTTTACGATCCCCTGGAAGGCACATTACAGACAAACGGCCGTTTGGACTCGATTTTTCTTCCATCTTAGTCCCTCCAAGTGGTGAAAATCTGCTTATGTGCAAATTTTAAACATTTGAGGATCATGCCTCAATGCTAATTGCTTTTCCCTCAGGAGAGCAATTCTAATTAAGATTTAAAAAAAATGTCCACCTCTTAATCTAAACTTTTAAATGGTACTTTCTCATACTGTTATATACCAACTACACCCTAATTGGAAATTTCAACCCTGAAAAGATAGCGGCTATCTCCAGAAGAGCATTAACCTCGTAGTAATATGTAATTTACATATGTGGTGACTTAAGAAGGCTTTTAAATGTAGGCTGTTACCTCCAAGACAACGAGGCAACAAAACAGTGTTTTCCTTCTTGCTGACACTTCAGGACATCTTAGCTTGTAATCCGCATCCTGACACGTGTTGTTACTTATAGGATTGGGGAAATTATAGGGATCTTCTGATGGCTGTTTTTCCATTTGTTTAAACAAGTACTTACTGACTAGCATCTAAGTGCTGTTAACTCCGCAAGGTACCGGGACACAGGGACGACCACCCAAACAGACATCTATTAAGTGAAACTGAATTTGTTTCACAAAAATCTAACCCCGGCTGTGTTTCTGATCTGCTATTCTTGGGCGCGTTTCAAGCCTTCACAGGTGAAATCTGTGATTGCCAATACAGGGAAGCTCATGTTCAGTATTATTATTTTTTTTTTTTTAAATTTATTTTCAAGAGACAGAGAGAGACAGAGTATAAGCAGGGGAGGGGCAGAGAGAGAGGGAGACACAGAATCCGAAGCAGGCTCCAGGCTCCCAGCTGTCAGCACAGAGCCCGACGCGGGGCTGGAACCCACAAACCGTGAGATCGTGACCTGAGCTGAAGTCGGACGCTCAACCGACTGAGCCACCCAGGCGCCCCTCCATGTTCAGTATTATTAATTCTTACGAATGGGTGCAAGAAAGCATTACTGCTATTTTTGCGTGTGTGTGTGTGTGTGTGTGTTCAACAATTACATTGTCTTCACAAAAATATTCTAATGTGGGTGGTTTATCACCTCTATTTTATTTTTATTTTTTTTCAATATATGAAGTTTATTGTCAGATTGGTTTCCACACAACACCCAGTGCTCATCCCAAATATCACCTCTATTTTCAATATCAATGCATATAATCTAAACCAATAGAGTCAAGGTCAACACATTTAAGACATTCAATATCACAATCTACTACTCTGTTAGTTCCACGAGGGCAGAAATCATAACTAAAAAAAAATTACCTAAGTTGGTAAATTATGTTTTCATTATTCCTGAGGCCTATCTATGATCTTCGTAATAGCATATAAAATGGAAACCTCAAACCAGTACTAGAGAGAAATCAGTAATGTCTCTAAATTACCGAAAGAAGCACAAAACTGAGAAACAATGTCAGACTGTTATTCCATTAGAAGCAATTTTAACAATCGGTACACTGGAAGTAATTCCCTAGTGCTATCAGCTAAATGACTCGATCATCCCTCTCGTTCACGGACACGTATATTATCGGGATCAACATTTATAAGCAGCGAGCGATGTAAAAAATACAGGATGTAAGGAAGTAAATCTATAATGCTTTTAGGACAGAGGGGGAGTCATATTGAACTTGAATAGTGATTCTGATTTAGACTTGTACAGTAGCCACTAGCTTCCTGTGACTCCGGACATGTAAAAGGTCGTGTGAACTGACACCTACTGCAAGTCTCAAGGACTTTGTAGGAATAGAATAAGGCAATGCACTTCATTCATAGTTTTACATTGACTGCATACAGCAGTGATAATTCTGGAATATGTTGGTTTAAATAATATAAAGTTAGTATAGCCTCTTTTTATTTTCCTGTGGCTCCTAGAAAATTTAAGATTATCTATGGGCCTCTCGTTATGTCTCTGTTGGGCAGCACTGAGACACTGTGAATGCAATTTGCGGGTTCAAAAAATTATCCACACGTCCGCAGGAAAAGGAATGCTTGTGAAGCATGTTAACAACGTATCTTGCATTAATTTTTAAAAATCCCTTTAGTGTGTTTGCCAGCTAACTTAGTTGTTTTTTTTTTTTTTAATCTATTCAATATGATTAGCTCCCAAACTTGGCAATGACATGGTATGACTATTCACTGAAACAGCCTATGTATTTTTCAACATTTTATTTTATTTTGCCATTCAGAATGATCACGTTTTTATAAGTATTTGGAATGCGCCCTTGAAGGGCACTTGCTTAAAAACGTGACAAGAAATTCAAGGCATTTAAATCACTTAAGGCCACACAGGAATACACTGACGGATGTAAGTTGTGTATAAAACCTGCCAAATGTATATGGCATCCAAAATACTATCATTTTTCTAAAAAAAATAAAAATAAAAATAAAGGTCAGCAAAATCAATACTCCTGGTGACCTGAAACATTGCTTTATCTCTGAACTGTTAACAATACATTTCTTGATGGAATTGGTCCATTCCTCTCAAATATGTAGCCCTGCTTTGAGCTCAATTTCAGGACCCACTTTGCTGGCTGTGCTGGTTGAGTAAAGGCATTAATGATCTAAATCAGAAGGACAGTAAAACATAGCAGAGGACGACAGGTCAGAATTCTAGTCAGACTTTGGTGATGACTAGGTGACTGGGGGAAGATTCAAAATCAATCATAAATTGGGGGAATGAAGACAGAGGCAGCTCTCCCTCACTATCCCCCTCCCCCTGCCGGGTCTGTCTGTCTGTCCCCCTCCCCCGACCCTCCTGCTCTTGTCTGTCTTTCCCTTCCTCTCTCTCTCCCTCTCTTCGTTCCACCCCCCTCTCTTTCTTGATGTCTTCTAGAAGTTAGCAGCTCTCAGGTTTTAGGCAATGTGCGTTTCACCGTCCTCCCAGATTGCTCTTCCGGCTCCGGTAAAACCCCTTCGCACTTCCGGCAATGGTAAAGTGGTCCAAAGTTTTGTTTGTTTTGTTCCATACCTTTGCTGCTTTAAAATCCCAATTTCAACCTAAACCCCCCGGGGCAAACCTATCACGAATTCAGCGCTGTTAAGATGCTCCATCAAAGCCACGGGCCTTAAAGTTACCCTGTTGTAGGGCTCTTCCCTGACCCTGGCCCATAATAAAGACTCAGGTGGTCCCAGCACACCTCAGGGAAGTGACTCAGGCGACTGATACAATGAAGCGGTTTGGGTGAATATGATAATAGATATCCATGGCATTGTGTATTCTGCCGGCGGACAGCACACTCACAATTTACCTGTGACCTGCTTTTATACTAATGCAGAGGAGTTATGACGTGACATTTGGGTATGGAATGCTTGGTATAAGATTGACCTTTTAGAGTCCCTTTAATTAAATAACAGTCCTGACTAATCCTCCGTGTTTTTATTCTTTCTATATAAAATCTACAGAGCTATCAATTTATCGTAATCGTTTTTCAGGCCACCTGTCATCCTTTGGATTAGAAAGATCTCATTCAGTCCAGAAAGACAGAAAAGAAACATTGGGTGAGTGGCAACGGGTTCTGTTATTATTGGAAGAATTTTTAAATAATTAAAATGAAGGCAATGTATTTAAACAGTATTAATATATAAAACATGTGTGTATGTTTGTTATATAAATGATGTCTATATGTATAAATATGAGAAAATAAAATGTATATGTGTGTGTGCTATACATAAACAGAGAGAAGAAAATGTTCTCAAGTTCACATAGACTACGATATAACAGAAACTCAAGTTTTCTGAATCCAGAGCCTAAGCTTTGTGGGATCATGTTATTTTGTATTCTTAGACCCAGACCCAAGAGCAAAGCAAATACAGAAAAAGATAAATTTCATAAAGCTCATGAATTTTAGTTTGTTTGTAACCAAATCATTGAAAAATTGGCAGGTTTTCACCAAATTTGTGGAGTATGTCGGGAATGACCTGTGTGAGAATATAGGCCACATGGCAAACAGCAAGTTCCACGTTCGCTCTCCAAGGGATGAAGAGATGGGGTCAGATCCCAGAGAAGTATCACTGCTGAACCACTGTCACCAAGTTGGAAGGTGTGGTTTGGTGGTGGGACAATATGCTGTACCCAGAGACCGCCCTGGGGAGTCCTGATAAAGGGCGGGCGGCGGGGGCTTGAAAGAGGAGATGATCCCTTCCCTCCCTCGGGGCAGCTACCTGTGGCCCAAACCCGGCCGGCAAGGCTGCCTGTCCAGAGGAGATGGCCATAGTTAGACCGCCCGCCAAACAAGAGTATAACCACGTTCTGAGAAGCTGTCACGTGGACGGGTGGACCGGCAGCCCCCTCCCTAGGTCCAATGAGGCAGCGTCACTGGGGAAATCTCTGGTTGCGGGGGACGCGACGGGTGTCCATTTTCCCCAGGGCAGCACACAGAGGCAGAGCAGAACCTGAAGCCAGACTCAAGGACAACGATATCTACCGCGTGGCTATGAGGAATTTAAAATGTAGATAGAGGAGAGCAGGCCTGTCCCAGAACCCCGACTGCTGTCCTTTCATGCCCGCTATGCTTCGGTGAGTGGAGAGCGCCCAGGACCCTCACCAGCCATGACTGGCGGGGAACGGGTCTCACAATAGGGCTGGGGTCCGAGTCTTACAATGGCGGCTGTATGTCGTGGTAAACTTGTTCAAGATATTAGCTTTTTTTACTTTTGGGGTAGATAGTCACATGTTTCATGTTTTTTTCCCCTCTGAGCTATTGAACAAAAATATAAACCTCCAAAAATATAAACCTCACGTCAATTTTCAAACAGTATGTCTCCATCAGCCTTGGTCCCAAGAAGTTGTGTGTTTGCATAGAGTAGATAGTAGTGAGTGGAGGTGTAAGGTATGTTGAACCCTTGAAACTGGAGACAAACTCAAGCCACTGAAATGTGGAAGAAAGTATTACATAAGAAACTTTCCAGGGGTGCCGGGAGGGCTCATTTGGTTAAGTGTTTGACTTCGGCTCAGGTCGTGATCTCACGGTTTGTGAGTTTGAGCCCCATGTCAGGCTCGGTGCGGACAGCTCAGAGCCTGGAGCCTGCTTTAGATTCTGTGTCTCCCTCTCTCTCTTCCCCTCCTCCACTTGTGCTCTCTCTCTCTCTCAAAAAATAAATAAACATAAAAAAATTTTTAAGAATCTTTCTCGAACTTTGAAAATGTCCAGTATTCTACTCATTTGAAAGACTATTTAGAGGGAAGTCTTTTTAGAAATTTTTTTATTTAAAACATTTTAAAATGTTTATTTTTATTTTTTATTTTATTTATTTATTATTATTAAACTTTTTTTGATGTTTATTTTTGAGAGAGAGAGAGAGAGAGAGAGAGTGTGTGTGTGTGTGTGTGTGTGTGTGTGTGAGTGGGGGAGGGGCAGAAAGAGGGAGACACAGAATCCAAAGCAGGCTCCAGGCTCTGAGCTGTCAGCACAGAGCCTGATGTGGGGCTCGAACGCACCAACTGTGAGATCATGACCTGAGTCAAAGTCAGACGCTTAACCAGCTGAGCCACCCAGGCTCCACAGAGGGAAAATTTTGATCAATACTGAATAAAGTTCAGCTTTTACTCAGATGGAAAATTCCATGTAGAGTTGCCCCATGAGAAAGAGCTTAATTGCAAATCAACAAACAGTTCCATTTCCAAACATCTGCCCTTTTGATTACAAACATGGAGCTTCTAAGTGAAGACACTAAAAGAGGTCAAGGTTAACTTGTGTAAGACTCCCCTCTACTGTCTGGCATCCCAAAGAGAGACTTGGCCTCCTCTGGGCTTCCGTGAACATGGGTTATGGCACAGAGTTTAAGGCAGCAATCCTGATCCCCCCGATAATGCTGTGATTAGGGCCGGTGCACACATAACAATTATGAATTACAAATGATAAAATTAAGTGGAAAATCCAGAGATTTTCCACACATAAAAATATAAAATTAAGGAAATTTATTTTAGAGGCAAAATATAATGTATTGAAAATCAACACCTAATAAAATGTAATATTTCTAATCGACTGAACTTATAGAACGTGAATCATTACTTTCTTTTCTTGTAAGTGTTGTCACAGTCAGCCACACTCAGGACAATGGCTCACTTTATCTCAAAAGTCAGCTTTGGATAATGTAGTATTCAGCTCTTGAACTTGGGAGACAAGGGAGCCGAAAAATAGATAAACTCTTTACTTCCCCGATCCAGAGTAAACGTACTTCCGTGACTATGTTAGGCTGCCGTGTTCGAAAAAAAGCTGCACTGAAGCAAGAACTTTGTTAATATAGAGTTTGGGGGGATTTTTATTCTACGCAGATATGTACATATTTGGGAATATCGCATGCAATGTTCACGTGGCTCGTGTAAGTCTGTGAGTCACCCTTCACAGTGCTATAGGTCTAAAGGCCTACGGCCTGATCTAATGTCAGGATGAGCCGCGGTGGAAATTATTTAGTCAAAGCAAGCAAAGTGTAAGGACGCGCACACGCCAACGCGGGGAGCGAGACGATGGCACACTCAGAGGAGTCAGGCCCTGCACTTTAAAACAGACACCTGCTAGAAATTATTCTAGGACACAGACGACCCTGTAGAGTCACTCTCCTTCAAAAACGGTTCTTTGTGGAGGCGAAATTCAACTACTGTGATGTGACTTACAGACAGCACTCAGCAACGCGGCGAGTTTTGTTTCTCTTCGTATGGTTTAAATGCTCACCGTTGTTACCTGTTTGGATAAAATATCATTTCGGTCTTCGGTCCCTTTTTTCTAAAATTTCTAGATACACTCTTAGTGTTAATTTCCAATTGAAACTCCAACATGCATCACATAAAACCCTGAGACGGCTGTACCCTTATGGGTTCCTTCTCTCGCATTATTTCCCAAAGAGAAAGGCTTTGATCTGAATCCTTAATATGTAAGGAAAGCCTAAATCAGAGCTGCCTTCTGTTGAAAAAATAAAACAAAGCAACAGTGTTCTTGATTAATAGAGTTTATAGTATGATCTATCATGTGTCTTTCGTTTAATAAGAGTAGTCAAATATAAAATTAATCAATTGGGGAAGGAAACGACCAGGGAAAAATAGAAAATAGAGGATGTATGATAGTATGGTACAAGAAGAGAATCTTCTGTGTGTGAAAGATAATATGTATTAAAAGAGTTGTTTTCGATTCTATACACGTTTTTTAAAAATTTCTTTTAATGTTTATTTTTGAGAGGGAGGGAGAGAGAGAGAGAGAGGCAGAATGTGAGAGGGAGAGGGGCAGAGAGAGAGGGAGACACAGAATCCGAAGCAGGCTCCAGGCTCCGAGCTGTCAGCACAGAGCCTGACTTAGGGCTCGAACCCATGAATCGTGAGATCATGACCCAAGCTGAAGTCGGACGCTTAACCGACTGAGCCACCCAGGCGCCCATTAAATTTTTTTTTAACGTTTATTTATTATTGGGAGACACAGAGACACAAAGCATGAGCAGGGGAGGGGTAGGGAGAGAGGGAGACACAGAATCCGAAACAGGCTCCAGGCTCCGAGCCGTCAGCCCAGAGCCCGATGTGGGGCTCGAACCTCCAACCAGATTTTAGGTAAGTGATCCGAAGGGAGGTGAGAACGGGGCCAGCTGCACTGTGGATGAAATGAGTCATGTAAAATGGCTAACGGGATATTCATCCTCCGATAAAGAGAAAAACGTTCCAAATCAGCCGACTAACTGTGCCCTCTGGTAAGTGGGCTTTTCCCTTGGTGACACATTCATTCTTTGGTTGCCCATTTGTTCGTTCGTTCGTTCACTCCCTAAATGAGAGTTAATCAGAGTTCACTGCCAGGAAGACACACAGGACATAGAAACCTCAATAAAACCTAGCAACAACCTCTAGAACTTTATATTCTAGCAGAAAAACACACAGGGGTCTCATCCTCCCATCTTCCTCTTTCTCCCATAACACCATGTCATTCCAGTACAGCTGCTCGCACACACCCAGATCCTGCTCTGCGCTATAGGAGGCCACGGGGTGGGGGGTGGGGGGGTGGTCTTTAAAATTGTTTTTCTTCCCATTAAAAAATAAAGTGTAGTAACATCTTAAAACAGGAATAGTCTCAATCTATTTAAAATTTTTCTGAATGATGATGATGCTGCATGATATGCTTCAGACACATTTCTTTTCTTTTTTCTTTAAAGATTTTACTGCTTTTCAGTAATCTCTATACCCAGCGTGGAGCTCCCCAACCCTGGGATCAAGAGTCCCATGCTCTACTGACAGTTTGTGTCTAGATACAATCATCATTTATCATTTGTCATAAAAGTAAGACTCGGAGATTCCTCTGTGACCTGCTTGGGGATGATGAAATAATCTTTGTTCTGAGAAGATGCAAACACAGGACTCACATGGTGGCTTTTGAACTAGTTTTCCGGTTGGTCTTGTTTCCTGAGCAAGCTCGTGTCCTGTTTGCCGCACGCTGTTGCTATGGGCACAACGACATATGCCAGCTGCTGGCTTGTGACTTCAGCCTGACCGCCATGTTGGGAAGGTGCGTTTGCTAGTTTGTGTTGGTTGGTCGGTTGCTTTTTCTTGAGTTGCTGATTTAATGCCATATCAAGTCTCCCCACGGACAATTTCTGAGATGGTTTCCTAATTTTTCCTATGCTTTTTAGTTCATTGTGACTTGGGTCTCTTGCCTCTCTCAGAGGTGGCCCTTTCTGCAAATTGCTGTCCTGTTAGAGGGTCGGTTTATATGGTCAACACGCTTGACACCGATAACTTTTTAAAAAAAATTTTTTTAACGTTTATTTATTTTTGAGACAGAGAGAGACAGAGCATGAACGGGGGAGGGTCAGAGAGAGAGGGAGACACAGAATCTGAAACAGGCTCCAGGCTCTGAGCCGTCAGCACAGTGCCCGACGCGGGGCTCGAACTCACGGACCGCGAGATCATGACCTGAGCCGAAGTCGGACGCTTAACCGACTGAGCCACCCAGGCGCCCCGACGCCAATAACTTTTGTAGGGACTATATTTGGAATCTGAATGGGGTGACCCAGGAGGGGGGTTTGTGCATACACACACACACACACACACACACTAGAATATTACTCAGCCATAAAAAATAATGAAATTTTGCCATTTGCAATGACATGGATGGAGCTGAAGAGTATCATGCTGGGCGAAATAAGCGAGTCAGAGACAGACAGATATCATATGCTTTCACTCCGGTAGTCGTTTCAACGGTAAGATTTTCAATGTTTGTTTATATCCTTTAAAGATGTGCCATGTGGATCCTCCGTGGTTTTGCCCTGAAATTATTATAAGCTACATTTACCTGTGCTAACACAGGCCAAACCATTTCCCAGTTTGTCAACGTGTTTTTATTTTAATTTTGTTATTTATGCTGGTGTTGAAATTGGTGGAGTAAGTTTCTAAATGTATTCTAGCTGTAAATTTTGTTTTTTAATTTTAAACTCCATTTTAGTTTCTCAATATGCCAGTCTCTGTTTCTGTTACACCAGGGCTGGAGGCATCGTTCCCTCCCCCCACCGTATCTATTTATTTTTAGCTTTTCCACATGCCATTCTGTAATCCACCTAGAGTTTATTTTGGTATGTGGTCTAAGCTTTGCATCTGAATGTTTGTATTCCAACAAGACCTATTAAAAGACTATTTGTTTTATTTTTCCTTCCCCAGTGAACGTCTGAAATCTGTCTCGTGGAATGAGTGGCTGCCCTCTTCTCCGCCAAGCACCTGGACATACTGAAGTTTATCCACCTGCACCCTTGAATCCCTGGCGCCTGAGAGAGGGCTCCTCATCCCAGGTCACACCTCAGGTAAGTGGCTATGGCCAATATTTATTTACTTAAAAAAAATGGTGGGTACTCTTTTCTGGTTGACCTGCTCTAAGCTGGCTTCCTGGTCGATGTCACACTTCCCTGCCGTCCAGTGCCTGCTGGCATTTGGTAGGTTGGGAATAAATGAATGGTTCTGAACCTATTAGCAACAATCATATGTACTGGCAGCAGAGAATCACTACAGGAGGATAAGGTGAGCAAAGCCCTGTAGAGGGAGGGCCCGGGAAGGGGCGGGAAGTGACGGCAGCAGGCAAGGCAGCCCCCGCCCCCATTGGCGCTGCACATCCACAGGAAGCACGCCTGGCCCCTTGGCACACTCGTCACCCCCGCCTTGGGGGAGGAGGGGTAACTGTCTGGGTGGCAGTTTCCTGAGAGAAGGATCTGGATACGTAGTCTCCCTCTCCTCCCTCCTCTCTCTGCAATCCACCTGTCTCCAGGGAGTTTCTTTTTGGGCGTTTGGCTTTTGTGCGCTTAGGAGAGCTCGTCCCCTGGGAGGGGACCTCTGAGCTGTCGGAATCGGGTTCTAGTGTTTGCTGTTAGGCAGCCCTGGCGCTCCACTCCTCAGCCGAGTCTCCCAACCCAGCAGTGATCAAGTTGGCCTTTTCATCTCCCGTTACCAAAGCCGTGCACCTGTCTTTGAGTCGGTTCCAAGTGTGGATGGATATACTTGTGCCATTGATTTTTTCCACACCCCAACGGTAATCCAAGATTAGGAATAAACATCATGGGGGGTGCCTGGACGGCGCAGTCAGTTGAGTGACCGACTTGGCTTTGGGTCATGATCTCACGGTTCATGGGTTCAAGCCCTGCGTTGGGCTCTGCGCTGACAGCTCAGAGCCTGGAGCCTGCTTCAGATTCTCTGTCTCCCTCTCTCTCTGCCCCTCCCCTGCTCATGCTCTGTCTCTCTCTCTCCCTCTCTTGAAAATAAATAAACATTTAAAAAAATTAAAAGTAAACAAAAAGCATGACTGAATAATCCACTAATGGTAAACACCAGTCCCAATGAAAAAATAGAGAAAGTAAGCCCGGTGTGTTGAAGGGCCCACATCTGTGGAGCTCTGTTGCAGTCTGTATGGTAAGCAAAGTGTTTCTCCCCATTTTGTGTCTTTCGGATTTTAAGATAAATGCGTATGAGTCAGCATTTCTGTTTTTAGAGTAAAGTAGCATTTGTGTGAGCCCCGACCTCTTAAGAAACGCTGGAAGTCTTTCTAACAGGTCCCCCCTCATTTTTTATTTTGCTGTCTGTTGCTGTGGATTACCACACCTCATTCTGGAGAAAGCAAAAAAAGGCAGGTTTTTCAAAAGTCAGGAAATCTCACAAATGGTATTTCCAGAAAAGATCTTAATTCTATCCCATTTCAATTGCCTCCATATAACAGAAATGACCAGACTCTGTTCCGGGGTCTTTCCACAAAGCTGGTCGGTGGAATTCAAGCTTGAGAGCCAAGTCCATTAACACACGCTCCCGAGCCATTTGTCTGGCACTGACCTTGGGTGGACGCTCCTGTGTGGCTTACCTTGAAGACGTCTTCTTTCTAAAATTCTATCCTCTTCTTTAAAGACTTGATCGGATGGCGGTTATGAAGGTAAGGACACGTGGAAGAATGCCACTTTCCTCGACAGATGAGACAGGTCCAAGAAGACAATTTTTTCTTTAAGTGGGGTTGCTTTTTTTCTGAACAAGGCTTGCATCCACAGTAATTTTATGCTACAATGTGAATAATGGATCTGGAAAACCTTTCTTTCCAGGACAGACGTATATATACGAGGCATTTTTTTCCCCCCTGCTATTCAATAATGATTATTTTGATTACACTGAGAAGTTCTTAGGTAAGTGGAACAATATAAAATTAATGTGAAAAAAAGGTAAAAATGTGTTTTTGGGGGGTATTAGACGGTGGTGAAACAGGTAATTTGTGTGTGTGTGTGTGTGTGTGTGTTGAATAACGCAGAGTAAAGTTATCCTAATTCCATTCATCAATTAATTTAATTTTGATTCCATGTTAACCTCCTTTACTCAGTTCCTCTCCCCACCCCCACCCCCCCAAATCCCTGTAAGGAAGCCCTGTGAATGCCCCAGACACGAGGCTATGAGAGCTTGGCTGAGCTCCTGCGTCTGGGGATTACTTTCCAGATTTATTTGCGGGGTGTCTGTGCCGGGCAAGTCTTAGCTTTCGCAAAAGACTAATTACTCCTTGTACCTTTTAACATTAAAATGCATCTGAGACCTTGCCTCCATTTAACACAACTCTGAGGCATACCTTATTCAGCAGAAGCAACGGGGGCCCCTGTCGCCAAGGCTTAGCAGATAAGAAGATTAGGACAACGGATTTTAACTTTCATTTCTTTGATGCAAAAGGTAAGAACACCTGATTTCAATATTTAATTCCTTTGATATTTTACCTTTGGATTTAATTTTCTTGAACTTTAACTTGCAAGAAAATTTTATTCTCTGCACTTGAATTTCTCCCTGGAAATTCTGAAATGGCAGATTTGCATTCACACGGGGTGGGCCTCTCGGAGGTCATTTTATTATCCTGCCCTTTTGACACTGGGATTGGATTCTATTTCAGAGCTTCTAAGGGCCATGCTGACGACTCACATGGGCCGACACAGGGGATGGGAGAGAGGACAGGAGGGGAGCTGTCTGGTGTACAGAAGGCCTCCAAGTTACGTTAATCACTGAAGAGCTCTGAGCTGTTGTAGAGCCTTCTGGAGGCAAAAGGAACCGTTCACGGCCATGGTCCTGGGGGAACTAAAGGCCAGGTTTGGGGAGATGCTTTTCTGAAGAAGCAACACTGTGTTCACCTGTTCTCACCCACCTCCTCCCCTGCAAGGATCCAGCGCAACCCCGGGGCAAGGGCTAAGACAACAGAGGTTGCAGATTGGGAGTGTGGAGAATTCGCTCTTTGTGCATGCGTGCTATTGGCCAGTGTCCCCAGCTCCTGTCCGGCTGTGCCCTCACTCCCCGACACCACCAGCTGCACCGTCAGGGAGGCCCCACGCACAAGGGACATGTGGGTCTCTGTTCGGAAAGCAGAACTTGCTGTGAAAGGTGATAATAAAATGCAAAGCTCTTCCCTTCTTGACCCGCCGTGGGGATTTCGTTTGGACCTTGATGTCAAGATGGTCACTCAGTGGGAAGGGGGAGCCGCTGCGGGAGGGGGCAGGGAGCCGAGGGTGGCAGGCTGTAGGGAGGGGACACCCGAGAACCCAGCCTAGGGGGGCAGACATCGGACCTCCCCTGAGCCAAGGCTCCCAACCTCAGAGCACACCCCACTGAAGCATCGGATTTCACCTAAAAAACACAAATCCCAAGATCAAATTACTACTAATGTCCAGAGGACGACTCAGAGCATCAAAACCCGGGCGTGGAGCCCTTGTCAGCCCGGCTCTGTGTAGAGGACCAGACCCAAGTGATCCCTCCTGTCGTTTCTCACCCTGCGTCTCAGCTTCCCGCCCCCTCGGCCCCACTCCTCGCGCTCATCCGTGCAGATGCGCAGTCACCGCACACGGGCTCGGCCAGTACCCCCATTTCTTCCCCTGGGACCAAGTGGTATACTCCGAAATTTTAAAGTCAAAAGGAAAAGAAAGGAAATCCTCAATGCATCACTGGCAGACCCTTTTACTGTCTCCGCAGAATGAATGAGTAGCAGAATCAGTAGAGGCATGGATATACTCAGAGTGTAATTGCAGGATTTCGTCCAGCATCTGGCTGGTGCCAACCTGTGCCCCTTCATGACTCCTGTTCCGGTCACACTGGCTGGCGCACCAAACCCACACCCACACCCACGCCCACCGGATACGCCTTTGTTGCCTGGCCCATTTCTAGCTCTGTCCCAAACCTTGGCTCAGAGATCGTTTCCTCTAGGGAGATTTTTCTCATTTCCTCAGAATCTCTCTTCTGCCTACCCTTGGTATCTTGGAGTTAGGACGCCAGGGCCCTCATTCTCAACACTGTAACATATCCAACAGTCTATACACATGCCAATCTTTTCCTGCTATACTAAAGGCTATTCAAAGGCAGGAATGGTATCTTATTCCCTTTGTTGTTGTTGTTGCTTTTTTAAGTAGGTTCCACACCCAATGTGGAGCTTGAACTCACAACCCTGAGGTCAAGAGTCGTGCACTCTACCAACTGAGCCAGCCAGGGGCCCCTCTTATTTACTTTTTAATAACCCAACCTCCAGTACAGAGCTCGGTATAAAAGAGTTTCTCTGCAAATACTTTTTGAACAGAACAGAGGATATTTCAGCGTACATTTACTTACATTCGTGTGTTTTCCAAAGGGACTCAGAATAAAACCGATAAAAATGTCTTAAAAGTGGGTATCTGTTCAGAAATGCTTTTTGTGGAAAAAGACTCACCAGACCCCTAGCAGCACCAAAACCGCCCTTTAAACCATCTGTTTTCATCTACTATTTTGCTCCTGGTGGCCCTCACTTGGTCCAGTGAGTTGATGTCGAAGGGTCCACCATCACACCAATTTCCTCTATGACCTTCAAAAAGCCATCCCATGCCTCGGTCGGTCGCTTTGCTTGTGAAATCAGAGATAATGACCCCTCTCAGCAATATTGATAAAAGGATCCTTGATTGAAAAGTTTCCTAAGCGAATGCTGGCAAATACTGATTTCTAGTACATTTTTTTCTGAGGTTCTAATTATATTAGTAACCAACGAGAGAAAGGGTGGGTTTCCCATGTGACACTTTGGTATTTCTATCTGTCAGATCAAGCTCTCTGAGTTAAATATTCCAGACAATTTTAACTCACGTCTCTTGTTTCCAAATTATTCAGCGATGTCATGGAAAATAATATTTGCTTGATCCTATCGTTAGATATGCTGTCAGGCTTATAAAATGATATGATTTTTCATTTCAGCAAACCATATTTAAATCATCATTGTATTCCTTATCCATCTACTAGGCAGTAATTTGGTTTACTGCTATCATGTGAATTTTACATTTTTTGACTCTCCACTCCAAATTGCTCTTATCATCCATTTCCCAAGTAAAATACTACACCCAGAGATAGTGTAATATCCAGAGAAATGTCTATGGAACACAAATAATCCAAGAAAGTGCAAGAAAGTTGGAAGCTAACACTGGAAGTCGGGGCTCTGCCTCACAGCGAGGGCTGGACCACGTCCTTCGGAGTCAAGTTCAACCTTGACCTTTGGTCACATTAGTTCTTTTTTCCACTTTTTGGCATTCATGAAGTTTTAATGTTTATCTCCATGCCGATAAATTCCGACTTGCTAGATCCGGTTTCTTACTCTATTTTTATAATCTCCTATTTCCTGCGTATACCTCAGTTTTGGGCATTTCCCATTTGCAAGTTGCAGCAAAGAAGAATAGACCAAAAGTCGGGTTCGCATGCAAAGTTTGGGGACTAGTTTTATCACCAACTCAAACATACGTAGAGCAGTTTCTACAGGTGATGGTATAAGGACAGATGGGTGAGGGCAGCTTTCCTTTGCCTGCCCAGTTCCCCCTCCTCTTTTTCCTTCCACCAGGCTGAATGAACGCTGCACAATTCAAGGCTCTACCCAGAGCCACGACTGCCACTTTCTGGGACCCGAGGTCCTAGAGCGTGTCCGCACTAGGCCCATCCCATCCTACGGAGGAACGCCATCGCGCTCAGAAATGCAAGACCTCACCTCCTCAGACCCAGAATCTTCCCTCACCGCAGTCACCGTGTTCCCTGCTGCCACCGAGCCGCGGTCACAGTGACCTGGGTGCGTTGTGGGTAACCTTCCCTGTTTATTCTTCATCGAATCAGAACACCCATGACAATCTGTTCTCGATTGTATTTCCTAGCTGTGCCCTTTACTATTTCGGCACATAGCTGCCCGACCAAGAGCTTTATTCAACCCCATCCTGTGGTCCCGCTTTTAATCTCCCTTCTGTTATTCCAACATCACTTCCACCGCCTTGTCTTCCCACCAGACGGCCGCACAGCTCTGTGGCTGCCTCCACGAGACTCAACCTGGTCCTTTGGCCCTGGTCCTAGAGTCCCTCTCAGTCTCATCGCTGATCCTCAGCATTAAACACTTGTCATTGTCCTCCCACAAGCCCCAGGAAGCCCCAGGCCGAGGCCTGGGACCACACCTTTCCGTCAGATGCCTGCCTTCCCAGCGGGCAGCCCAGGTGACTACGTCAGCTCCACTCGTGAGCACAGTGACCCTGCTTTTGTTTTACCTGCCTTGGCGACGGGCATGGATGGAGTGGGAAATACTCCATAATTCCCTTCAATACCAAGTAGGGTCTCTTCATACAGGTCAACACGAGGCAGAGTGCCTAAATGTCCCTAGGTGGGCTGGAGTTCCGGTCAAGACCCTGCCCCAGTGTGAAGCGAGTGCAGACTGGGAATCAAGTGAGTCAGGAGGCCCATCTCCTGGCATCCTGGCCGGGGAAGCATACCGGGCGCCAAGAGAGGCCGTGACCCTGAGTGTTCACCTCTACGCCTCTCAGGGACAGAGACCACAGCGGGTTAAGGGAGTCCAGACGAGTCGCAGCAGCGAGCTCTGAAAGCACCCCCAGTCGTGGTCAGGACTGGGGAGAAGGGAACAACAGACTGCAAGGTCAAGGCACCCATGGTCGCTATTCAGCGAGGCTGTTACAGCTCCACTCGGTACGTTTGGTTAGTGCACTTACTGAGTATGAGACAGAAAAGCCAACATAATAAAAATCAAGGCTGTGGTAACTTTTAAACTATGCTCAACATTCTTGCACGTGGCCACTTCAAGAACTACTCTTATTCGTTAATATGGACCAATCTAATACTTCTCTTAATCGTGGGACAATATTTTCCCGAGGAAGAATCTACCACTTAGTGGCTCTTACTGCAACAAATGCCCACTCATTCCATTACTACCATAAAAACTCTAAGTTCCAAAAACACAACTTTTCCAAGTTACAGGCATCACAGCATTATTTACATTGTAAGAAATACAGGCTTTTGGCCAGATTTTTTTTTTTTCCAACCCATTGTCTCACTTGTAGTCCAAACTCTATTTGGGAATTGCTTTCAGGGATTTTTTTTTCTGAATCTATGGGGCAAAGCCTGCAAGTCGAGGAAGAAAGTGAATTTTTATCAGTGACTAACTGTGTAAAAGGCAACAAACACTTTCCTTTCCCAAGGCAACAGATGAGTCATGCTCTCTGTTTTTCGCCCACCTCTGGGGCCACGTAGGCAAATGTTTGAGGTTTTGTTTTGTTTGTTTGCTTGTGTGTGTATGCATATATGTATTTGTATTACTTTCTTTAGAGGTCTGAGTACATTGCAATGCTGTGGCTTATTTTTTATCTTATTTTTATTTTTTAAACTCTTTTTTAAAAGTCTATTTACTTATTTTAAGAGAGAAAGCATGAGCGGGGTGGGGGAGGGCAGAGAGAGACAGAGAGAGAGACAGAGAGAGAGAAGGAATCCCAAGCAGGCTGTGTACTATCAGCACAGAGCCCGATGCGGGACTCGAACTCATGAACCGTGAGATCATGACCTGCGCGGAAACCAAGAGTCAGACGCTCAACCGACTGAGCCACCCAGACACCCCGCCATGCTGTAGCGTATAACTTAAGTTAAAATTAGGTGCTTATCCAGTGCTTTCTAGCTTTTCAAACTGAGCTCACGTAAGGAGCACGCTGATTGCCCGATCAGCATGTTCGAGCGCTCAGAAATGATACGATTACACCTTCCTTGTCAGGCAGCCGACTGGGGCTCAGACATGCTGATGGGTTGCTACGTCCACCTGTTGCTCTGAGCCAGCCTTTTCTTCCTTTCAAGACTGCTTCATGCCCTTCACAGGTTGGCTTTTTGAGGGGACCCTTGCTTCAGGGTGTTGGAATTCCCTTTTACCTTCTGTGCAACTAGGGAGCCAACTTCTCCAGGCTCTTGTTAACAGGAAGAAGGCTCACAGACATCCGTCCCATCTTCTAGGATCCAGGAAAAATGACCTGGAAGCCTGTTTCATTTTTTAACTGTCCTGTACTATGCCGGATGCAATTAGGGACAGGAGAAAGACGGAGGGGAAATACTACTTAATGGGTTCCGATAGTGTTTCAGGAAGAGTGTTAGATTTACACCTTATTTACATTTTCTCAATCACTTCAATCCTCAGGACAATTTATAAGTGAGATATTACTTTTCCCAATTTCCTTTTGACCTCGGATCCAAGCTTACATACCAGCCAATGGCAGGCAGGACTTGATTCTCGCCTCACTTACCCTAAGTTCATTCTTACAAGGCCACGAGACGGGGCTGGCCCCGGACACTGATCTCCTGCCCTCCCTTATTTCTAACTCACCCGAAAGCCCTGTTCTCTATGGGAAGGTAGCAACAATGAAGAAACTGAGAATATTCCCTTTGGTGGAGGACATTGAAAAGATAAGCATTCCAACTTATTTAAGTCTCTGGGCTCTTCGGAAATGAATGATCAAAACTATTGTCCTGGATGTGTTGTTTGGGATTTTTTTTTATGATATTAAGTTTTTCCACACTTAATTTTTATATGCTAAGACTGAGCTTACTTTCAATCACTGGTAATGATAGAAGCCATATTCCTTTTGTTTCTATGTCTTTTGAGAACAGGATAGCTGAGGAATCTTTCCGAGTTCTTTACCACTTAATAACCCTTCACCCTGTGATTCATGGCAAAACTCACAGGAAATAGTTTGCTCAGTATATCCCAGAGACTGGCCACATTCCCACAGATAAGCTTTGTGAAGAAAGGTTTGTTATTACCAGATGCCAGCTCAGCCCCGCATACTGTTTATGAATCAGCGTGCGTGCACCAGTGTGCAAACCTGGCTTCCTCCAGGTTCACGGCCGTGTGCGGACCGATTGTGTTTCGGAGACATTAGCCTTCCCTTGAAAGTAAACACCCTTAGTCTATTTACATGCTGCTTGGCAGTGTTTACATGTATTGCTTAACTTACTACACACGCAAATATCTGTATCATTTCAGACTTGTTTATTGCACTTCTGTATCAACGTTATATGGCCATTCTAAGTGGAACAAGAACCATGCAAAACTATTATGCCTGAACTTGAATCACAGGATATGATTCAATAGAGACCAGGAAATAACAGGAACCGTCCAGATGTACTCTTGTAAAAACGCCCCACAATGGCTTTCTCTTTTTCCTCTTCCAGATGACTAATCCTAAAATCCTGATTTGACTAAAGATACGCGTGAGAATAATAATGACAATAATTGGAATAATCTATTGAAATTTGACATCGAGGCCATCCTGGAAGTAAGCTCTTTCATAAACCATGGCCTCTGGGGATTTGTAACGGTTGGCTAAATACTCCTGAAATTCAGATAAACAAGATGACTGGCAAATATAAATTTAGGAAATTTACCGAAGCAGTTCATGAGACAGAGAAAAATTCAAGGGAACAGACAAATACCATTATCTTTCACTCTACATGAGATCTGCCCACAAAGTATTCATCTGACACTCAAGGCCCACTCTGTTCTACAAGCCGGCAGAACACTTTGCTCGTCTGGGAGATGGGCTGTGTTCACATTTCTGAGTGAAAGCTTTCTCCTCCCTCCTCCCCCCACCTCTCTCAGGTGTAAGCTCTTTGGTGGGCTTAGTCCCTTGTAAAGGCAGGAAGCACTTCATAGGCGTTTGGACAACAAGGCAATAATCTTCAGCTGTCACAGAGATGAAATATTAATATGAAACCCATTAGAGAAGACAGAGTTGTTTCTACAGCTCATTAAGAGTGGGCAATTAAAGTTACCTCCTCTGGAGGTGCTTAAAAATCAATGACTTGGTTACTTATTCAAACTTGCTGTGGACTAGGAGGCAGTTCTGTGCGTCCATGGATTCAGATTCCCCCAAAGGCAAACCTGAATATGTAAGCGGATAAAAATATTTTAGAATATATAGAATACACAAATTGGTCAGGTCTTTCCAGACACGGACGGATTCAAATCAGTGGTTTTTAAATACTATTTTTCTTTTCTTTTCTTTTTAATGTTTATTTATTTTTGAGAGAGAGAGGGGGGCAGAGAGAGAGGGAGATAGAGAATCCCAAGCAGGCCCTGCACTGTCAGCACAGAGCCTGACATGGGGCTCAAACTCGGGAACCGTGAGATCATGAGCTGAGCCAAAATCAAGAGTCAGATGCTTAACCGACTGGGCTCCCCAGGTGTGCCTAAATATTATTTCTCTTTCAGGAATCTTTCAAAGTGAATGGATCCTTTTTATTCCCTCAGAAATCACATTCAAGAAAATTGTGGCAAATAATATTTGAAAAGAAAATCAAGAATTATATCACATTGAAAATCAGAATTTTTTTCTTGAGCTATCTTAGGTAAAGGTTGGATGTGGTTGTTTATTTTTAGTATTTTATTTTAATTTTTGTCTAAATTCACAATTATAGACAGTAAAATTCACTTTCTGGGCATGATTTTGTACTTAAATTTTTTTAATGTTTGAGAGAGAGAGAGAGAGACAGGGTGTGAGCAGGGGAGGGGCAGAGAGAGGGAGACACAGAATCTGAAGCAGGCTCCAGGCTCCGAGCTGTCAGCACAGAGTCTGATGTGGGGCTCGAACTCATGAACTGTGAGATCATGACCAGAGCCGAAGTCGGACGCTTAACCGACTGAGCCCCCAGGCGCCCAATCATCTACTATTCAGTACGATGTTCGTTGTGTTTTCTGTGGATGCCTTTATCAGGTTTCAAAAATTCCTTTCTAGTTCCAGTTTGTTGAGTGTTTTATATGAAAGACTGTTGGATCAAATGTTTTTTCTGTATCTATCTCCAAGTATAATTATGTATGTCTATACATACTTTCTGTTTGGTCAATTTTTTAAATGTGTTTTGAATTCTTGCTGTTAAGTGATACACACACAGGATTGTTATGTTGTGTTGGTAAATTGACCTTTCTATCCCTCGGTAATGTCCTGCGTTCTCTTTTAATTCTCATTTTTGTGAAGGACACCTTGTCTAATGTTAATGTAGTCATCACAGCTTTCTTTTCATTAGTATTTGCATGCTTTATCTTTTTAAATTTTTTTCCATCCTTTCCCTTTTAACCTCTCTCTAGCATCATATTTACAGTGGGTTTCCTACAGGCACCTCATAGTTGAAATAAAAAAAAAAATTCCAGCTTGTCACTCTTTTACCTGGTGTGTTTAGGTTATTGAAATTTAATGTAATTATTGATTTTCTTGGGCTTGATTGAACAATCTTATTGTTTATTTTCTGTCCGTCACCTGTTTTTTGCTTCTCTGATTCTTCTCCCTCGAAGCTATGGACAGAATGTTTGTGCACAGCCCCCCCCCCCCCCCCCAGCCCAACTCCCCGCATCCCCCCCACTCCCTAATTCCTATGTTGAAGCCCTGACCCCAGTGTGACTGTGTTCGGAGTTATGGCCTTTATGGAAGTAATTAAGGTTAAATGAGGTCATAAGGGTGGGGTCCTGATCGAGGGAGATTAATGCCCTTCTAGGAGGAGACACCGCAGAGCTCTCTCTCTTGTCTCTGCATGAACACAAAGGAGAGTTCGTGGGAATGTGCAGTAGGCCGGAGGCGCCTGCAAGGCAGGAAGAAATCTCTCAGCAGAAATGGAATTTGCTGGCACCTTGATCCAATGTCTCTTCCTTAAGTCCCCAGCCTGTGGTGGCAGCCTGGGCTGAGTAATACGTCTGTCTTCTTTTATGGCTCACTTGAATATCTTTACACATTTCATTTTAGCATACCTATTTTTTAGGAACTTTTTTTTTTTATTACTTTAAGTGGTCGATCAAGGGATTGAAATAGACATGTCTAGCATTACAATTCTCTTCAAGTTAATATTTTACCCCATCCACCAAGTAAAACGTAGAAGACTTTCAACTCGATAGACTCGATCAGGCTCCCCTCGATATTACGGCTTCCGTGGGGATCGCAGCTCTGGTGCCCTGGTCCCCAAAGGCAGAAGGTTTGCTTTCCAAAGTCAGACATATTTGAGAGGTTCTAGTACTGGAGAAGTACTCCATTCCTTTAGGTGCCTACTTACTATTTTTCTTGCTTTCCCTCCATTCCTGATTTGGAGAGACTCCTGATGTCATCTCCAGTTCAGCCTAAAGATTTTTAGAGTTTTAAAATAGTTCTTCTGTTGGAGTTGAATGATCACAGGTCTGCTTCATCTAAAACTGCATCCTGCAGAGAGACTCTGTCCTCTTAGACCTTATCTTTCCTCTCTCTGGCACGCACAGTCTGCTTTTTCTTGGATTCTCTACTCCTATTGGCAAGTATCCAAACTTCACGCTGGGGAGTCCTGCTCTCCGTCTTGTCTAAGTTTTAGTATCACACATATCACTAATTCCAATTGAGTTAGCACATACGTATTTTTCAAATACACCTGTTCTTTTCCGTGCTAAATGAGACCACAAAATAAAAAAACGTACAGGGTATCTCTGCTTCCATTCTGTCCCTGTCAAATCTGTCAGACACACGGGTACCTGTATTTCTCAGTTTGAATCTACCCAAGGCTTCTTGTTCTTAAAACCCTTCTATGGCTTCTTCCTGACTAGGGGATGAAAGGCAAAGCCCTTAGCTTGGTATCAGGTCTTCTAAATAGGTTATAACCATATTGCCTTAAAAAGCAATAAATTTCTCAAAATCATTGTATTGTCCCTTTTTTTTGTATCTTCAACGCCTAGTATAATTATTGCCTAGAATAAATATTAGCTACTGTATAGTAGATGCTTACTAGTATTTCCTGAACTGAAAATCTTGTCTTTTCCCCA
This sequence comes from Panthera uncia, assembly GCF_023721935.1. NCBI lineage: Eukaryota > Metazoa > Chordata > Mammalia > Carnivora > Felidae > Panthera > Panthera uncia. The sequence goes on along the minus strand of NC_064809.1, from coordinate 4,292,956 downwards.
AATTTAGCCAATAATACAAGTACACCTCCCTATGGCAATTAACTCATTCTCTTAGTCTAATTATTTTTGTCCACTTACACATTTTATATAAGCTCCAAGCTCATAGAAACTGTGTCTTTCTTTTACTGCATTTTGCCTATAGTAAAGATCTTCCCTTATACCTAATTGATAAGAAGTAGATATTCTGTAATTAAATGATGAAAAAATGAAATACTCAATGATAAATTTCCTTTGATATTGTGAAGTCTCCTTCATTATTTCATTCATGCTCATAACATTATTATATGATGTATTTTAACTGGAAAAGTGCTTTTCTCATTAGTATAATGAGTAATTATCTTTCAAAAGTCACAACTTAAAAGGCGGAAATGGGATATATGTGAAATATTTCAGAGATAAACTCTTGTCATATTCTCCATACTGTTGATTCTCTAACATAGAAAAATGTATCTGTTAGGTAAAGCAGTGGAAAATATGCAGTTACCTCTGATGGAACATACCTCAGCCATCACCAAAGCTATAAGTTCACCACCTGAGATCAGGATCTTTAAACAAACATCCTTAATAAACATTCAAAGATACTTTCTAATTACAATATTTTCTAAAAGTAGAATAATCTGGAGAATTATTATCTCTTAGTATTATTAAATAAAGAAGAGAGTCTATAAGGACTTTGATTTTGCTTCGGTTGGAGGTTAGTTTTCTGTCTTAAACATTTATGTCTGTAACAATCTTGATGTTTGTCTTGGGTTAACATGTGGCATATGAACTCAAGTGCATGGTGTGTCCTGTCCCAAGGTCATTCCTGGGTGTTATGGTGTCTGTAGAGCCTGTCAGTGGTACAAAGAGAAGGGGACAAACAATTTGAGTAGGTGGGTGTCTCTGAGTGATGAAAGGATTTGCACTGGGCTCAAAGGGGGAGAATTCCAGCCTCACCCACTTTTGGCCAAGAACTTAAAGTAGAAGAGGGATGCTTGGGTGGCTCAGTTGGTTGGTTTCGGCTCGGGTCATGATCCCACGGTTCATGAGATCGAGCCCTGTATTGGGCTCTGAGCTGACAGTGTGAGACCTGCTTGGGATTCTCTCTCTCTCTCTCTCTTTCTCTCTCTCAGCCCTTCCCCCACGTGAGAACTCTCTGTGTCTCAAAATAAATAAACTTAAAGATAAAATGGAAGGGAATGGAAGAAAGATCTGAAGTTTCCAGGGGCACAGATGAGGTGATTTGCCATGAGAACCAAACATAAAACAACTTGAGACCACGGATTTAATAGAGCCAGAAGCTTCCTTTCCTCTCCTCTTTGATTTTCCCAGGAGGTGCTAACTTCTCTTCCTTTTTCTCCTTTTGAGTCACACGTGCACACACGCACGCACACACACATGCATACTATAATCACATTCCGTACCTCATTCTTAGCTGTATTATTATCAACAATCCTGGAAGTAAATTATAGATCTCCTTCAACCCAAGGAGACAAAAAGAGAGATTTTAGTAAAATTACAAGCCAAAAAGCTAGAGTTCTGAACTAGATAGCTCAGCAGTGCTCTGGTAAAGGCTTACGTATTTCATACTCCTTATTACAAATATGAAATTATATAATCCACAAGCTCCACAAAGCTTCAGCCCTCATGATTTTGCACCTCGCCATGGGCACGGACGTCAAGATTCCAGTGTGCTTCAGGGAAGCTTCCCCAGGACCGAGTCCAACGTAAGAGTGCGGAGGGGCCAGCTCGACGCTCACAAAATGAACTGGAAAACCGAGTCAATTCATAGGCCACAATCTGTACAGTACGAAAATCGGCTTTACGGGGCTGTGCACGGTCAGGGTGAGGCCTTTGCATTCCTGTGCTGTTGCTGGAGTTTCAGGTCGTGCCCCCCACCCCGACCCCGGGGCGGTCTTTGCTCCCAGCTCCCCCAGCCCTCACATGCTCCGGGAGCGGGTCTCAGATGGCTAATGTCTGCGCCTGGGAGAGGACAGTCTGCTATTACTTATGTCTAGTTTGTAAACGGGGAATCTGAAGTCGGTAACAGTTGTCAGGTAACTCCTGACCTCAACACCTGGCACTTTACGTAACACGCCATCGCCTGTCACCACGGCCGCGAGCAGAGAGCTCCTGGCCAGCGCAGCCCGCCTCCGGGTCGCAGGAGAACTGAGCGTGGGGTCATGCGAGCCTCTGTGATGCTTTAAGATCTGTGCTCTAGATGTTTTATCTGGGTGTGCAGCTAGGACTCAGCCCGTAGTATCCATTTCGTGGTCGTGTATTCAACACTGGTTTCTTTTATTTATTTATTTATTTATTTATTTAAAGACTTTTTTTGAAGATAATCAGTATGGTTATTTATTTATTTATTTATTTATTTTAATTTACATCCAAGTTAGTTAACACACAGTACAATAATGATTTCGGGAATAAAATTTAGTGATTCATCACTTACATATAACACCTAGTGCTGAGAGTTTTTCTTTTAATGTATATTTATTTTGAGAGAGAGAGAGAGAGACAGAGCACAAGCAGGAGAGGGGCAGAGAGAGAGAGGGAGACACAGAATTGGAAGCAGGCTCCGGGCTCTGAGCTGTCAGCACAAAGCCGGATGTGGGGCTCGAACCCACGAACCGTGAGATCATGACCTGAGCCAAAATCAAGAGTCAGACGTTCAACTGACTGAGCCACCCAGGTGCCCCTCCCTAAGATGTTTTTTAACATCTCATTAAATGGTCCCCGTGATGTTATGCCTGTGTTAGCTACTAACATATTATTGTTGGCTAGCCTATAACTGCTCTGTAACTATGCCTTTGAGTTCCTTAATAAACTTATGAAAAAATGTTTTAAACTTTAAAAGAAGTAAAAGGATAGCTAAGTATCCTTTCAGTGTCATACAGAACACTGTCAGACAGGCCTACCTGTGCCTTTACTTAATTCTCTTGTCTGACATTCTATTTACGTCAAATAAGTAAGTATACACGATTCCGGGTCAGTGTTCCCTCTCTTCAAAGACGATCGCTTTTAAAACTCCTTCAGAATAATGCACCAATGGAATTGCTACATTAATGAGATTGTCTCACACGAAAGGGACATCAACACGGTAACGGTGAAGGACACATTCAAGAGTTTCCTGCGCACTGCGGTGTCAGTGAGCACATTTATTTATAATGCCAGGAAGTTTTGTCGATTTTGCAACCGACGAACGCATACATGCCGAAGTCCTTGGCTGTTGCTTTTGAGACTGTTTCTCCTGGAAGCAAGTTTTAGCTACTACCGCCTAATTAGTTTGGAATCATAATTAAGGGTCTGATTCCTGCCACAGGCTGACATTGACACGGGGAAAGATTTACATCTAAACTCCCCTGTCCACGACTCTAACCAGTTCAAGTATGAGTGCTGTCTTTTTAAAATTTTTTAAAAATGATTTTTTTTAACGTTTATTCATTTTTGAGAGAGACAGAGCATGAGTGCAAGCAGGGGAGGGGCAGAGAGAGAGAGAGAGAGAGAGAGAAAGAGAGATAGAGCACGAGCTGGGGAGGGGCAGAGAGAGAGGGAGACACAGAATCAGAAGCAGGCTCCAGGCTCTGGGCTGTCAGCACAGAGCCCGATGTGGGGCTGGAATCCAGGAACTGCGAGATCACGACCTGAGCAGGAGTCAGAAACTTCACCGACTGAGCCACCCAGGTGCCCCGTATGATTGCCACCTTTAACTCTCTGGCATTTTATTACCCTCGGTTTTATACTCTTTTTCCCAGTTTCCCAGATTTCCTTATAGAATAAGGTTTAGAGAACTTCTAAAAATGTTTCATATTAAGATCAAGAGGAAGTGAGGGGCCTGGGAGGCTCAGTGGGTTAAGTGCCCGACTCTCGATTTCAGCCCAGGTCATGATCTCATGGTTCGTGAGTTCGAGCCCCGCGTCGGGCTCTGTGCTGACAGCTCGTAGCCTGGAGTCTGCTCCCGATTCTGTGTCTCCCTCTCTCTCTGCCCCTCCCTCACTCGCCCTCTGTCTCCATCTCTCAGAAATGAATAAGCGATAAGAAATTTAAAAAAAAGAAGTGCATATTATTTAAAGATGTCAACACATCTCGCTTTATGCTAACCATTACATATAATCCAGGACACCAGATGAAATGGCTGTTAACATTATCTGCATTTTAAAATGTGGCGATACAGACATAAATATTAATTAAGTCGCCCAGGTTTTAAAGTACAAAAATGAATACAACTGTTGACAAGGCCCTGCACGATCTGGTCTCTGCTGAACCTCTTCATCCTTATCTTGAATGGTCCTTCACCTGTGTTTTGCCATGTAATTTGCAATAATGCCCCCCCCAAATGTACAGTGTACAGGAAGTGAACTGTGAAAGCGTTCCGGGGATTAAGAGGTGGCAGACAGGTATTAACTGTGTCATTGTAAATGGCACGTTCTAGTCTAGGGAATTATTTGTGTATTTGTAAATCCATGAATCATGGAGGGACTTCCGGTCTGTTACATGAGACCTTGGTCCCCTTTTTTCTAATTGTTCTCTAAAGTCTGAAGTTCATGATCATTTACCCCCTTAACAGTTTTGTTTGCTTTTGTTTGTTTTGCAAACACTAACACTGGGTGGATGGGGACAGCATTGAGTTCCCTGGTCTGTGCCCCCACCACGCAGGTGCTGACCTCAGGTTCCAGTTAGGCTCATGCCTCTTTCAAATCTCTCCTCACTAGGGGCGCCTGGGTGGCTCAGTCGGTTGAGCGTCTGACTTCAGCTCGGGTCATGATCTCACAGTCTGTGAGTTCGAGCCCCGCGTCAGGCTCTGTGCTGACAGCTCAGAGCCTGGAGCCTGTTTCCGATTCTGTGTCTCCCTCTCTCTCTGACCCTCCTCCGTTCATGCTCTGTCTCTCTCTGTCTCAAAAATAAATAAATGTTAAAAAAAATTTTAAAAAACCCCAAATCTCTCCTCACTAGAAAACACACAAGTGCACAAACACATATAAAGTGCAAAAAAAAAAAAAAAAGAAAGAAAGAAAGAAAAGAGTCAAATTGGAATTTGGACTCATGTTAGAGGATGCCAGATATCGAATTTATAGTCCCTGAGCTGTATAATTCATTCCTAAACCACACAGATTACAAACAACATAACTATTCAAATGCCAGCAAAAGATACGATTTTAAGCCTATGTTTGTGCCTCAACCAACAAAAAGCATAATTATCTACCAATTACATGGGAATAAATAAAATAATAAATGAGAGAGCTTTTAGGATAATTGGAAGACATGTTCAATAACACACATATCATGTCCCCAAATTATACGAGAATATTAAAAATATGCAGTGTCCATTTTGTTTCAGAAATACGAATGCCTTAAGTACATGTATCCTCAGATCTTTTTATTTTTTTTTAATTTTTTATTTTTTTAACATTTATTTATTTTGAGACAGAGAGAGACAGAGCATGAACGGGGGAGGGTCAGAGAGAGGGAGACACAGAATCTGAAACAGGCTCCAGGCTCTGAGCCGTCAGCACAGAGCCCGACGCGGGGCTCGAACTCACGGACCGCGAGACGATGACCTGAGCCGAAGTCGGCCGCTTAACCGACGGAGCCACCCAGGCGCCCCTCCTCAGATCTTTTTAAATATTAATAAAATCTCATGGGGTTTTAGTAACTCAGTGAGAGATGATATCGCTCGTGATTCAGCCAAGTTGTTAATACTTGGTCCTTCTGCTTCCACTCTTGCTTCCCCGTGGTCTGTTTTCACACAGCAGCCAGGATTGTTTTGCAATATAAGCCACGTAATTGTCTCTGCTATGCCAAGCCCTACAACGACTCCCTAGTCACTCTGACTAAAAGCCAACACTCTTACCGTTGTCTTCATGAACTGTCCTCTGCCCTGCCCTGCACTCCTGTCCTATCTGCCCTGGTGCTTCCTCGGTAGGCTATCTGCATTGGGACTACCTGCTTTGTCCGATCTAGAATGCTCTCCTCCTTGTTTTCTCGGTGGCTAATTCCCTCACCACCTTCAGGTCTGTGCTCAAAAATTCTATCCTTGATGAAGTGTAGGAGGGGAAAACCTTTTTTTCTATCCTCTTAGGTTCAGGCTCTGGGGTCCTGTGAATTAAGCGAACAGAAGCTACACGAACAGGAGGAAAGGTATACTGAGGTTTTATGATGTTAATGTTCTTTTCTTTACAGAAAAGAAGTGAAAACCCAAGTAGGCAGTCAGACTGGGGGCTTTTATGCCATTTGGACAGAGTGATAAACTGTGGGGAAGTGACACAAAGGAACGGGAGCTTTGGGCTCTAGGGAATTTCGGAGGTAAATATACAGAAAAGTGAGGGGAGGTAAGGTTATTTAGTAAAGTCTGTTTAGGCAGAATAAAGTTGTTCTCCTCCAGGTGTGGGAGAGAGGGATCCATTCACAAACAGAATTTACGTCCACTTTACAAAGGGAAATTTATGCTCTGCTTTTAGGGAGAAAGGGGAGGGCAGCACGTCCCTCCTGTATCTGCTGTTTCTCAATTGCCTTCAGCTCAAAATGACTCTTGTGCCAAAGTGACAAGTTTTGGGTGGCATGTTCCCGTCCCCTTCAGAGGCTACCCTGACCGACATTTTAATATTCCAATATGCCCAATCTCTGCCTGTACTACCTCCCACACACGACCACCCCTCCTCAGCAATTCAGGTCTCTCCAGCTTCTCCTTTTGCTTGTTTTGAAATAGCACTTCTCACCCTTTATTGCTTATTTTCTATCTACAGGAATAATATAATTGCTGTATTATATATATGTATACAATATATTATATATTTATATATTATATAAGCTTTACATGGTCTAAATTTTTCTCTTGTCCTCTGACATACTCTAAGTATTAGAATAGTGTTTGGCACGTATAGGTAGCCAATAATTCTTGGTTATCCTCAGTCGTTTCAAAGTATTTTTTATTTCCATCTTTCTGTATCTTCCACAAGTGCAGGTGTGTAAAAGTTCTGATCTTTGCTTAGCTCATAGCTATATGAAAATGTCAGATCAGAAAACTCGTTTCATGTTTGATTTGTAAATCCGTACTTTACGATGGGAATTTATTGGTAAGCAAAAATGCTAGGTAAATATTAAAATAGTCCTATAGTTATTATGACATTCATATTTAAAGGAATCAAGGGGCCAGTGAATCACATCTTGGCCTTTTGGCTAAGATCAAATGTAAAGAGTAAATGAAGTGTGTGTGTGTGTGTGTGTGTGTGTGTGTGTCTCAATCACGGACCACAGTACTCCTCACATCAAAACCATGGTAATTTCCTACAAACTGCAGGACAATTCTTTTCTTTTCTTCTGGTGTCTATTAATTTTCCCAGATGGAATAATTTATTTCAGGGCTACCCAGCCTGATGTGGGTTAAGTCCTCCAGAAAATAGATCCAGTCCGAGATAAGAAAGGAAAATTAATTCTTTTCTAACGACAAGATAAACCCACGTAGTCGGCTAAGCTGATGTGAGAACAAATGATGGAGTGTTTCAGGGAAGAACTGACCCTCGATGTTCCCTCTCTGCGTGATCTAATCACTGTCAATCACGCAACAGCAATGCCAATATATTAGCCCCACACTTCACGCATGTCCTCAGAGAGGGGTGAGACATTGGGAAAGGAGAGAGGTGTTTTTTTAAAATTTTTAATGTTTATTTATTTTTAAGAGAGAGAGAGAGAGAGAGTGAGAGAGAGAGAGTGAGCTGGGGAGGTGCAGAGAGAGGGAGACACAGATTCCAAAGCAGGCTCTGCCAGCACAGAGCCCGGCACGGGGCTCAAACCCACGACCCACGAGATCATGACCTGCGCCAAAGTCAGATGCTTAACCGACTGATGAGTCACCCAGGCGCCTGGGGAAAGGAGAGATTTTGTGGTAAGTATCAATCCAGGTTGCTTCAGAGACACTTAAAAAGGAGGAATACATTTTTATTCCCTAAAATAGTGAAGTGACCTCTTGCCTCATTTTTCTTCCCTTCCCTTTTCAAACCTGAACTCTGCCAGGGCCCCTGCCTTCCACCCAAATTCCCACCCGCCCCATTTATTATTTTTACTTCCTTTCCCTTATGTTCCTCTACTAAACAGAACCCTTAAAAAGCTTATTCTCATTGGTTAAGAGAATAACAGAGGGTTATACATAGCTTGATCTATTTGGGCTACTTTAAAATAAAAAAAGACGTTTCCTTGGAAGTCGTACAATATTCAGAGATAATGAATATTCACCACTTCAGTAAATATATAAATATTGATTCTTCAACTCCTCCTTGATTTATTTCCTTTAAGACTTTCCTTGTCATGATTTCTTGGCACTGTGCATCCCGTAAAATGTGTTAGCTTCAAAATAAACTTCCACAGTGTAAATACTGAACTCAGCAGACCTGTATTTTTCTTTGAACTTAAAGACATAAAACCCACAAGTTTTCTTGGAGTAATAGGAACGAAAAGGAACGCCAAGCTTTTTTCCCATTGTTTTGAAAGTTCAAGTCACGGAGGCATCACTCAAATGTTCCAACAACGGAGACAATATGTTGGCTCTAGTCTGGACGCCCGGGGCTGGGTGGATCAGGCAGTGACAGCAGCATGGTCCTGTGACTCGGTGACAGCAGCATGGGCCTGTGACTCAGCTGCTTGAGTCACATCAAGCGGCTTGACTGTTAGATTCCGCTCCACATCGTGGCAAAGACGGTCCCAGCAGCTCCCGGCTACGTGAACCCTGGCATCCACGCTCCCAGAAAGATACTAATCCTCTCCTGTGCAATTAAACTCAAATATATTGGTTTTCTAAAATCATGCTCTCACCCCTGGACCGTGGAAGGGAAAAACTTATCATCAGTCTGGGTCATGCCCGCCCCGTGTTGAGTAAACTTGGATGCACTCGATTGGAGGCGGTGGGGTGGGGGTGGGGGAAAGATTTCTCAAAAGGAACAAAGGGCGAAGGGAGGCCGGGTAAAATAAAACATATGATGACATTTTAGAGGCAAAATAATTTTGGAAAATGCTCTGTTCTGGCTGTCTCATTTGCCTGGAGAGTTCCTTGAGTCCCTAATCACTTTATAAGTAGTGGACTCAGCAGGCAAAGTGCCCTTCTTTCTAAAACCCTACAAACACTCCTGAAAATAATCATAGGTGGGACATTTTAAAGGGAAAGAGGGTTAACCGTATTAATTACCCCTCTGGTTTATCTTTACGTTTCTCTACGTGATGCTTCTGTCTACCTCCTGTACTCACCTTCCCCAAGCTTACATAGATCGATCCATATATATCCATATGTATATGTGTGTGTACATAAATACATATCTTTCATATGTGTATATGTGCAGATAGGCTAATCTATACCATGACTCAGTTCTTTAATGCTGTCATACAGAAAGCAATTATTAACATTTGTACCCAGAACTTAAAACTCATTGCCCTTGCAAAGGAGGCAAGAATATGCAATGGGAAAAAAGACAGTCAACGAATGGTTTTGGGGAAACTGGACAGCTACATGCAAAAGAGTGAAACTGGACCCTTTCTTACACCATCCACAAAAATAACCTCAGACTGGATTGATCAAAAACCCAAATGTGAGACCCGAAACCATAAAAATCCCAGAAAAGGGCAAAGACGGTAATTTTTCTGACACTGGCCATAGCAACATTTTTCTGGATACGTCTCCTGAGGCAAGGAAAACAAAAGCAAAAGTGAACTATTGGGACCACATCAAAAGAAAAAGCTTCTGCACCGTGAAGGAAACCATCAACAAAACTAAAAGGCAACCTATGGAGTGGGAGAAGATATTTGCAAATAAAATGTCCATGAAAGGCTTAGTATCCAAAATACATTAAGAACTGGGAATGCAAACTGGTGTCGCAACTGTAGAGGAAGGTATGGAGGTTCCTCAGAAAGTGAAAAATAGAACTACTCTGTGGTCTAGCGATCTCACTACTGGGTAGTTAGCCAAAGAATACAAAAGCACGAATTCAGAGGGATACATGCACCCTTGTGTTTACAGCAGGATTATTCACAATAGCCAAACTATGGAAGAAGCCCAAGTGTCCACCGACTGACGAGTGGATAAAGAAGATGTGGAATATACATACATGGTGTACACACGTACAACGGAATATTACTTAGCCATAACCAAATATGAAATCTTGCCATTTCCAGGGACGTGGATGGAGCTAGAATGTATTACGCTAAGCAAAATAAGACAGTCAGAGAAAGACAAATACCAGATGATTTCACTCATCTGTGGAATTTAAGAAACCAAACAAATGAGCAAAGGAGAAAAAAAGAGAGGGACACAAACCAAGAAACAGACTGTTAGCTATAGAGAGCAAACTGCTGGTCACCAGAGGGTAGGAGGTGGGGGGATGGGAGAAATAGATGATGGGGACGAAGGAGAGCACTTGTCGTGATGAACACCGGGCGATGTCTGAAAGTATTGAATCGCTATATTGTACACCTGCAACTAATCTTACACTATATTAGCTAACCAATGGGATTAAGAGAAAAACATTTTTAAAGTTTATTTATTTATTTTGTGAGAGATTGAGAGAGAGAGAGCATGAGTGAGCGGGGGAGGGGTAGAGAGAGAGGGAGAGAGAGAGAATCCCAAGCAGGCTCCGCAGGGTCAGCGTAGAGCCTGACACGGGGCTTGAACTCACAAACTGCAAGATTGTGACCTGAGCCAAGATCAAGAGTTGGATGCTTAACCGAACGAGCCACCAAGGTGCCCCTAAAATAAAAAAACAAAAAACAAAAAACTTTTATTTAATTTAATTTTATTAATTAATTTACTTTTAAATATAACTTATTGACAAATCGGTTAACCTACAGTGTATACGCTGTGCTCTTGGTTTTTGGGGTAGATTCCCATGGTTCATCGCTTTCATACGACACCCAGTGCTCATCCCAACAGGTGCCCTCCTCAATGCCCGTCCCCCATTTCTCCTTCTCCCCCACCCCCTCATACACCCTCAGTTTGTTCTCTGTATTTAAGAGTCTCTTATAATTCGCCTGCCTCCCTCTCTGTTTGTAACTATAAAATAAAAAACTTTAAAGAAAAACTTTAAAAAACGGTAATCGCCCTTGCTAGCAAATAATTATTTTCTTTTTCTAAATTATACTCCAGTGGCTTGCACACGACTATAGAAACATCTCGCATCCTGGAAGAAAGAGCTCCAACTAGTTCCTGATCCTCCCCAGCCCCCTCCCGTCCTGCCATTCACGCAAAGGCAGATGTGTATTAACTACGGGGGTCCACCAATGGGTCTTGAGGGGCCATGTGCGGAATGTCTGATTTCTCACATTGCTGCTATCCCCTTCAGCTCGAATCCTTCGGTCTTGTGAACCGATGCAGGCTCGTAAAACAACACGCACTTGACCTTCGGTCTTTGCCCCGGGCCACTGCCTTCGCTGGGGTGCGTAGGAAGACAAGTTCATGATGCTCGAGTCTGAAGAAAGAAGCCCAGAGTAGCTCGAATCACTGAACGTTTTCCCAGAGCAGTCCCTGATCCTTTCAATACCAGACCCCAACGAACAGATTAAGGAACATTCCAACACTGAACTGTCAGTGTCTTATCTGTGTGCACAGAACAACACAGAAATTTCTGGTGCAGAAAGTTATCCTCCAGACGTCCAGCCGGAACGTTCTAGCCACCCAATGGCATCATTTGAGTTTGTTGTCACAACTTTGAAAATCTTTAGAGTTTTCCCACTCGGTAATATAGATGCTTGCGGGTGTAACACATGTGTGCACATATACATTAGCTTACATGTGCATACACGTACGTATTTATATGCACATGACAAAGGGTACAAATATGACATATGTCCAAAGCTGCTCTATCTCGTTGGACAACGCAGCAACAGACAGCAAACCAAAAGCAAACCAAAAGCGATGCCTTTGTGCTTCGGTGGGGCACCCGCCTCCCTCCATCCGCTGCCAGGTAGGGAAGGATTACTTGCAAAGGGCCAAACAGAAGTGACAGTCAGAGCGGTAGTGACTTACGTCCTCATTCTGAGCGCGTGACCGTTTTTACGGTTCCATCCGTTTCCTGTTTAATATGCAGTTTGGACATTTTGAGGAAGGAATCTAATTTCAGAATTGTCTACATATGTTTAACGACAACCATCATGCTGTTTGAAAGCACTTCGCTCTGAGTGACATATGTCTTGTGCGCAACTTACAGTGGGCCCAGAAATTTTTTTTCCAAAACAATTTTCTTTCAGCGGAAAATGTTGTACTGTTTCTGAATAACTAGCAAAGTTACATACTCCAGAAGCTAACTGTATCACAAGGATGGGCCGCGCACATTCATGCAAAATTAATAGGACTGACTAATTTTTTCCTATCCTTTTTATGGGGTAAAACCCCAAATACAGGGCACCTGGGTGGCTTAGTCGGTTAGGCGTCCGACTCTTGGTTTTGCCGCAGGTCATGATCTCACAGTTCATGGGTTCAAGCCCCACATCGGGCTCTGGGCTGACAGTCTGGAGCCTGCTTGGGATTCTCTCTCTTCCTCTCTCTCTGCCCCTCCCCTGCTTGCCCTCTCTCTGTTTGTCTCAAAATAAATAAAAAACAAACCCAACATACAGAACAGTGTTTCTCCTGAGGTCTTCCCTCTCTGCATAAGCTCCAAACAAGCTTTAAAATTATCTCAGCAGCTTCAAATTCACGTGTAAAGGCACATGCCTACGGTCTACACTTACGCTATCCAAATCCTGTGTAACTCTTAGAGGAAAAACTCTCACTACTCTTCAAACAAGGAGAAGACCCCAAATAACTTGGTGTCATCGATCATTTGTGCGAGTTCTCAATACCAGACACAACGCAGACGAGACTCAGGGAAGTTTCCGTGAAATCCCCTTGCTATGCACATATGCTTGGGCCGTGGGGCTAAAGGGGAGGCACACCCAGGGACTTTGGGCCTCCCCACTGTTAGGACAGGGTTCACTCTGCTGACGGTTGGGTAAACTGGAAAAGAAAGAGAAGCAAACTCATCGTGTTGCAAACCCAGCACTGAACGGGAGTCCGGGTCAAATCCCTGCTGGAGGTTATCAGCGAAGTAGACTGCACACCATCACACTGGTGGAACTTCACGTTTTTTTCCTACCTCCCTCAGTCAATCCACAGTCATCTCATACCTGCTCTGCCAAAGTCACTGCGCTCGTCCAGACAGGAGACGCCAAGAGCGGTGGAAACAAGCCTGTCCTCGTGGAGTCTGTGAACTAAATCGGAAGATACGGGTACAGCCCCGGTGCTGTGTCGGGGTTTGCAAACGTCTTACCAGCCATTCCTGTTGCCCAGCATGCACGTGGAATGCTTACGGTATAGTCAGTGTCCAGCTGGCGTGAAGCTATATGTGATTGTAGACACCAAATAAATGACCTAGATATTTAGTTATATTATTTCGGAAGGTGTGATATCCGAATTAATTGATGTAAGTCATCAGACATGACCTAGGCGTCATGGGACAGATGTGTGGGACTGATTTAAATGTACATCCCTCTCAAGTGTCTGCTCTCACCCGGCCATCTCTATCAACACCATTTACCGCTCGTATTTATATTTCTAGAGCACTCCGCCAGGTGTTATTCTAGAATGGTTTGTTTCAGGAAGTAATAACAGTGGGGTTTTGGTTTCATGCAACTGGTCAGTTTTATTTTTTTTTAATTAAAAAAAAATTTTTTTAATGTTTGTTTATTTTGGGGAGAGAGAGAGAGAGAGAGAGAGGGAGAGAGAGAGAGAAAGGGCAGAGACAGAGAGGGAGAGCTTGACATGGGGCTTGAACTCACGAACTGTGAGATCATGACCTGTGTGAAAGTCAGACACCCAACAGACTGAGCCACCCAGGTGCCCCAACTGGTCAGTTTTAATATCGATGATGGTGCTCTTCTGTGTGAGCTTATGCAACTTAATTATTTACTTAAGAAAAGAAGGCTGAACAGAGACAGAGGGTTGCAGAATCCTAGCTCTTGAAGCCTTGCAAGGGCAAGTGTGACACAGTAAGAGACACGTAGAGCTACCCGTCCTTGGTTCCTGACCCAGAACTCCTCAAACTCTTGACTTCCCTGACTACTGGGGCAGACAGGAGCATCTCACCTAGAGCTCCGGGATCTCCTGGGTGATAGGAGCATCGTTTGTTGTCACAAAGCAACACTCGGCGACCTCCTGGATGAGGGCTGGTCACCAGAAAGGCCAAGCCATGATTAGCAGCTTGGAAATTTCAGCCCCACCCCATCCTCTGGAGAGCGGAGAAGGAGCTAGAGAGTGAGTCAATACTGGGTCATTACCTACGTGGCGAACCCTCTCTCAAAATCCCCAATCTATGGGGTTTGGAGAGCTTCAGGTTGCTAAACACACCCTAAGGGGTGGGATGAGACACGCTAACCCCACGGAGACAGACGCCCTTGCACCCAGGACCTTTCCAGAATTCACCCTCTGTACCTGTTCATCTGGCCATTCATCTGTATCCCTTATCGTATTCTTTATAAGCCAGTGAATGTAAGTACGTTGTTTCCTTGAGTTTGGTGAGCATTGATAGCAAATTACTGAACCTGAAAGGGGGATGTGTTGCTGACTCAGAGAGAAGTGTGGGTATCCTGGGGAGCCCCGACTTGAGACCGGCAATGTGAAATGGAGGCCATGTTCGGACTGAGCCCATCACCTGTGTGGTCTATACTAACTTTGGGTGCTTCGTGGCATATTGGAGTCAAACTGTAGGACAGTCAGTTGGTACCTACAGAGAACTTACAAACTGCTTGGTGTGGAAAACCCGCACGTTTGGTGTCAGAAGTAGCGACAGTGGGGGCGCCTGGGGGGCTCAGTTGGTCAAGCGTCAGACTTCGGCTCAGGTCATGATCTCACAGTCTGTGAGTTCGAGCCCCGCGTCGGGCTCTGTGCTGAGAGCTCGGAGCCTGGAGCCTGCTTCGGATTCTGTGTCACCCTCTCTCTCTGCCTCTCCCCCCCACTTGTGCTCTGTCTCTCTCAAAAACAAATATTAAAAAAAAAAGTAGAGCAAGTGAATTTTCCAATGTTCAGTAAATCTAGAACTGTCCAGCCACGTTTGTCAGAGTCCCTAAGAGGATCTGCTGTGGGAGGTTCCCTGGCAGCCTCACCTGGCTCCCAGGGTCCATGGGACCGACCCTTCATCACATCGCTCTCAGCATTGTCCTCTCCCGACGACCTCTGCACCCTCCTCCTCCACCCGAGACTCTGTTCTTCTCTCCACCCTTCAAGGACAAGCTGGCCTCAGGGCCTTTGCACGGCAGCTCCCTCAGCCTGGACTCCTCTTCTCCAGGTGTCCTCAGTGCTCACTCCTCACTTCCCTCAGGCTTGGCCGAAAAATCACGTCCACAGAGTAAAAGTAGCAAAAAGTAGCAAATGCTTCCTCTGCCTTCCCCCTTCGCCTGACCGGACATTTTATCTCTAGTGTCTGTATGTTTATTCCTCCCTCGTCCCCTCCCCTTCCTCCACGCACGAATCCTTCGCGGTCAGAGATGCACGTTCCTGGCGCTCTCTCTGCAGCACCTTGTGCATCGCCTGGCACGTAACGGGCTCTCAAAAACATCTGTGGAACGAGTGAACTACGGGCAAGGAGGATCACAAAGCACACCCATCGTGTGCTGTGTATTTTTCCAAAGCGGTTTTAAACTCTCACAGCCAGCAAACCAGGCAAACAATGCCCTTGCCATTCGCTCTTCTCATGGGGGAGCCACGTGACTGAAATCTGTGAGCAGTACAGCAGGGTTCCTTGAGTTCTTCGGCTGGTTCATTCTGTGTGCACGGCTGTTCCAGTGACGCTGCGACGAATCCCGGCATCTCTCCAAAAGGACACTAAGTCACGCTCTGTAACCCAGAGTTTGTTGCTGTTACTGTGAAATCCACGGACATGACTTTTCAACTGGATTGATCTACCATTTAGGTGAAGAGACTGTTTTAAAATACCTTTCCCTGCTCTGGTTTTCCTCCGAATTTCTAAGTCTGTCTGCATATTTTATCATTTTTCGTTCTTTCCTCCAACTCCCTTGACCATCAGAGGTTATCCTTCCAGTGGGGGGTGGGGGGGGGGAGAAAAAAAGCACTTGATAAGGAGTTCTGCGAGATATTTCTCAGTGCACTATAAATAGTGACAGTTGGCTTGGATTCCTAATTCCTGCTCTTTTGTTTTCCTGCATTATTTTTGGGGACTGTAAAAAAAAATCTAGCACATCTAGACGTGTTATTGCTTACATTAAAAGAACATAAAATGTCTTTCTGGAATGTCAGGAAATCCTAAAATTAAAATTAGATGATTGTATTCATGCTTTTGTTCATTCTCCCAACAAGGATTCACTGTGTCCCTGACATGAGTCACACACTGGGGTGAGCG
Source organism: Panthera uncia (assembly GCF_023721935.1). Taxonomy (NCBI): domain Eukaryota; kingdom Metazoa; phylum Chordata; class Mammalia; order Carnivora; family Felidae; genus Panthera; species Panthera uncia. The sequence continues at coordinate 4,276,610 of NC_064809.1, read as the reverse complement.
TCCCCTGCTTTCTGATGGATGTGTGCAATCCCCAACAGAAAGCAAGCCATTGTCCGAATGTGGGTGGCACTCTGTGTGTCCTCATTTTCCTCTTTACCGGAATGGTGCAGACAGAATAGTCCCAGAGACAAACTGGCCGTTGCGTCGGCCTCCTTTCCTTCCCTGGAGAACCCCTCAACCGAGGCATTCTGCCACGTTGCCTCAGTGTAACTTTACATGTTTGCCTTTTGTTTTCTTTCCCTGCTCATTACAGATCCACTCTCCTTCAAAGTCCCCCAGAACCTTCCTTTCAGCCATCCTCGAAGGTTCAGAAGCAATCTGAAAACTCACTCATGTAGTGCTGTTCGGAGAAGAGTGTGCTGTGTACCTGTGGGTTTGACCATCGCCATGGCTCCCCCCGCCCACCCCAAGTCCTACCCTGGGCCCCAAGAAGTGCATTTCTCGTGATGGAAAATGGGGGCTTCTGGAAGACTGTCACATAAAATAACTTCAGAGGAGGGGATCCCCACCCTAAACACAGCTGATTTCTCAGGCCCATAGTGGTAATGTCTCTTTGTGAACCAAATAATTATTTTCTCATTGAAAACCTGAGATAAATGGGTTTTATTGGGTTCCTAATTGTTATGCCCGAAGATACCGTCTTTCAACACCCTCCTCACGTCTTATCCACGTTGCTGTTTTCTCCTTTCTTCAAAGCGTTGTAGAAAGTCTCTCCTCAGTTTCCAGAAGGCACGAAGATTACCAAGATTGCTCTGACGTGCAGGAATAAACAGAAATGTAAGAATACATGAGTGGTTTCCCCGCTGAGGCAAAATCCACGTGGGATAAAGAAGAGATTAACGCTTTCAAAAAGAATATTCGTGGCTTCTTATTTTCAAAAAGGGAGCTCGCTAGGAAACCTATGCTATAGGTCAGTATACAGCTAGACTCATGAGTCGAAAAAGCAGGCCAGGGGTGGGAGATGGGGTGTAGACACTCCAGGGTCCCCTCCGCGTCACCTCGGCCTCCCCATCTAGCTGAGACCGAACGGACATTCATTCCATCATCTCGATTACGCACCAGGAAGGTGTGACATAATGTAAGCAGCCCTTCACGCTTTAGTGTGAATTATAGCACTGATAAAAATCTTAACAGAAGCAAGATTAAAATCTTTTTTTAATTTTTTAAATGTTTATTTATTTTTGAGAGAGTGAGAGAGCGAGAGAGCGATCAGGAGCAGGGAAGGGGCAGAGAGAGAGGGAGACACAGAATCCAAAGCAGCTCCGGGCTCCGAGCTGTCAGCACAGAGCCCGCTGCGGGGCTCGAACCCACCAGCCCGCGAGATCGTGACCTGAGCCCAAGTCGGACGCCCAACTGACTGAGCCCCCAGATGCCCTGCACGGACTGTCCTAATGCAGAGCTCACACTAAAGCTCCACCTCGCTCACTGCTGTGTAAGTGAGCAGAAAACAAGCGCAAACGTTTTGGACTCAGATTTTCTTTCGCGAATCAGTCCAAAGCGATTTCGTCACACCTTGATTGTTCTTACATCCTTCCTTCCCTAAAACAAACACTTCAAGAACTTTCTGAAATCTTTATTACGATCGCGACTTAGGTAACGCAAGTCATGGAACCAGACCCTAAATACTGCCTGACACCGAACGAATCCAGTCCATAGCAGCTACCTCCCTGTGACCTGCCCCGTGCTAGCCGTGGGAAGCCCCGTGACGGCCAGCATGGTGTGGCCCTGGGAGAGGTCGTGGCTCACCTGGCAGGCAGGTGCTGGGGTTTGTTGGGGGGGCGGTTTCTGCGGTCGCAAATGCCAATAGGCTTTCCGTGACGTGCTGCTGCTGGAGAAGGAAACGCAGGGTGTAGACATAGAGAAAAGCAACATATATATATTGCAGTGTAGACTTTATTCTCCTGCCCTCACGCCTGGCCACGGTGGCTCAGGAAATAGTATTTTACCAGGTAAAATCAGAAGCACTTGGAAACATGCTCATCGTACGCACATGCTTGGAATCAACTCGGCAGACTCAAGTAAGCTGATGCGTAGCTCCCGTAATCAACCCGTTATTTAAAACGATAGGGAAGGCAGGTAGTCTTGGCCGGGGTTAGCTCTACGTTTATGTCATGATTTGCCACTTCTGTTTGTACTCAGAATGTTCTTAATACTCTTGCCTCTAAAATACAATGCGTTGGGGCACCTGGGTGGCTCAGTCGGTTAAGCGTCCAACTTCGGTTCAGGTCATGATCTCGCGGTCCGTGAGTTCGAGCCCCACGTCGGGCTCTGTGCTGACCGCTCAGAGCCTGGAGCCTGTTTCAGATTCTGTGTCTCCCTCTCTCTGACCCTCCCCCGTTCATGCTCTGTCTCTCTCTGTCTCAAAAATAAATAAACGTTAAAAAAAAATTTTGAAAAATGAATAAATGTTAAAAAAAATTTTTTTAAATATAATGTGTTGTTGTTTGTTCCGGACATGAAATACATAAACAAAACATATCATCTACATCTCTGTATACCTCCCAGGTCCTGATTCAGTGGTCACTATTTTCTATCTTACGATATTGTTACTTTTTTTTTTTTTTCAACGTTTTTTATTTATTTTTGGGACAGAGAGAGACAGAGCATGATCGGGGGAGGGGCAGAGAGAGAGGGAGACACAGAATCGGAAACAGGCTCCAGGCTCCGAGCCATCAGCCCAGAGCCTGACGCGGGGCTCGAACTCACGGACCGCAAGATCGTGACCTGGCTGAAGTCGGACGCTTAACCGACTGCGCCACCCAGGCGCCCCACGATATTGTTACTTTTACATGCACCTTTTTACCGTGTTTCCTAGAGAAGTGTCCATGTTGGGTTCAGTTGGGACCCTGCTATCCCAAAGAACATAGCCTAGAGTCAGTAAAACTACGCGCTGGGCTGTGAATGAGTTGACGAATATAAAATGCAAATTGTAAGCATAATTGTGACATTCTTCAATTGCCTTGCTATCGTGCCCATACATAAAGAATTCGTCAGAAGACACGAAGTGTGGGAGGTCCCGAGACACCAACTCAGAGGCTCTCCTTTTCTGAGGTATTTCCCTCTGGAAAGTCACAGCATCTGCGCTATCCAAGCGTGTCACTTAGAGGCAAGATCCAAGTCACTGGAGACAGACATAATTACCTCTTTGTTAACTGTGACATGTGGTGACTACATATATCCTGATCCTGGTATTTTTGTGAAGTTAATTCATGTGACCTATGAGCCTTTTAGCAAAACCGCAAGGAGAGAGACAGAATTAGATTCTAAAGGAAAAGTATATAAAACAAAACAGTTTAGAAATAGTTAACAACATATATTCAGCTATCGCTTTAAAAATCAAACTTGAGCGGCACATGGGTGGCTCAGTCGGTAGAGCATCCAACTTCGATTCAGGTCATGATCTCGTGGTTCGTGAGTTCGAGCCCCACGTCCGGCTCTGTGCTGACCGCTCGGAGCCTGGAGCCTGTTTCAGATTCTGTGTCTCCCTCTCTCTCTGCCCCTCTACCATTCACGCTCTGTCTTTTTGTCTCTCTCTCAGAAAAAAAAAAAAAAAAAGTTAAAAAAAATCAAACTTGAAAAAAAAAACACCTCTTAAATTTTTTTAGTTCGTCTATTCTAGGGGAGAAAAATGTCCATAAGTTAGCTGAAAACTCACATGATGTTTTGAGATGCCTTCATCTCATCAGGAAAATATTCAAGAGAATCAATGTAGCCTAAGCCCTTTCTTTCTTCTTTTTCAAAGGTGCAGTCTTTTTGTTAAAGGTCAATGAGAAGCATGGCCCCATTTCTCTGCAAGCCTCTGGCATGCCCTCAGGACAAGACTAGTGATGAGCCTGTGGGGGCGGTGGGGACAGGAGAAGCTGGGGAGGACTGGTGGGGACAGGAGAGGCTGGGGAGGACGGGAGAGAAGGATTTCACGCTTAATGAGTGCGTGTTTCCTGACGGTCCTGTCGCTGAGTGCTGGCAGTGCGTTAATCGAGTCCTTCCCACGGGTGGCGGAGGGGGGGGGTTTCTACTAGCCTCTACTGGCAGATGGGGACACGAGGCTGAGAGCGCCCCAGGTCGTATGGCCCCTTCACCGGGACCCAAGCTCCTGATCCCCAACCTAACCGCACCCCCAGTTTCTCAGATGCTTGTATATTTGGAAAGATGTCGTAAAATAAGTGACATGGAGGTGAAGGGCGGTCAGCAAGGCTGTCTTCCCTGGTGGAACTTTTGCCCCGAGGGATGAACCTTTGTGTCCGGGCTTCCGAGGACTTTCCTAAGGATCAGTAATTTCGTTCTCCAGTAGCAACAGCCCAATTTTAACCTTTCATTGGCTGTCGGCAGAAAATACTACACAAGTTAAAGATTTGAAAGTTAAAAAAATAAGAAAACAACTTCTCCAACCCCCCGCCTCCAACCTTTACTGGCTTAATTATTATTTCCTGCTCTCTTAACTCTTCTTACCAACTTTCTCCCCATATTTCTTTTCCTATGTGAGGTCTTCAATATCGGCTGATCACAGTGGCACCAGTGAAGTGAAGGATATTGATCCGTAGATGGACACATTGTGCTGCTTTTACCGCCCAGAGCCGTGTGCTTCCCTTGTGATAAGTTACAATATTAAATTCGGCTACACTTCACTTTTACCCCTCTTCCGTTCCCAGTCCCACCGCCTTTCGTCTGTGTTTTTGTGAAACAACATAAAATTGGCTAAACAAAATGTTAACTCTGTTTGTGAAAAAGCCATTTAAATCTAGGCGATAAAACAAAAAAAAATCAGCTATTAAAATATTTCATACTTAACAGGATTTGGAGTGAGTACTTACATTTATGAATAATCTTCACATAAGGAAAGAGGACTTGGAAAACTAAGGGATTGTAATTTCACGGTCTCTAGAATTTATTGATACAGATGGATTAAGCAGCCTAACCAGAAAGCAAGTTACAGGCATTCCGGTTTTGGGAGGGGGTGTTAAAAATGATTCAAACTTTCTACTGGTTTCTTCTCCTTTACTGACTGGGGGGAGAGGAGGGGATGCCAGAATTCAAAAGTATAATCAGTCATTGGTTTCATTCTCCTATTTATCTTTTAGTTCTAGAGTATGGAAACTAATTTAAAAAATCCGACTCCTGACTTTCACATGACACGGGCAAGTTTAAGGAAAAGGAGACAAACAAAACAGATCTGGTCTTCATCCGTGGCCATCTGGCAGGAGTCATTACAGGAGGTGGTGACAATTCCTTGCGCTTTCTTTGTCCAAGCAAACGCGCAGCTCCAGGAGCTCTGGGCTCCTACACGTTCTTGGCCGGGAGTCAATGTGAAACGGTGAATAAGAATCTTCATTTTTAGGTCCCCTCATCTGTAAACACTGAGCATCTATATCCCATCGAAGTAATTCAGACTCTATGTTCCTGAACAGTGGAAATGATGCTGGAGGATGAACCGCGTCATGTAGAAGCTTTTAAATATTATTTTTGCAAGTTGGGACAATATCAATATCATAATTACCTTGAGATGCATGGAGGATCTAAAAATGTGGTTGTTTTTGTTATTGAGGAGGAGTTTTGATTTGAAGGGCCTTTTGATTTGTTCTTCCAGGGTTGGTTCCATGCACAGGACAAATGTGGCCTCTCCAATTCACCATGCACGTTCTGAAGAAGGAACGGACTTCAGTTACCTTAGCCTTGCCCAAGGAAAGCTTGCGTCGGACACTTAAGGAAGTGTGGGGAACTTCTCAGAGCACCGTGTGATGTTACAGAGCCTGTATGTCTCAGGTGTTACAAGAGCTCCAGACTGGTTTCTGATTTATTAATTCACACAGTTCCTTGGGCCTAGAATAAACTCCTCACTAGCCTGTGATATTTTCCTCAGTCACTAAACACAAGGAATGCTTAGGGAGCTTTACAAACAACACTATCCATTTAAGCTGGTTCTAAACAAGAATTCAAAAGAAGGTCGAATCATTTCCATGTTACATAAGTGATCGAATCTACTGTGAACTACAAAACTATAGTTACTGCAGATATATGTTTTCCTATCTCTGTGATATTTTGAAGTTTTTATTTATTTATTTTTATTAGAGGGGTAGTTTCATTGAGTCCTAGGGAGACCTACAGTAATTCTTGACCTACTGAAGCGCAGATACCTTCTTCTTCAAATAATTTTGAGTTCCTTTTACTCTTGTAGACTGATTTTTATTTTTAATTTATTTTTATTTTTTAAATGTTGTATTTATTTATTTTTGAGAGAGAGAGAGAGAGAGAGAGAGCGAGCAGGGGAAGAGCAGAGAGAGAGGGAGAGAGAAAACCCAAAGCAGGCTTCACGCTATAAGAGCAGAGTCTGACGGGGGCCTCGAACCCACGAACCACTGAGATCGTGACCTTAGCTGAAATCAAGAATCATAAACTTAACTGACTGAGCCACCCAGAAGCTCCTAGGATGATTTTTAGATATGTGTGTATGTAATTCTCTGAAATCCGCTTAAGAAATTTTGATTAGAACTTTGAAAATGATGTATCTATTTCTCTTCTCTTTTTCCTTAAAATCTATCTATCATCTATCATCTATTATCTATTATCTATCTGTCATCTATTATCTATCTATCTATCTATCTATCTATTATCTATCATCTTTTACCTGTTATCCATCTATTTATTATCTATGTATCTATGTATCTATTATCTATTATCTATCTATCTATCTATCTATTATCTATCAATCATGTATCTATTATCTATCTATCTATCTATTATCTATCAATCATGTATCTATTATCTATCTATCTATCTATCTACCTATCTATCTATTATCTATTATCCATCTATCTACCTATTATTCATCTATCTCTTTATGTATTATCTATCTATCATCTATTATCTATCTATTATCTATCTGTCTACCTACTTATCTATTATCTATCTACCTACTTATCTATCTATTATCTATCATCTTTTACCTATCTATTATCTATGTATCTATTATCTATCTATTCATTATCTATCTATCCATTATCTATCTATTATCTATCTATCTATCTATCTATCTATTATCTATCAATCATGTATCTATTATCTATCTATCTATTATCTAACTATCTATTATCCATCTATTTATCTATTATCTATCTACCTATCTATTATCCATCTATCTCTTTATGTATTATCTATCTATCTATCTATCATCTATTATCTATCTATCTATTATCTGTCTACCTACTTATCTATCTATTATCTGTCTACCTACTTATCTATCTATTATCTATCATCTTTTACCTATCTATTATCTATGTATCTATTATTATCTATCTATCCATTATCTATCTATTATCTATCTATTATCCATCTATCTATTTATCTATTATCTATCTATTATCTATTTACTATCTATTATCCATCTATCTGTCTATATGTATTATCTATCTATTATCTATTTACCTATTATCCGTCTATCTATTTATCTATTATCTATCATCTATCTATCTATCTATCTATCTATCTAACAGTTTGAGTGCCTTAAAGCCTAATGTTCAGTGTAATGGTATTTGGGAATGGGGTCTTTGGGAGGTAACTGGGTTTGCATGAGGATGGGGGTGGAGTCCCCATGGTGGGATCGGTGGCCTTAATAAGGGACGTAGGGACCAGAGCATGCAATCTCTCTCTCTCTCTGTACCATGTGAGGACACATCAAGTCAGTATCTCCCTGCAAACCAGGAAGAGGTCCCAAACCAGGAACCAAATCAGCTGGCACTTTCATCGTGGACTTTCCAGGCTCCAGAACTGTGAGATATGTTTACTGTTTAAGCTACTTCATTTTGGATTCTGGCATAGCAGTGTCAACCAACTAAAACAAAGACTTCGAACATCGTATTATTTAAAAACACTTATTTATAGGGGTACCTGGGTGGCTCGGTCAGTAAAGCATCTGGCTCTTGATTTTGGCTCAGTCATGATCTCATAGTCATGTGATTGGGCCCCAAGTTGGGTTCTGTGCTGACAGCATGGAGCCTGCTTGGGATTCTCTCTGTCCCTCTCTCTTTGCCCTTCCTCATTCACCCTCTTTCTCTTTCTCTCTTTCTCAAAATAAAGAAATGTTTTAAAATATATTTAAAAAAACCCTTATTTATAGGCACTTTAGAGTTTGTAGTAGCTGTTGTGAAATATTTATATTTATTAGATTATTATTATATTACAATTGAGTTTTTGTTGGTGTGTAGTAACATTACTTGAGTCCTGATTTGGAGCACAGAGAGTTTTTCAATGTTACTTTTCCTGTTAATTGCTTATCTATTCTCTTAAAAGTCCTATGAGGATGATCCTATAAGTCAATGGCAATAATAATTTTATTTCTTCTTAGATTAGTTATTTCATGAACGATGCTCTGTTTGTACTCCCATTAATGCAAGCCATTCACCTCCATAAATTGGTCCCAGTTTCCCAAGGTGACTACCACAGAGTAGGTAGATTAAAACAGAAATTTATTCTCTCGCAGTTCAGAAGGTCAGAAGTCTGAAATCCAGGTGTTGTCAGGTGTTAAACCTGGAAGGATTGTTCCCTGCCTCTTTGGTTTCTGGTGGTTGTTGGTAATCTTTGATGTCTCTTAGTTTATGATAACATCACTCCAATCTCTGCCTCTGGCTTCACATGGCTTTATTCCCCATGCGTGTCCCTGTTCAAATTTCCTCCTTCCTGTAAGGACACTTGGGTCAGGGACTGCTCTAATCCAGTGTCACCTCATGTTAACTTCATCACACCTGCGAAGACCTTGTTTCCAAATAAGGTCATGTTCGCAGGTTTCAGGTGGACACAGAAATTTTTTGAGGGGAGGGTACACTATTCAACCCGGTAGAGTCCAACCCCTGGCACCCCCAAATTCATGTTCTCTCATTCACCCCATCTCAGCATCCTCCAAAGTCTTAAACCATTCCAGCATTAACCCTACATCCAAACCTCATCTAAATATTACCCTTTGGAAAAAGTTCCAAATATCATTATCCAAATGATCTAAATCAGGTATGAGTAGGACTCTTGGTCGAATCCATTCTGGGCCCAAATTTCTTTCCCTCCGCAGAACAGTGGGGCCAGAAAACAAGTTATTTGCTTCCAAAGTACAATGGTGGGACAGCATAGGATCGCCATTTCCATCCAAAAGGGATTAATGGAAAGAACAAGGGTGGGGGTGGAGAGTTGGGGAGGGGACTGGTCTAGAGAAAGTTCTTGACTCCTCCAGGAAAGCTCCACTAGGTTAAGGCTGAGAACGATCCTCTGTAGTTTGATGCTCTGTCCTTGGGGCCTTCCAGGATGGCAGCTTTGCCTTCTGTGGTATCTGGCTCCACAGGCCTGCCCTGGAAGTCATTCTGTTTGTCTGTCCCTGTCATTCCATGCTGGCCGTGGTTCTGCCGATACAAAGTTCTCGAGAACCTTGTCAGCCTCCAGGGGACGTCAGAGACCAGCTCCTTTAAATGTGAGCATTCTACGCCGTTCCTTCCTGGATAACCAGCCAGAGAAGGTCGACTGGATCCACGAGTCCCACATCTAGTCTCTTTAACAAATGGTTTTCCAGTCACACCCTTGGCCCTGTTTCTAGAGCAGGCTATCTGGAAAGACTGAGAATTTTCCAAATCATCGAGTGCTGGTTTCTTTTCGCTTAACAGCTCATTGCTCAGTTTCTCCCTTTCTGTAGCATTTAACTACAAAAAGCAAGGAGAAACCAGGTGACACCTTCCAGTTCTGCTCGGAAATCTCAGCTCAATACCCAAGTTCACTGATTACAAGTTCCACTTTCCACCCAGTGGTAGAACCCACAACGTGGCCAAGTTTCTGCCGCTTTATAACAAGGTAGCCTTTCTTCCAGGCTCAGGTGACGCACTCCCTCTTTCCAGCAGGGACCCCGTGTCTGTAGCTTCTGTTCGCTTTTCCTGGTGCTGATTTGTTTCCCGTGGTGTCATTTTTTTCAGTTCATCTTCAGCCGCCTTTGTTGTTTGACGAGCCCTGTGTTGGGGCATCTGTACAACTTTTATATCCGTTTAATGCTTTATTTTGTTACAGTTCCCATTGTCTGCTGATTGTGCGCAGTAACGCAATTGATTTCTGATCTTTGTAAATTCAATTTTGGATTTCGGTAGTTGTTTTGTGGGTTTCCTAGGATACTTTGTGCAAACAGCCATGTCATTTTCTGCTATGCTCCATTCTTCCCTGACGATGTGAATTTCTTCCTGGTCCAAGTCACTACTGTCCCCTGTCTTTGTCTTCTTATCTGAGATGGTCTTTACCTTCCTGAAGAATATGTTTGTTGGATGTAGAACTGTGGCTTGACAGGTTTTTTTTTTTTTTCCCTCTCCTCCTGCACTTATTATGTTGTGCCTCTGTCTTCTGACTCCAAAATTTCTGACAAGAAATCAGAAAATATTTGAATCAGTTTTTTTTTTTTTTTTTTTTTTTTGCATGTGGGTAATGTATCATTTTTCTCTGGCTTATTTTAAAACACTTTTTTCTTTGGTGTTCAGTATTTTGACTATGATGTGCTTACTCATTTTTGTGCACACCCTCTCTCGGGATTCAGCGAGTCCCTTGATTCTCTAAATTAGAGCTTTCGCCAAACTGAGAATTTTTCAGCCTTTTTTTGGTATTTTTTTTTATTTTGTGAGAGCATATTTTCTTTTGGGCCACTGAGATGAGTTAAAACACATAAAACCAAACCTGGTCCGCTTATCCCAATACGTGTTCATTTGGGAATCGGTGTCCATCGATGATCGTCTTTTCTCTTGAGAATGGGTTTGTTTGTCCTTTCTTCATCTGTTGGCTGAATCTATTGTTTCCTGAATACTCTGAAGGTTTAGAGACTCTGAATTCTGTTGTATTCCCAAATAGAGTGCTGATTTTCTAAGTTTCAGCAGGCAATTAATCATTTTGGACTGATAAACATTGCCTTTTTGGTGCAGCTCAAAATTCACTTTAAAATTCTGTGAGTTTGCGCGATTCAAAATGAGCCAGTCAGTTGGCCAAACTTTTTACATAGAACTCCACCTCTCTCTGGCTCTGTTCTTTTCGGAATATCTTCCTCACTTTCTAGTGGCAATTGTTATTCCAAACCCTGTCCTGTGTTTCTGAAGGCCAGAAAAAGTATGGATTTCCATCAGTGTTTTACCCTGTCAGTGCTGAACACAGCCTGACTCTCAGGCTTAAGTCATTAAAAAAACAGGAAAATCACTCCAGGCCATTCTTTCTTCCGAACTGATTCTCTGTTATAAACTTCCTGCTTTTGTTCACTCTCTGCTACCTCCAGGCAGGTTTTAAAAAATTTATCCAAGTGTATAGCTGTTATTTGTGGGAAAATTGGTCTGGCAGGAGCTTCCATGGCCTTGCCTGACATGGAGCACAAAAGGCATGGTTTTGCATTTTCCTTGGCTGGACTCACCAATTATTTCATGTACCTCAAATATATTTTCTCTTAATTTACCAGCTTGGGGGGGTCCATGACCCCCCCCCCCTTTTTTAAGCTTATTTATTTTGAGAGAGAGAGAGAGCACATGTGAGTGGGGGGGAGGGCAGAGAGACAGAGCGAGAGTCCCAAGCAGGCTCTGAGCTGTCAGCGCAGAGCCTCACGTGGGGCTCAAACCCACGCACCGTGAGATCATGACCTGAGCTGAAGTCAGACGCTTAACCGACTGAGCCAACCCAGGTACCCCCACAACCTTTTGATAGTATTTTTGTATTATGTCGCTATGTGAAGATCAAACTAGGATTTAATTTTTCACAAAAAGTATTTTCTTCCCCCAAACCAGAGCCCCATGAGAATGGCTAGTTCTTTTGTAGTATTTCTGGCCCTGTTTGGGGCACATTTCTATTTCTAGAACTCTTACTGTGAACAGCATTCCTTCAAGAGTCTCGACATTAGGCAAATGTCTGTTTGAAGTTCCAAACCTTGTATACGTTTAAGACAATGTACTCTCTTCTCTTCTGGTGTGGGTATTAACACATACTTCTTTTCATACCTAGGAGATTATCATACACCTAGGAGATTTTCACAGCCTTTAACCGACTGAAAGAAATAGAAAAGTATCAAAAGAATTATAGTCCTTGATAAAAGACTCCTTGATCAATGAGCAGAAAAGATGGCCCCTGCTTGACGAAGCCACTTGGAATGTGATACGATGACTTATTTTCCGAGTCTACCAGAGCAAAAGTTTCTAGATCCATTAGCGAGACAAGCCATAATCACAGAGTTTACAGATCTTGCTAAAAATAATGGGGACGTGTATGACCGTGGAATCACTACCCTATTCATCAGTGACTCTCTGAGATGAAAAGGAGAAGGGGCCAGAATGGCCACCAAATGTGTATTATGACCGTGCTTCATGAGAGAGAGATAACATTTCTTGTGAATGTTCTGATATTGTGTAAAGAGACCTGAAATATACTTTTTATGTAATAGTGAAAAACTTTTGAAAACCTCGACTGATGTAAAATTGTTTGCAACATCAAAAATCCCTACAAGAAAGTATTGTAACATTAAAAAGAAAGTTATTCTAAAACAATGACTCATGAAAGAGTGTTAAGTGCCATATGCTTAACTGCTGAATCATTCCAAGAAAATCTTAGTGGTTTGGAACGTTATTTTTATTACTGGGTTAGTGATATTTTTGAAAATCCAAATATGTAATTATATATATTATATATATTATATATTATATGTAATATGTAATGCTTTTAGCAATGCATTAAAATAATAAGTAGCTAACGCTTTTATTGTAAACAGGCTATATTGTGATAAAAATGCCTATCAGTCTGTTATTTTCCTAAAAACTCTAAGCAATACCATTACTCACTTGTGATTCATGTTTTCCTAATAATATTATATTCTGTATTGAGTTATAGTCTGTGGTATTGAGAACAAAGATTTTGCCTCTGGCTGTTATCTAAAAAGGCGAATAGAAAAACATTTTCTATATATTCTTATATAGAAAGAGAAATATAAGGAGCAATCCCTTCAACTATTTTGAACTTCGTGGAAGTTCGGATAATCAGGTGGTGAATTTATCATTACCATTATTTTCCAAACCAAAGCCCGGTGAAAAACAAAATAAACAGATTGCCTTTGAAGCTGGGTTCTATCCATCGCTGGTTGTGTAACTGTGGAAATATTATTTAAGATCCTCATTTTGTAATTTGTAAAATAGGAGTCCATTCTATTAACTTCTTCAAAAGATTGTTGGAAATAGTAAATTACACGATATGTGTGAAAATGCTAGGCATAGTATCCAGAAATGAAAGAGTGTTTTTTTTTACGCTTTTCCCTATATTCAGTTTGTAAATTTCATTTCATTTATTTATTTTTTATTAAAATTTTTTAATGTTTATTTTATTTTTGAGAGACAGAGAGAGAGAGAGCACAAGAAGGGGAGGGCAGAGAGAGAGGGAGACACAGAATCTGAAGCAGTTTCCAGGATCTGAGTTGTCAGCACAGAGCCCGACGTGGGGCTCGAACTCACAAACCGTGAGATCATGACCTGTGCCAAAGTTGGATGCTTAACAGACTGAGCCACCCAGGTGCCCCAACACAGTTTGCAAATTTTAAATACATTATATTTTCCAAAGCAAACCGTGGAATTTTATAATACATTTGATTCCCCACTAAATGGATCTTAACCACAAGGTTGTTTGAACAGACCTTACAGTCTAGCAAGATCAATCATAATAAAAAACTAACAAAATACGAGTTTGAAATCTCGTAGTGAAATGCACTAGCGAGGAATTCACAGATGGAGAAATCTATTGTGAGAAATGACCAATCTAAGTCATTTTGGTGTGAGTGTAATCTGCAAGGAGAAAAGAGCAGCCCACTCTAATATGCCTAGTAAATCATTATCCAGGGGATAAATTGTGCCTTTACGGTGAACCCTGAATGAGCTTGCTCTGCTTGTGGTCGATAGAGTAAAGACGGTGATTGCCAAAAATGTAGCTCTCCCAGTATGAAGAACGGGGCTTGCCTCTGTAGCGTATTTCCAGAGGGATGCTCCCACCACGTAGTCCAACTGAGGACTTCACATTTTAAGGCACTCTATTTCCTCTGAGTCTGGTAAGTTCAAAGTCATGAAATTACTTATGAGTCTGAAAAGATACGGCCACAGGAGGTCAGAGGGGGTGATGCAGGAATGACCCCTGAAGCTCCTCTGCTCTAGGAAAGCAATGAGAACATGAGCAACAATGATCAGAATAGACTTTTTCAGAGCTCAGGAAACTAACCAAAGACAACAATCCAGGGAATGTTTATTTAAAAAAAAAAAAAAGAAAAAGCAAACAAAAACCTGCTTAATCTTGGTAAGAACAGCAAGTTTTGTGGAGTTTTAACAGAACTTTTCCCATTCCCCCTCCGCGCTCTCAGCTCTGTGGTGGCCTTGGAAACACCATACGCTCCTGGGGAAGACGGGCAGCCTGGCAGCGACCCATGGCACAAGCCCAGTTCCCAGACAACTGTCATTATTTTAACCGGCTGTGGTTCCCAGAAGACCCCACGCGTCAGCCTTGTCTCGATCTGAACGGACTCAGAGATCACCGAGAGCAGTAGCTTTTTGGAAGGCATTTGTTGAAATTGATCAGGCAACATTTTCATTTTCCAGTGGCCCTAGGGTGGGTGACAATATGCCCAACAATAGGCCAACCAAAACGGTTACAAGGAAAAGCTGGAGGAGGAAGATATCTTGTGTGTGTGTGGGGCGGGGGTTAATAAAGCCCTGGCATATTCCTGGGCATCTGGAAGGCTCCGTGCACGTGCAGAACTGTGCTCATGCCCAGGGCTGTGCCCGTGCTTAGGGAAGATCTAAGTTGTGGAAGCTCTCACGGCTGGCTGACCCCGAGACTCTGCTCAAGTACAAAGTGAGGCTGAGGTAGAATTTTCAGACACCTGGCTGGGTCTTGAAGGCATTCGCGAACACCAGCACAGAGCCCATCAACAGAGACTGAGAGCCTTCTTGCTTCCAGGCATTTAAGGAAATTCCTCTTGAATCATTAGCTGACCGCGAAGCTAACTGAGCACAAAGAATACAGACTTTCAGAACTGGTTCTGAACATTCATTAACAAAGAACAACACACACCGTGTGTCTGTATGGATCTGGTTTCCAGTGTTGACATTACATTATTTAAAATTCCCATTTTAAACAAAAATCGCTGTATGCGCAAAGGAAGAGGAAGGTAGGACCTATACAACAGAAGAAAAGCCGTCAACGGAGACCACTCCTGAGGAAGCCCAGATACTGTGTTTAGAAGGCAGGGATGCCATTCACGAACCTGCTTGTCCTGGGTTTGGCAATGCCCCCCACCCTCACATCCACCCCCATCAAGAACTTCAGACAGTGAGCTTATTTGAAAATAGAGTTTTCACAGATGGAACTACCTAAGTCACAATGATGTCATCCTGGATGAGGGTGGGGCCTAAGGGTGTCTGTAGGACTCTATTCAACATCAGCAGAATACACAGTTTTCTAAAGAGCATCTGGAACATTCTCCAGAATAGATCATAGGATAAGCTGTAAAGTGAGACCCCCCTTTTTTTTTTAAAGTTTATTGATTTATTGAGAGAGCGAGAGAATCCCAAGCAGTCTCCACACTGTCAGCGCAGAGCCCGATGCATGGCTTGAACTCACAAACCATGAGATTGCAACCTGAGTTGAAATCAAGAGTCAGAGGCTTAACCAATTGAGCCGCCCAGGAGCCTGAAATGCGACCCTTTTTACAGTTAAAAATACTGAAATGGTGAGATATCAACTCTGATCGTAGCGGAATGGTATTCGAAATCGGCAACAGAAGAACAATTAGGAAATTCACAAATCTGTAGAATGTGTCCAAGAGACAAATCCACAGAGATTTCTGTAGATCAGTGTTGTCCAGGGGCTGAGGGGAGGGGGGGAAGGGGCATTCTGCTAGTGGCTATGGTATTTCTGTTCTCCGGAGTGAAAATATTTGAGACGTATATAGCGGTGATGAATAAACCACTCTGTGAATAAGTACACTGTAAACCACTGATAGGTACACTTCAAAAATGTGAATTTCATGGTGTATTTTAATCTCATTTGTAAAAATGTATGCAAAAAAAAGGCACAGCCATGAAATAGAGAAACAGACCTCTTGACACACACACACACACACACACACACACACCCATATATACATATTTAACAGGAGCACTTATGGCCAGAAATGGACTAGACACAGGAACCGTTTTCACAGGAAGATTACAAGCACTCATATCCTGTATTTCAAGCAATCTGGATTTGGTAACAAAACCCACGACGGCGTTCGTTATGTAACTGTTTGTTTTAAAATATACTGACTTAGTGGAGACAGTGAGTCTTTTAATTCCCACTCATTTATGTGGTAGTCATAGCACCTCACCAAAACGTTCCCGTCTTAATCATAACAGGATTTGACATATTTGGGCAATTCTTTACATACTGTTCACATTACCTCATTTCATCCTTGCAACAACCTTTTCAGCTAGACTCAGCACTTTTGTTCTCATTTTATGTATGAGGAAACCAAAGAGCAGAGCATGTGAGGGTCCTATTCAAGATATCATAATACACCATTGATGGAGGCAGTCCCCAGCTCCTGATTCCCATTCTTAAATTACTTCCCAAACACACAGAAGGGAGAAAGAACTCCAGCTAAGAAAAGTGTCCATTAATTTAAACACTTGGCGAGAACATTTCTCCTACTGGCTTAAAAAAAAAAAAATCAAGCCAATATGTGGTTTCATTGTAGTGAATGAAATGTTCCCTCAGCTTTATTTTTAATGCCTCCCTCTTTTGAATGGGTTGAAGAACCTTTCATATCTAGCAGTTTTTACATTGTGAGACAGACTGTTTGTATCATCATGTTACTCTTTTATTTATTGATTTATTAAAAAAATTTTAATGTTTATTTTTGAGAGAGAGGGAGAGAGAGAGAGAGAGAGAGAGAATGTGAGCAGGGGAGGGGCAGAGAGAGAGGGAGACACAGAATCCGAAGCAGGGTCCGGGCTCTGAGCCATCAGCCCAGAGCCTGACACGGAGCTGGAACCCACGACCCGTGAGATCATGACCTGAGCCGAAGTAGGACACACAACCGACTGAACCACCCAGGTGCCCCATCACGTTACTCTTTTAAAAAGACATTTTGATTCTGGGTAGTTCACAGATGCAAATATGTTAACAGGCTGGAACTTCATCTCTGTTTGTAGAAAATCCCAAGACGCTTGGAGAAGTTATTATGAACAGAAACAGGTCTACGCCTCAGGAGGATTCCTGAAGGGGCATTCAAAAACCCACCAGGAGGCTGCAAACACCCTGTGAAACCTGGCCCAGGGAGGTGATGCTCTGCCCTGCAGACAGAATATTGGCAGGGAAAACTCTTTGAAAGCCGGGAGCCCCGTTGACAAGGGGTTTCCAGGAGTTTCTATCTCGGTGCTTTTTTCCACGCCACCTAGATTCGCTCGGCCGTGCCATCGAAATCTCTGACTGGAAACTGAATGGACCCAGTGTCTGTTTGAGGACTTCTGGGACCCGATCAGCTGACATCACCCAGGGCCCGAAACCGAACTCCACCCGGAGTCGGAGGTGGGGAATCCCTGGGGACTCGTTCCCATGACTCACCCCTGCTGTCTGCAAACAGCCGCTGGGAGACATGCCTGCTGAGTGTTTACTTACCGCGGTGACCGTGCCCTTGCCACTCCTGAGTGATTTTAAGTTGGACTGAAACAAAAGGAAACTCAAATGAGAACAGAGTGTGACAAAGACTTTGCCCTTTTCTCCAGAAACTCCGGATCTCGGGAGAGCCCTGTGCGGTAGCTGCCCTAGGCTGGGCTGGAGATTTGTGTTTACAGGGAACGTGAAAATCCAGGAAACTCGGACAGGGCTGGTAAATGTGAAGGAGGAAGAAACAGAAGCCAGGCTAGTTGGGCATGTGTGTGGGGCGGTTAACGTCATTGTAGTAAAAACATGTTTATTTGTGCCATTCTTAAATAGAGAGGTGTTTTCGATAATGCTGAATGAGTTCATTCAAGCTTTTCCTGAACAAGACTGCTTTAGGTTAACCTTTTTTAAAAAAGGACTTTGTTTTTTTAATTTTATTTATTGATTTTTTTACTGTTTACTTTTGAGAGAGAGACAGACCGTGAGCAGGGGAGGGGCAGAGAGAGAGGGAGACACAGGATCTGAAGCAGGCTCCGGGCTCTGAGCTGTCAGCACAGAGCCCGACGTGGGTCTCGAACTCAGAGACTGTGAGATCATGACCTGAGCCGAAGTTGGATGCTTAACCGACTGAGCCACCCAGGCGCCCCAAGGCTTTATTTTTTTAAGAGCAGTTTTAGAGTCACAGCAAAATGGGGCAAAATGTACGGAGATTTCCCATATACCTCCTGTCCCCCGCATCCCCCTCCAGCCCCGCCCCCCGCCCCATCAACACCCCTACTTGATGGCACATTTGTTACCAAGAATGAATCTGCACAGACTTGTCATCATCACCCTGAGTCCACAGTTTACATTAATGGTCACATTCTATGGGTCAGGACACCTGTGTAATGGCACATATGTACCATTATGATCCCGTGCGGAGTATTTTCACTGCCCTAAAAAGTCCTTTGCGCTCTGCCTGTTCATCCCTCCCTCCCCCAAACCCTGGAAACCACTGATATTTTTACTATCTCCCTAGTCATGCCTTTTTCCAGAATGTCATACAGTTGGATCACACATGTGTAGTCTTTTCAGATTGTCTTCTCAGGTCACCTTCAGAAGTTTTTGGCTATTAAAAATTCAAGAGTAACA
Organism: Panthera uncia; assembly: GCF_023721935.1. Lineage (NCBI taxonomy): Eukaryota > Metazoa > Chordata > Mammalia > Carnivora > Felidae > Panthera > Panthera uncia. Next base: position 4,257,830 of record NC_064809.1, on the reverse strand, counting down.
AATTTAGGAACTATTGCTATGAAAGAATAATTAAGACTTGCCATACTTTAGCACGTTATTATTGTAAAATGACGTTTTTTTTTTTTTTCCCCCTGAATGACACAGTTTTCTAAGGCACAGTGGGAGTTAAAGAAAGCTGTCCACACTGACTCTGTTCTCAGAGAAGGACAGGAGCGAGAATGTACATGTCGCCCAGAGACAGACAAGAGGGATAGAGCTGTCTGGCTGTAAAGGGGACACTGGGGGGCCCAGAGCCCGGGCCGGAGGGAAGTGCTCTGCAAACAGTGTTAGGGGAGGAGCCTTTATAGGCTGGACCATTCGGAGTCTTCGAGTCACAAGCTCGCAGTTAAAACGGGACATGGGACACACGTAATCCCGCAGGCCGTTCACGCAGTCGGTGTCCTTTGTGGCCAACGGGGCTCCTGGGAGAGGAGCCCACGGAGGCGACACGTAGGACGAAGCCCCCAAAGTGCCCTTGGAGCTGAGCTGTGGCATTGCCCTGAGACGCACGCCAAAGACTAGTTCTTTCTGAGAAGCGAGAGAACAGAAAAGGAGAAAGACAGAGTAGAAGGAGCCAGTGCAGACCTGGGTTGATCACCTCTGCTGCAGGGTCCGCTTATCTGTGCACTGGCCACAGAGTAGGACACGTTTCTGCCAGGGTGACTGATTCCTGTTAAGGTTACAGTGAACTGTGTCACCACCGCCAGACACAGAGTATGAAGTGACTTCCTAAGTCTATCTGGCATACACCTTCGGTTAAGTCACTGCAAAGGAGATATTGCATAAATGCTTTCTTGGTTACTTTTGCAAAGCTGTGTTCTCTCAAGAGTAACAGAAACAAAATCTGCCTGTTTTTCATCACGTAAAAAGCAGTTTAGTTGCCATAATATGGCTTTTGTATATTGAGTCACTTAGCCTCCTCTGCCATTTGGTGCCCCAGTTTGGCTCCTGGACGGGCCCACAGCTCGCAGACTTGAGTGACGCCCCACCCCCACCCAATCTTTCCTTTCTGTTAATAGGGTCCGGTGCGACCACGTGCCTGCTCATTGTCGGTGGTCACCCAGGGTCAGTGGGGTTAGAGGAGGTGGGAGGGAAAGAAGGGAAAGGGTGAGGAGGAAGAAGAGGAGGAGGTCAGCGGGGGGAGGGCACCGAGAAGGGGACCCGTGGAGGAATCTGCACGATGCAAGGCGCACAGGCTCCACTTACTCCTGACTGTTCGTACAGCTTCATAACACCCATCGTGGGCAGGCTGCATTCTCTGTCACCTGTCCTCTGGCACCGCTGATCACCGTCCGCCCTTTCCTACTGATCTGCGATTGGTGACGCTGATCTCTGCCTACTGTGTTGCCCAGGGGCCTGTGCCCTCCGGCTCCTATAGGGTCAGCCATGGAGGCAGGGACGGTGATGGGAAGGGGGGATGTTGGGGTGTTTATTCCCTCCCGACGCCCTGTGGCACCATGTTCCAGAAGTGGCTACCATCCCCTCGAGACACATCTTGTCCGCTCAGGCCCTGGGGTGGCTGTGGCTTCCTGTGGCTGCTGGTCCCTGGTCACGTCACCACCTGCGGGAAGGGCATTTAGATTCCTTCACAGCTGGCACACTGCACCCCCACTGCTATGCAGGCCACTGTCACTTCTGCTGTGAAAAAGTGTCACAGCCAACAGCTCCTGGCCCACAAGGTTATGCCACTCTCTCCTCCTCGGGAACAGCTGGTGGCCAGCAACAGACTGAAGAGGGCATAAACAGTATTTTAAAAAATACTTATTTATTTTTGAGAGAGAAAGAGAGAGAGAGAGAGAGAGAGAGAGTGGGTTAGTGGAAGAGAGAGATGGAGACACAGAATCCAAAGCAGGCTCCAAGATCTGAGCTGTCCGCACAGAGCTCGATGCGGGGCTCCAACTCACGGACCACGAGGTCATGACCTGAGCCGAAGTAGGACACTAAACTGATTGAGCCACCCAGGTGCCCCACAAACAGGCCCCTTTCTGCAGAGTGAGTCCCCCGCTGAACTCTCTTCGGCAAAACCCTTTGCGAGTGCTGTCTACTTCCTGAATTTATCTGGCTGTCTATTATCTGTTTAGCTTGAGAGCAGAGACTGCCTGACTATGGCTCATAGATCACAAAAATCGAAGTTATTGTCCAAGGGAAAGTAAATATTCTACTGTTTTGTTCAGAAACAAAACCACGTTTTTGGTCTCCTAGAACGTATTCTTCCCCACTGACATGATAGAAAGGTTGGCAGACTGTGAGTTAATACATAGAAAAAGATGCATTAAGTAAGGACATGTTTTCGGTCAAGTTCACCGTGAAGTCCATTGTGTGGAGGGAAAATCAATGCAGAGCTTGTGAAACTTTCTCCGTTAATATGTGCACAATATCAATATTGCCACCAGACGATTCTGCAAAATTTAATTGGCCAGGGCTGAAGAAAGTTTGCTGAAATCCGCATATCGCTCTTAATTCCTTCATTTTAATAGCAGTGAGGCATTATTAGCCCCGCATGTTTATACAGAGCTTTGCTCATTTCACGGCCTTTCACATAATTATCTCATTTGATCCTCACATCGCCCCATGAGTGACAGAGCACCAACCATGGCAAATATGACTTGCTGGTCCATCTTGCAGGATCCTGAAGGGACTTCCCACAGTAGCTTACATGCTCTGCGGGGACGGACAGATTCAACATCGGTGGGGGGAGGCATTCCATGAAAAAGAATCAATGTTTTGTTTGGAAATGACAAATCCCTGCTTCTAAGTATCACAAACCCTAATCTAGTATATTCCTGAATCATATATGATATATCTGGACTCGTTTTTAAAGCAATTATCCCAAGTTTTTAGAGCAAATTTGAGGGGCGCCTGGGTGGCTCAGTTGGTTCGGCATCTGACTTTGGCTCAGGTCATGATCTCATGGTTTGTGGGTCTGAACCCCATGTGGGGCTCTGCTGACAGCTCAGAGCCTGGAGCCTGAAGCCTGTTTTGGATTCTGTGTCTCCCTCTCTCTCTCTCTCTCTGTCGCTCCCCCACTTGCGCTCTGTCTCTTTCTGCCTCTTGAAAGTAAATAAATGTTAAAAAAATTTTTAAAGCAGATTTGAGACTATGGTATAAAAAAGCCTGAACCAAATTTCAATATTTAACAGATAAAATCACACACCATAATGCGACAGGCACCGAAGCATTAAGACTTGACTTGGGTGTGTCCCATAGACTAGAATCTGCCATCAGGAAATACAGTAAAAGTAGATTTGCTTTCAAACAGATTTCCCCTTTGTTTTTTTCTCGATCTCTTTGGATCCGCCGCTGTGACTACTGATGTGGCTATTTTAACTTGGTTATGGCTAAGCCAGGACTGTATTTACACATTGTCTGCGTTTTCCCTCCAAACCAGCACGTGTATCTGAATTTGGTGGCAACAGTTGAGAAAGACGTTTGCCTTCGATGTCTTTTGCTGACTGTAAATAAATTGCCTGTAGATCTGGAGACTTCATCATATCAAACCCAGCTCTGAGGAAATGCTGAATTTCGCAAAAGATAACAACAACAAAAAACCCCCTTGGCTGAGTCAACTTCCAAAACAAATTGGAACTTCAGATAACTTCAAAATGAGGAAAGGCTTTTACCAGCTGTAGAGTTACAATGCAGACGGTTGTCACAGTTTAGGCTCTTTATAAAAAAATCACACACAAAAACCTGGGAAATTCAAAAAAAATTATTAAAGTCTCTCTGTGCGTATACTCTCTGTATACTGTATCGTATATATATATGCAGTACTATATATTATATGTATATAACACTACATGCATATAAATATCCACACAAACATATACATACATTTAAAGTAGAATACTATAAAAATATATGTAGGAAGTATATAGAGTATATGAAAGTGTATTAAAGTACATAAGATACTCTCAAAACTGTAAAACACTGAATAAAGAAATTAAAGACAACACAAAGAAATGGAAAGACATTCCATGCTCATGGACTGAAAGAACAAATATTGTTAAAGTGTCCATATTACCCAAAGCAATCTCCAGACTTAATGCAACCCCTACCAAAATACCAACAGCATTTTCCACAGAACTAGAACAGACAGTCCTAAAATGTCTATGGAACTGCAAAAGACCCCAAATACCCAAAACCATCCTGAAAAAGCAAAACAGAGCTGGAGGCATCAAGATTCCAGATTTCAAGTTATATTATAAAGCTGTGGTAATCAAAACAGCATGGTACTGGAACAAAAACGGATGCATAGATCAATAGAACATACTAAAAAGTCCAGGGGGGAAAAATCACAATCATATGGCCAACTAATCTTTGACCAAGGAGACAAGAATATGCAATGGGAAAAAGACAGTCTCTTCAACAAAGGGTGTTGGGAAAACTGAACAGCCACATGCAACAGAATGAAACAAGACCGGTTTCTTACATCCTAAAGAAAAATAAACTCAAAATGGATTAAAAACCTAAATCTGAGACCTGAAATCATGCAAATCCTAGAAGAGAGCACAGGAAGTAACCTGACAACATTCTTAACATCTTTCTAGAGATGTCTTCTAAGGCCAGAGAAACAAAAGCAAAAATGAACTATTGGGACTTCATCAAAATAAAAAGCTTCTGCACAGTGATGGAAACAATCAACGAAACTAAAAGACAACCTGTGGAACGGGAGAAGATATTTGCAAATGGCATATCTGATAAAGGGTTAGAATCCAAGATATACAAAGAACTTAAAAGTTTCAATGGCAAAAAAATGAATAATCCAATTAAAAATGGGCGGAAGACCCGGACAGACATTTTTCCAAAGGCATACACATGGCAGACAGATACATGAAAAGGTGCTCAACATCACTCATCATCAGGGAAATACAAATCCAAACTGCAGTGAGATATTGCCACGTATCTGTCAGAATGGCTAAAATCAAAAACACAAGAAGCAACACGTGTTGGCGCGGATGTGGAGAAAAAGGAACCATCGTGCACTGTTGGTGGGAATGCAAACTGGTGCAGCCGTTGTGGAAGAGAGTATGAACGTTCTTCAAAAAGTTAAAAATAGAATTACCCTATGACCCAGCAATCACACTCCTAGGTATTTACCCAAAGAATGCAAAGACACTAATTCAAAGGGATGCGTGCACCCCTATGTTTATTGTAGCATTATTTGCAATAGACACATTATGGAAGTAACCCAAGCATCCATGGATGAATGGATAAAGAAGATGTGGTATATATATAATGGCATATTATTCAGCCGTAAAAAGAATGAAATCCTGCCATTTGCAATGACGTGCATGGATCTAGAGGGTTTTATGCTAAGCCAAATAAGTCAGTCAGAGAAAGACAAATACCAAATGGTTCCACGCATTTGTGGAATTCAAGAAACAAAACAAATGAAAGAGGAGAAAAAGAGACAAGCCAACACACAGACACTTAGTTCACTACAGAGAAGAAACTGCCGGTTACCGGAGGGGCGGTAGGTAGGCGATGGGTGAAGTAGGTGAAGGGGGTTGAGAGCACACTTCTCTTGACAAGCACCGAGCAGTTTATGCAAGTGCTGAATCACTGCATTGTCCACCTGAAAGTAATATAACACTATGTGAGCGAGGCTGGAATTAAACTTTAAAAAAAAAGAAAAGAAAACCTCAAGGTATACAGAGGCTATAAAAGTGCTTAAAAGTATAGGAAGTCGTATTTACCATAAAAGTATATATGTAATACATGAACATTACTAACCTGTTCAATGTGTTCACACACTAATATCAGTCATATATACGAAGCATTAAGTAGCATATTAAAATATATGCTATTCTAATATATACTCTTTTAAAATATCCTAATGTATTTTTAGAAATGGAAAGAGATCTGGTTTCGTTTCTGTCTGTGTTTCTACATGTGAGGCCCACATTTTGCTCGATTATTCCATCAGCAGTGGTCAAGTTGGTCCCTGATTCTGAGCCCACTTCCCCACAGGGTATGTGTGAGTTTGCCCCCTCGCAGGCTTTCTGAAGAATTAGCTCAGGGTTTGTAATTTCACACACAACAGTCTCCGCCACAAGAGATGCTTGCTAACAGCGGGTTGAGGACCACTGGACAACTTACTAACGGCGGACGGTAGGGGGCAGAGGTGTCCACGTTTCTCTGATTTGGGGAGCTCGGCTTCTGTGTGGAGTCCCGGAAACCGTTTGGCTTCAGACATTTGCTACGGTCACAACTTTCGTAAGAAGATTTCTGGTCTGTTCTCTTACTTTCCAGCCTCCAAACAGGTAACTTTTTACCATTGTAAAAGTAATACAAATTTATAGAACAAAATTTGGAAAATACCAGAGGTACAGCAGCAGAAAACAAAACCAAACAAACCACTCAAATTCCTATTGTCGAGGAACAAATATTCGATAATATTTTGTCTTATTTGCCTTTATACTTTTGTGTGTGCATGTGCATATATACAAAATATTATAATGCATGAATACAATAAATACAAAAGAGCATTGTATATATCGTTTTCATTCACACATATACAGTTTTTAAAAATGCAGATCACTCTGTAATATTCAATTATAATTTCTGTTTCTTTTGCTGAGTTTTGGTCGTGAACAGATAAAATTCATTACAGAATACACCAGGCTTAAGCACTTTGCAAAAGGGATTAAATATTGCATGACCGCGGGCTGTGTGACGGAAATAGAAGGGGGTCTCTCCTCTTCAGCATATCTGGGTCACAGAGACCCAGGCATGATGAGCTCATTACAAACCCACATTCTACGGTATTGTTGCAAAGAGTCTTAACTCAAGCTCAGGAATGTCAAAGTCTCAGCATATCTCACGGTCTATAAACTCTCACTTTATATGCATGTAAGTGTTTTATATTTTGTGCCCGTGGGATTTCCATTTTGAGATTGCTCTAGCCTTTTTCCTACATGTGCCCCACAGTATTTACTTAGAATAGTTTTCAACCATTTTAGTTTTCTGTCCTGTAACTTGGAAAGCTTGACTAATACAATCTTTCAGGCTGTCAAGAACTAATAGTCAGAAATTAAATCAGTTCAGTTTACTCTTTCTCTGAATAAAAATGTGTGAGGAGCTATGGTAATCTAATTCATGGAAAAATGGTAAACAATGCAGACTATCAAGTTTCTAGCCTGTGTGTGAAATGCCACTCTCAGAAAATGATGGCTAGGAAGTGATGATTTTCTCTGTAACTTTTATGTTCACTAAAAAATAAAGACTTGTTTCTCATTCAATAAATGTTGCTGGAAATCAGATATCCATGTGCAAAAAGTAGATAATATTAAAAAATAAATTCCACCTAATGTAGGACTAAATATGAAAAGCAAAACTTAAAAAATGTAGAAGAAAATATAGAGAAAGTCTCTTTCCATCCATAAGGAAGAAAAGAATTATTATTATTATTAAATTTTTTTTTTTAACATTTATTTATTTTTGAAAGACAGAGAGAGACAGAGTGCAAGCCAGGGAGGGGACAGAGAGAGAGGGGGAGACACAGAATCCGAAGCAGGCTCCAGGCTCTGAGCTGTCAGCACAGAACCCGACCTGGGGCTCAAACCCACAAACCATGAGACCATGACCTGAGCCGAAGCCAGATGCTTAACAGACTGAGCCACCCAGGCACCCCAGAAGAAAAGAATTATTTAAAGCAAATCCTGAATCATGAAGGCAATCCATCAATCAATAAAATACGTAATATGTTAAATATTAGACCAAATGTTCCACAGTAAAGATAACGAGCCACAGATAGGAAGAATAAATACACTGATAGTGTGTATAACCCATAAGAAATTAGTAATCAAACCATTTAAAGTTGTCTAACAAGTCCTCCAGGAAGAGACCTAAAAAGGGGAACAAAAAGTGAAGGAGAAGAAGAAGAAATTCACTGAAGATGAAATTTTCATGGTCAACCGAGAGATGCCATGGTGTTACAAGAGTGGGGGTGGGTTGGGAAATAAATGGACTGCCCCTTAGCAGAACAGGTGAGTATAGTTTTGTGTAGTTACCAACTAGAATACGTTGCTTGGATTTTTGTATTCTTAAAATCGTTTGTTGAAATGGTCTCGGTCTCTCTTTCCAACAATTTACACAAAGCTACGAAACGGGATTCAGTGCTATGTATGTAAGTTACAATTTACGCGCCAACGGAGAGAACTGCACAGAGTATGATTTTGTTCGCATATTCTCAAAGCAATGTGTTCTTTACCAACACAAGAACCGAGAGCTAAAACAAACTAAATTTATATCAAAGAAAATGGCTGCTCTTGCTATGAGAAAGAAAATGGCTGAAATCTTAGGTGTCTTTGGATGAGATGGGAACAATCGAAATGGAAATAAAATTGCTTTCTGATTGCAAATTTGTGTTGGAGTAAAAGATAATCTCAGAATAGTGGAGAGTCCATGGAGTACTAAGAGCTGATGAGAGGTAATTCCTAGAACAAAAAACACAGGCTAGAACGAATGGGCCAAACGATATTGTCTTGCTTTGGGAGGCTAGGAAGGTGGTCAGGTTAAGGTCTGTAAGGAATTGTCATGGAGGGAAGGCTGCAGAGTGCAGAAAAAATAAAGAAAAAATCCAGCCACTTGATGATAGCACCATCTTCCGAAAATAAGGCTCTGATCTTATTTCCGTTTAATAACGTTTGATAGCTCCCAATTTCCTATAGTTTCGGTCTCGTACTCTTTCAGTAGCGAGTTTGGTAGCATTGAAAAACCATCAGTGTGATTCCAAAAACCTTTGCAAAGACCATTCCTAAGAATCTGTCCCTCACCTCAGGACACTTTGCATGTTACTCCAGGTGTCCACTGAGCACCCTGGGCAAGAGATATCACCAGCGGCTCTAAGATTTAGTTTCAATTTAAAACAAGTCCTGGGGCGCCTGGGTGGCTCAGTCGCGTCCGACTTCAGCTCAGGTCATGATCTCGTGGTTCATGAGTTCGAGCCCCGTGTTAGGCTCTGTGCTGACAGCTCGGAGCCTGGAGCCTGCTTCAGAATCTGTGACTCCCCTCCCCCCCCATCCCCTCCCCAGCTCATGCTCTGTCTCTGTCTCTCAAAAAATCAATAAACGTTAAAAAAATTTTTTAAATAAGTCCTTGCAATGAACTCATTGGTAAATCCTTTAATGCCTTAAGATTCAGAGAGAAGATTCGGATCCTGGGTCCTGCAGATGACTCAGTGTTATACAAAGCCTAAAACCTCCGGGTGGGGCCAGGGAGGCATCCCACATCAGTACAATATGGAATTACCTAATCTTTTAATTATTGGTTAGGAAACCAACCAGTTGCGAAAACAGCAAGTCTTTTATGACTTTATGATGCCGTTGTGTCTGTGAGCTCTCACCATTGGCTTTGCAGAATTTCTGTGTTAGTGAAATTGTTGAGATTGCTGGTCAAGATTATTTTGTAAATTTTATTTATTTGTTGTTAAAATAACACAGGCCGCGTGGAAAGGATTATGTGGTGCCATTTAGCAATGGGTTGTGTCCCATTTAAATGCTTTTGCATTGTATACAAGTAATATTAAGATGGGGAACTCATCCATCTTATCACCTACGAAATGATCACCTACGAAATGAGTGAGGTTCTACCCTGATAACTGACCAAATTTGGAAGTAAAATCTATTAAATCTGCTTGAAGACACATATACGTGTATTAAACCAAGCGTGAGATAGTTAATTTCCCCGCTATCTAGCTGCAAATTTTTTTCATTTTCCTTATTTACTTTTTATTAATGAAAAACTCTTAACCACCAATTTTAGGTCCACATTTTTACATAGCACCTGACAGGAAATTAGTAAATAAACACCGATAACAGCAATACCCTGACTTCTCCCCTGCAACCTCTTCCTGTACTCTACCTGTTCATCCCTCTTTCTCCCTAGTCCCTGGCAACCACTAATATTTTTACTCTACATAGTTTTGCCTTTTCTAGAAAGTTATACAGTTGGAATCATACACTGTGTAAGCTTTTCAGATTTTTTTTTCACTTAGTAATATGTGTTTACGTTTTCTCCACATCTTTTCATGGCTTGATAGCTCATTTCTTTTTATTTTTTATTTTTTTTAGCTCATTTCTTTTTAGTGCTGAATAGTATTCTATTGTCTGGGTGGACCGTGGTCTATTTTCTCATTCACCTATTGAAGGTGATTGCTTCCAGGTTTTGGCAATGATGAATAAACCTGCTGGAAACACCCGTGTGCAGGTTTTTGCGTGAACGTTAAGTTTTCAGCTTCTTTCAGTAAATAGATGCCAAGCAGCAATCACGACAGTTTTAAGAAAAGAATGACACATGTCCTGGAAAATCGGGGAAGCAGAAGAAAAGAAAATGAAAACGTAATCTGAGATGGAGTTCTTGGGTTGTGCAATCTGTGTTCGAATCACTGGAAAGTAGGCCAGAGTGGGATCCAGGGAGCTTCTCACCCATGAAATGAGTGTTTTGTGAGCAGGTAGTCTCTCCATCTATTGGGTCAGAGTCTGGATTAGTCACACACTTCAGGTGACAGACCGGTGAAAACGTCGTCAGGGCTAATCAAAGGGTAACAGACATCTTTCCATTATGCACCTATTCACTTCCTGTCCACCGACTACCCTTCTGCATTGTATCGTCAGCCACAGCATTATGCTTGGCATGGAAACAGACACTGTATAAGTGGCAAGATTCTTTTCACATCAGGGGCCGCTTACGGCGATAGAGAGGTTTCTACGGTGTCACACTTTCCAGCATAAAAGTCACACATTTCCCCTAAAGTCATTTAATATTTCAATCCTGGAATACTCCACGATGTCAAACAATCTGAATCCTTTTACTTTTTGTTGTAGAAGTAGGTAAAGAAAACATCGACGTACATAAAAATCCCACAGAGGACCCTTGAAATCAAGCAGTAGATAACACTGCCTGGCAGTCCGTCACAGTGCTGAGGATTTTCATGATTCAGAAAACATCACAGTCGGGTGAAACCAACAGGACTTTTTATTAAATGTCACTCAGTCCCAGGGCTCGTTATGCGTCTGCGTTCCACTCATGGACTCCAACACTGGGGTTGCAATCAAAAGACACCTTGAGTTGAACTTACAAATCCTGTCAGTTAGTCTTCCTCTGGAAGTAAAGGGACAAGCAAGCACCACCCCACCCAGCTCCAAGCTCCAATCTCACACACACACACACACACACACACACACACAAGAAAAAGAAAGAAAGAAAGAAAGAAAGAACGAAAAGAAGAAAGAAAGAAAAAGAAAGGAAGCCATGTCTCATTTAGGACAAAGATGCACACTTCTCTGTGTTGTGCATTTTTAAAAAATTTCTTTTAACATTTATTCATTTTTGAGAAACAGAGCATGAATTGGGGAGGGGCAGAGAGGGAGGGAGACACAGAATCCGAAGCAGGCTGCCGGCTCTGAGCTGTCAGCACAGAGCCCGACGTGGGGCTCGAACCCACGAACTGTGAGATTGTGACCTGACCTGAAGTCGGGCGCTCAACTGACTGAGCCACCCAGGCGCCCCCTTCTGTGCTGTGCATTTAAGTAAAACATGTACTTCTGAAGCCTAAAATTAGCGGCAAAGGAAATTTACAAGTCCCACTTACAAGTCCCCTTCATTTTCAGAATCGGTGCATTTTCTTCATGTGCACAGCACACATGTTTCATGGTGGCATTGCTGTGTATGGTCTCATGGCAGTTGCGCACATAAACACACAAACGGAAAGGCAGGTAAGGGTCCTATCGTTCAGTGAGAAGGATCACAGGGTAAACAATAGTGACAGCGAGCGGTATTGCCCGTCAGCACAGACGGACTTCTCTCCAAACCAGCAGCTGCTCCCAGGCGACCTGGCTGTGCTGTGCTCCCCCCACCACCTGCCAGCACCTGGCTGTCTACAGTCGCCGGACCTGGCTGTGCCTCTCCAGTCTGGTGGCGCACATGTGAAGTGTAGACGCTAAGCTCCTCGACCCACAGACACGCACCCTTTATCACACCATCAGCATATCGTGTTGCAATGATCAACTTGCTTGTCGCCACCACTAGGCTGCATGCGTCCTGAAGGTTGACCCTGGGTTTGGCGTCCGGTGGTGGTGCTCCATACGTATTCCTGGAATGAGTATGTTGCCATGGCAGCATGAAATCAACGTAATTTTGTGGTTGTCGTTAATGTGAAGGATGTAAATCACAACTGCTACCCTGTAGGCCATGACTAATATTAATTGGTATCTCCATTCCTAATTACACATTCGTGTTCCTGTTGATGTTTCTACAATGAATGAAACGCTGGCTCCGGGAAAATCCCCATTCTTTGGAAACAATGGCAGGAGAACACATGTGTATTCCCACTTCATGCAAGAGACTTCCATGGGTAAAAATAAGTTGTGTGTGTTTGATGATGAATTCTGGAAAAAGAAAAGAAAAGAAATGTCTGTTGTTCCGGGCCCTGAGCTGTTGTTTGAAAGTGTTTAATGGAGACGGATGTTGTTGCCATCACTTAGGGATTGTATATATATTTCAACATTTTCATTCTGTTCCGTTTTCATACTTTCATTGTGTTTGGCAATATTGGGCAGCTGTATGCACACACTGAATTTTGAGCCACAAAAGTAGGGTAAGTCACCTAAAACGCCTACTACGCTTGCCTTCCAGGATAGATAAATCATAGTAATTTCTACCTTAGATTCTTTTCTCAGACCTCCAATAATTATTTCTAATCTAATTCTTAATTTCTAGTATTATTATTTATTTTACTTCTATATGGTTTCCTATGAATATCAAATGGCTCAAAACTATCATTGGTTGTCATAACCAAATTTTGGTCATTTTGATAAAATCCAACATACTACTTAAAACTCTTCCTTCAAAATAACACAAATTGCAGAAATATTCTTAATTCAGTGCAGGATATTTTATTTATATTTACATGGTTTACATTGTGAGGTGTGTAGTCAGGAAATTTAAATGATCATAGTTGTGGCGTGATTTCCCCCAAAGATACCGACAGAGAGGTAAAGGAAGGTGGGTTGAAGATCACTGAGCGATTACGAGGTTTTCCTCCTAATAAAGATTCGGCTGATGCCTGTTTTTTTCAAAGTCTGGCAGAGTATTTCACAGTAGTAACAGGCATCTGGTTTTGGATTTCTGTATTTGAAAATTTGCAGTATTTTCAGATCAAACTTGTTGCAAGGGATCTGAATGTGTAAAGTTCGTTATAACCGTAAAATGAGAGACGAGTGGTTCTGGATTCTCCCTGGGCCTGATCTCTGGCTGACCAAGGGATTTGCTGACTGTGTCCTTCTCTGGGCTCCGAGCGGTGGGGGAGGCTGGCTGCCATTCACCCCCTGCTGAGAGTTGCATCCACCATCTGCCTGCTCTCGGCTTTGCTTCCAGAACAGCTGCCCGGGTCACTTATTTTGACTAAGATGTATCAGAATTGGAGAGTTTGAAAAATGGATGGAAAATGTTCATCCTACCAAGTCTTAGATGGTCATGATTCGACCACTTCAGAAACTCCAGGAAAACAATCTTCGGTGGTATGGAATCCCGTGAAGTGTCTGCACGACGATATTTGTGTGTTTGGATTCTGTTCCAGTTTCCAACGTTCTTCCTGTTTTCAAGGGACACTTCATCTCTGCAGCACTGGATTTAAAACACGTCTGCAAATTCTTGGACCATCAGGAGGTGGAAACTAACCCTTCCCCTTGAAGATGGTCTGGACTTCGAGACGAACAGAATGAGGTAAAAGTGAACTAGCCCCTAGAAAGCCATCGCATCTTGGCACCCCGACCCCCGGCCCCAATCTCTCTCTGTCTTCTGGGGTGTTTGCTCTTGGAGATGTGCCACCATACTCTGAGGGAGCCCCCACCGTTCGGAGAGGCCAAGAGTAATACTGCAGCTAGTAATGATATGAATGCTATGTGATTAATCCTGGCAGTGAAATATAAGCAGGGTGGGTGTATTTCCTTTCCAAGCAAAACAATGAACACCCCATGTTTCTCTTTTCCTACAACAAATGAGAGGTGCATCTGGGGTGTATTTACACGGCACAGCTATCTGACGGCGGTGTTTTCATCTGTCTGGGTTCCTGAATGAGTAACAAGCAAACACATATGCAAGTCCTTGACTCACGGACCCTTAATTATTAGGCTTTTAAAGGAAATATGTGGAAACGTATAGGAATGCATAAAAGTAAAATGTGTAGGCGAAATAAAAAATCTAGAGCCTTTCTTCCTGCTGGTTCATCTGGCCATACCCTTCTTATTGTCTCTGAGACAACAACCTTGTGTGTTTGCTGAAAAAAATGCAGGGCACTTAAAGCCATTGAGGAAATTGATTTTTCTTCATGAGCCAAATTTTTCTTTTTATATTTTATTTTCATTTTTAAGTCTACAGGGAAGATGAATTACCTGTTAGACAGGTTTTCCATCTTTTGGTACATCTAAGTCGAGGATAAAAAAAAAATGAAGAATTGGAATGTGTTTCCATTGCCAGGAATGGAATTCATTAACATTTGAGATTCACTAATTCTATTGATCGGTTGCTTGGTTTAAATTGGTCCACTTCTACCTCTGATGCGTAGGCAAGTGGGAAGCCACCAAAGCAGGAAGGAATGTGTGACACTCTTTATGTTCAGGGTGGAGGAAAGAATGGGCAGGGCCAGTGTCGCCTCTTTATTCCAATTTCTTCTTTTTCCTTTGTTCTTCCTTTTTTTTTTTTTTTCGGTCTTTGCTGAGAAACCAGTTATTTGAATCCCCCTCACCGCACTCTCGTGGAACATGTGATTAGCAGGAGACCGTACATTTGCCCTCAACCGCATGCCTGCCAGGAGCATCCAAACGAGCTCTGGCATTGCTTCCAATTTCTATGGGACTGACTTTTCAGCTCCATTAAGACTGATGACAAAGGAACTATTTTTGGTGCCTCTATGAAAGAAACACTCCGGAGCCTGTTAGTTTTCAACCATCCTGCTGTTCGAAGAGAAAAGTGCCAACAAAGCCACTGTTCTCAAACAGCACTGAATTCTCTTACCGCTGTGGGTTTGCCCTTTAGTCTACCCACTTGGCCAAAGGTGCGGCTCATCAAGGTGAAAGAGCCCTGCTGGTTGCCTCTCCAAACCAAGGGACCAAGGTGTGCTGCTCCTTTTGTTATGCGCAGATTATGTATCTTCAAAACGATTTTTTGTTTTCAAGTGTTAAACAGGGGTGACATTTCGGTAGCTCATCATGGGAGATAGTTTGGAAACGCTCCCTCCTCTACTCTCAATCTCTGCTCCCACAAATACACACCGGTGCATATTCAAATTGAGGTTTGCCTAACTTCCCAGAGCAAGTGGAGAAAAATCCTATGACCGCAGACTAGTAAGACTTCTCACGCTCTCTCTGTGTACCCATAATTCAACAGCATGCGCTTAATAACAGTGGGCAAAACTGTATCGGCTATTAATGAGGAATATGCAAGAGAGAGAATGCATGGGCCCAGAAACCCGGCGAGAAAAGCATAAAGTTGGTGAGAACTGTCAGTGAGAGCAGAATGGATGATTACGAAATCTCTAGCACGATTCCACAGGATGATGTGAGAGGCACAATGGAGATATAATCTGGAGAATACGTCAGTTGGAGAACAGAAGTTGAGGTAACGCATGGTTTAAAATTTGGATGACTAATAGAAGGTACTGTCTCAGATAAAAAAAAAAAAGACTAATGGAAAGAGATTAGAAAGACACAGTACAGGCGAAGAAACCTGGGATCCATTGGGTTAGAAAAAAGAATACCGGTGGTACAGAACAATAACTCTGCTCAAATGATCTGAGTAGTGTCGTGGAGAAGATGGTGAAGCTTAGTAGACTTTCTCTGTGTTTCTACGGAGGGAATTCTTTTTTTTTTTTTTTTTTTTTAACATTCTTTCAACAAATATTTATTTATTTATTTATTTATTTATTTATTTATTTATTTTTCAATATATGAAATTTATTGTCAAAATGGTTTCCATACAACACCCAGTGCTCATCCCAGCAGGTGCCCTCCTCAATACCCATCACCCATCCTCCCCTTACGGAGGGAATTCTTTAAGAAGAATCATAAACATTGAAATATATGGGCCCATAAAATTTTTTAAAAGTATCTGTTGGAGAAAAACAAGGAATTGGGAAGCCTTGGTAAGTGGTAAACACGGGTGGTGGTCAAGCTGAAGGGATGGTCAGTGAACAGTCTCGTGCAGGGCAGAAAGTGCAATCCCCCCCTTTGCTCCTTGCTGTGCCTTGTCCTGTGGCTCAGCTCCCACATCCAGTATCCGACGATGTCCTGTTAATTCCACGCATTTTTGTGTTAAACGAACAGCTTACTATGTGTTGTACACCAAGGAAGTACAGGAAGACCTTGGATTGCGAGGAACTTGCTCTGCGAGTGTTCCACAAGACACGCAAACGTTTCTAATACATTTTAACTGGAGAGATGAGCGACGTCTTACCATACAAGTGGTTTGTGATGCCGAATGTCACACGATCACAAGTGAGACAACGGTTCTTGAAATTCACTTTGATATATGAGTGCTTTGGATGACAAGCATGTTTCCAGAACGAATTATGCTTGCAAACCAAGGTTTTACTCTACGTAGGGGTCATCCTGGTGAGAAACACAGAGCAGTTTCATGCTGCTATGGGTCTTACACTCAGTGGCAAAGTAGAGAAAGATTGACAAAGAACATCATTTCATGCAGGTATGAGTGCCATGGAGACAAAGGAAAAAGCAGGCTAATGAGGTGGGTGGACAAGGTTAGTTGTTCCATTTTTTTCCAGCTTTAGTGAGGAATGATTGACAAGTGTAAGTGTATAGTTAAGGCATACAACGTGATGATTTGATATATGGACACACTGTGAAATGATCACCACAATCGAGCTAATTAACACACCCACCTCTCCACATAGCGGAGTGTGTGGCTGAGAACATGAAAGCTCTACTTTCTTAGAAAACTTCGAGTACACAATACAGTATTATAAACTCTAGCCATCACGCCATGACTTAATCATCTTATAACTGGATGTCTGTACCCTCTCACCAGCATGTCCCCCTCTCTCCCTCCCCCCCAGCCGCTGGCAACCACTGTTCCACTCTGTTTCCAGTTTCCACAGATAACCCTATTTGTCTCTCTGTGTTGGGCTTATTTCATTTCGCAGAATGTCCTCCAGGTTCATCCATGATGTCACCAATGGCAGGATTTCCTTTTCTGCATGGCTGAATATATTTCATTGTATATATATATGTATATATACATATATATATGCCATTGTTTCTCTATCCATTTACCCAATGGTGGACACTCAGTTGGATTCCATGTCTCTGCTATTGTGAAAAATGATGCAATGAACATGGGTGTAGATAGCCCTTTGAGGAACTGATTTCATTTCCTTGGGTACGTACTCAGAAGTGGGATTGCTGGATCATATGGTAATTCTATTTTTTTTTTAATGTTTTATTTAGTTTGAGAAAGAGAGCATGAGTGGGGGAGGGGCACAGAGAGAGGGAGAAAGAGAATCCTGAGCAGGCGTTATGCTGTCAGCGCAGAGCCCAGTGTGGGGCTTGATGCCACCAACTGTGAGGTCATGACCTGAGCCAAAATCAAGAGTTGGACGGTTACCTGGTTGAGACATGCAGGTGCCCCAGTAGTTCTATTTTTAGTAGATGGGACGTGCGTACATTTCGGCAGTACGGCCAACATGCCTTGTCGACTGATGGGCTGTATGTGGGTGGGGGTGTGGCCAGAGAAGGGTGGTGAGGGAAAGAGGAGAACACAGAGTGATTTGAGGTTTTGTCTTGAGTGACTGAGTGATACTGACAGAGAGGAGGACAAATGTGGAATGAGCAGATCGTGCGTGTGGCAGGGACAGTGCAGAAGGAGCGAAGGAAGATGCTGTCAAGAGGGTTGTTGTGAAAGATGCTTATGAGATATCCATGCGGATATCTTCCACGGTGTATCTACGTGGATGTCATTATCCATATCATCTGGAACCATATGTATACTTGACATACACATGCATTTCATGTATTTGATATTTAGGACATTAAGTTACCAGATACATATTTGGTATCATCAGGGTACAGAAGGGAAAGAATGAAAACAGCAAAAGAAAGATAGACTGTATCTTTACACATAGAATTAGAGGTCCATAAACTCCTGTCTGTTCAAGAATTTTGCTCCAATGCTTTTCCGTTTTCATCACCGGCATCACCTTGTCTCTGCCTATTGACATCATCTCCTCTCATTCTCTCTCTCTTTTTTTTAATCTCACTTTGAATTCGAAACAAATTCTTAGGCCTTCTCTTTCCCTCCAGCTACTGGCCTACGCCTCTGCCCCGCCCTTTATAGGAAAACTCCATGTTAAAGTGGTCTACCTTCTTGTTGTTCTTTCCTTCACACTCTGACCCGTCGCCCCACCAACCACTCCAATGCACCTGCTGCTGGGCAGTAATGTCCTTGACCTCCATTTTGCCAGGCGCAACAGTCAACTGTCCGTTTTCATCTTATTTAACTCCCTGTTGCTACAGTAAAACAGCTTTCCATTCCTCTATCCTACTTCCTGCTCCCTCTCAGTCCCCTTTCTGGGGTCCTCCTATCCGTCTAACTGCCTGCATTTCTCTCTTCCTTTATATACATTTTTTTATATGTGAAAGATATCTCAAGGAAGTTGTTTCAAATAAAGCTGTAATAATTTGTTACATAGCAATAGAAAACTAATGGGAGGGCCAGTAGATTCCTATGTTATTGGAGTAGAACGGTCAGAAAGTTACAGAGGAATGACTCAAAGAATCAAATTCTTGCAATTTAAATTTTGGAGGTGATACAGCTATCCATGAAAACACAAGCCCAGGGTGAACATAAAAGAGAGATGCTGAGGAAATCCGCAGGGAAAAATTTAGAATATGGGAGACTGAAAGAACTCTGGTTCTTCCAAGAAAGAGAGTGTGGTATCAGATGTTGGGCTTTTCTCTTCCAACGCTCGCCTGCACCGTCTACACCCTGCCTGGCTTCCTGTTCCCTATAACCCTTCACGGTCTTCGCAGGGCAGCATTTTGTTTTCCTGTCCCTCCTATAATGTTCGGATTAACTTAATAATTGTAACATTTTATGTACTTATTTGCTTTATCAAACACCTTGGAAGCAGCACTGTGCATTGTTTACTCCCGCACATCCGGAGCTCAACTAGGCTTTGCCAGGTGGCAAATTCTCCTTCTAATACTCAGCCAATGTTTATTAAAATTATAACACACTAACACAATTCTAAACTCTTTTTTTAAATTTTTTAATGTTTATTTATTTTTGAGAGTGAGGGAGACACAGAGCATGAGTGGGAGAGGGGCAGAGAGAGAGAGGGAGACACAGAATCCAAAGCAGGCTCCAGGCTCCGAGCTGTCAGCCCAGAGCCTGACGTGGGGCTTGAACTCATGAACCGTGAGATCATGACCTGAGCCGAAGTCGGACAGGACACTTCACCGACTGAGCCACCCAGGGGCCCCGATACGATTCTAAATTCTTAATGTTGTATGCTATTTTTCCTCTTTAAATTTAGCCTATTTGTATTAGTTAAGTAATTTACCTTACTTTAAGATTCATTTTGTCAGTTTTGTCATGGTGCATGGAGCTTGATGGCAAGCTGAGATGCACTTTCTGTGTCTATATTCTGTTTGTTGTCCTAACTAGCACATTCTCGATATCATATCATTACCTGCATTACCTTAATTTGGAGAAACAGTGGTCTGGCCAGAGCGACTCATCCTCCACTTTCATAAAAATCAAACATATTACATGCTGTTTGGCAAAAAATGGAGGCACATTTTGAATTTTTTTTTTAAGAGCACACCAAGCATATATTTTTGTGGCTTTTAAAAAAATACTAAGTGAAATTTGATCATAGAAATTTAAATCATACTAAAAGCAAAGCACTTAAACTTTAGATAAATTTGAGTTTCACTACATTGCCATTACAACTTTTCTAACCACTTTGGCAACAATTGGTAGAAAAGTCTAGAAATAGACTATACAAAAAATGAAAGCAAATTCATTTTTGTCATGCGGCGAATTTATAATCCAAAGTTTCTATCTATAATTTTCTGTGCTGTTGGTACATTGATCTCAACAGGATTATTGTCTGTGAAATGATAACAGGGTATAAAACGGAATTTCCCACTGAGACAAAGAAATCTCATTGAATACCTCTGAAAGGTGATATCTACCCTGAAGTTTATTGTAAATATATATAACCATTGGATTTTTTCTCCCTTTCTCTGTAAGCCCTGCTTTTCATGGGGTCACGTATCTGAAGCCCTGAGGCATTCTTTCTGTATCACCAGCACAGAGGTTCAAGTGTATTAGAAATTCAAGGCCTACCATAGTGTGGTGCACACAGCAGGAGCTTAATAAATAGATATACACATATCTCATTCTATATTTATATAGACACTTCTTTCTCCCTTTTGTATCCCAATTGGGTGACTTCAGTCTTTTAAAAATATAAACTCTGATTTACCCAAAAAGAATCTGTGTTTGCTTTACTCTGTTACTCTGTCTTTAGTATTTATAATTAGATGCATTAAAAAAAATTTAGATCAGTTTTAGGTCCACACTATAACTGAGAAGAAGGTACAGAGATTTCTCATATACTCCCTACTCCTACAGGTGCACAGTCTCCCCCACTATCAACATCCCCACTAGAGTGGCATGTTTGTTACAACTGATGGACCTACACTGACCCATCATCATCACCCTGAGTCCATGGTTTACCTTAGAGTTCACTCTTGGTGTTGTACGTTCTATGGATTTGCAGAAATGGATAATGACATGTATCCACCGTTATAATTTAATTCAGGATGTTTTCACTGTCCTAAAAATCCTGTGTTCTGCCTATTTGTTCCTCCCCAGTCCCAAACTCTGGCAGCCACTGACCTTTTTGTTATTGTCTACATAGTTCTGCCTTTCCTAGAACGTCGTGTAGTTGGAATCATATGGTATGTAGATTTTTCAGAGTGGCTTCTCCCACTTAGTAATATGCATTTTAAGTTTCCTCCACATCTTTTCACGGCTTGATGGCTCATTCTTTGTAGTGCTTAATTATATTCCATTGTCTGGATGGACCGCAGTTTATTGATCCCCCACCTACTGAAGGACCTCTTGGTTGCTTCTCAGTTTTGGCAATTATGAATAAAGCTGGAAACATCCGTGTGCAGGTTTTTGTGTGGACGTATGTTTTCAACTGTTTTGGGTCAACCAGTAATTTTCAGAGCTGTCCTGCTTCCCTTCCTCTCTGAGGTTGGTTTTGACTTTTTCTCACTAACTTGAGGTACACCAAGTGCTTCCAAAGCATTTCATTTTTCCTTGTTATAGCCACGTTTCTTTATGTTTCCTGCCAGCAGAGAACTCTGCTTTCAATGAACCAGACCCCACCAGCATGACTTCCAAAGAATTCTGTAGATAAACAACTCCAGTTGTGCAATTACAACCTCAGAACTTTACTTGGGCCATGTCAGCCTGGGAGACTGACAGTGATCAATGAGAAGTCTATTCTTATTCGAGCGTATCAACTCTGTGTATTTTTAAATACTCTGTACAATTATCATGTAGTGTGAGTATACATTAATGACCTACAACTGGTCTCAATAAAGAGCTCCCCAACATATACCCATACGACAAGTTTGCATGAAGAACTAACTGCCCAGATTTGATATGCATTTTATACTTCATATGGATTGGAAAGGAGAGAGTTGGTCTAGAAGATCTCAGACCTTATCATAATGAATCACGATGCAATTCCTGGTGATGATTTTTGGGTCTGGAAGCTTGACCTTCTGTTGTAGATAAATACTTACTATTCTATCTGTTGTGCATGCTGACTTTGCTGACTTCCTTCTGTATACTTTGGATAAGGACACCCTTTCTGGTTTACCCAAGTGCTATCTGTATGTGGATCTTTTCGTCAGTCTGAGCCAATTAGCAATGTGACAATCCAGTGGTTGAGTGTTCATATACTTGCTTTTTATATATTGCTCTAATTTTTTTAAAAATTTATTTTAGGGGCGCCTGGGTGGCTCAGTCGGTTAAGCGTCCGAATTTGGCTCAGGTCACGATCTCGCGGTCCATGAGTTCGAGCCCCGCGTCGGGCTCTGGGCTGATGGCTCAGAGCCTGGAGCCTGCTTCCGATTCTGTGTCTCCCTCTCTCTCTGACCCTCCCCCGTTCATGCTCTGTCTCTCTCTGTCTCAAAAATAAATAAACTTAAAAAAAAAATTAAAAAATTTATTTTAGTGTTTATTTGTAAGAAAGAGAGAGAGAGAGAGAGAGACATAGAGACAGAGCATGAGCGGGGGAGGGGCAGAGAGAGAGGGAGACACAGATTCTAAAGTGGGCTCCAGGCTGTGGGCTGTCAGCACAGAGCCCAACACGGGGCTCGAACTCACGGACTGCGAGATCATGACCTGAGCCGAAGTCACATGCTTGACCAACTGAGCCACCCAGGCGTCCCTGTATTGCTCTAATTCTAAGGGCTCTTGCCATAATTTTGTGTTCTGCGCTATTTCCTACATCTGCACATAGCAGTCTGCTTATTGGAAGAAAATAAGTCAAAGGTTTATATGTTAAAAGTTGCTCTTCCCAGGTCTGTTGTTGCTTATTTTTGTTTTTAAATAGAGTTGGCTACCTAGAAGACCTAGCTTCTAAATACAGCCTTTTACATGGCCTTGTGGACCTTTAATATTCAAGCTCAAATATGTTATTGTTTCAATCTACACTAAAAAGATCTGTTGTGTTAACTTGTGGGACTGTTGTGAAAACTGAGTGATACGGAGTAAATTATTTCCATACATGGAAGAAAATTTTTATTATCGCAGTCCAAACCTTGCCATTGAATGGATATAAACTTGAGGCCCATATAATGTGAACAAATTGCCAAGACCGTATACCTAATTAGAGCCCTTTGTAAGGATAAAACATATTTTTTAAATGTGACGTGAAATACGAAGCCTCAGAAACGGTAATGTGATATAAAATGGAAGACAACATGTTCAGTTTTATTTCTCGGAATACTTTTCTTCCCAGTGTTGTACATGGGATGATGTACAAGATGATAAGTAAAATGTTAGATGTTATTTGTATGCAGTAAGATACCCCAATGCCAGGAATCCGTGTCAACAGTGTTGTACAAACTGGAAGGAAACCTCTCAGGAAGCTACTCACACCTGCCATCCAACATTTACTTTCGTATCTGTATCTTCCCCATCATGGAGGAGCATCTGTTGAAGTTGGAGTAGTGGCAAAGAAAAGGGACTTCTGGATAAACTGGGAAGTTTTCACCCTTGTATTTATCTTCATTCCCTCCCGAGAGGGAAAATATGAAATAGATAGATTGCCTAGTGTGCTTGACCTTATTAGGAGGTGTTTTGCATTTATATTGGAGAGTTTGAAAAGGATTAGAGATCGATGCTTAGAAAGCTAAGGACATCCATTCATATTTTAGACTTTCTCCTCAATAGATGTTGACGAAGCTTCTGCACCAAGCACCGCTCGAGATGCTGCAGACGCCATGTGGACGAGAAAGACAAAGACAGGTGGGATGGTGCGGAATATAGCTGGTATCTTGAAGGAACAGCCAGGAGGCCAGAGGCCAGGGGAGAGGCACGTAAGGGGATGGGGTTGAGAGGAGGCTGGGAGGAAACAGACAGGCAGAAGGGACTCAGGCTTAGGCCATTGCAGGAAGCTGGCTTTCACTCTGGAGGAGGTGGGAAGGCCTTGCAAGGCTTTGAGCAAAGACTCATAGGTTAACAGGATCACCCTGGCTGTGTGTTGAGAATAGAATCTAGGGGAAGTGACAGAGGTAAGTGATGAGTTGGGAGGATTATTTGGGAAGCACAGGCAAGGACTGTGTGTGATTTGCATATACCCGGAAGCAAAGGGTGTGGTGAGGCAAGGCTGGCTTGTGAACGTATCCCCAAGGTAGACCTGGCAGGACCCACACTTGAGCTGGACGTTGGATAAAGGAAGGAGGGAAAGAAGAATTCTTGTGTTTTGGCAAGAACAACAGGGAGGATGGAGTCCCATTTACAGATACGGGAAATTTTGTTATGAGATGTTTTAGGGTCAGAGCTAGGGTCATGGAGGAGGTATAAAATCAGGAGATTTGTTTGGGGCATTGTCATCGTAAGTACCTGTTGGACATCCAGGTGGAACTGTAGACGGTCTGATATGCAAGTGAGGAGTCAGAGAGATGTCTGGGTTAAATGCGAATGTGGTATCATTGGCATGTAGATCGTATTTAGAGCCATGCACGTAACAGAGGTCAGGAGGGGAGTGGATTTGGTAGGTGGAGAAGAGCACAGACCCAAGGACCAAGCCCCATTTTGTCCCCACATTGAACAGGTGCAGAGAGAAGAAGTAACCAGTAAAGGAATGAAGGGAGCAGTCAGTGAGGCCCTGGGAACATGAGCGCTGTGTGCCATTTTTGAAACCAAATGAAGTGGGTTTCCATGAGGGGCAACTGACCCACTGTGCTGAGTGCTATTGTTATTTCATGTAAAATGAGAATAAAAAGTGACCACAGGATTTTGTAACCGTGGGGAAAAACTTATCTGATAGAATGGGAAGACAGGGTTTGGAGACAGCAATATATATACTTGTATAAAGGAGATTTTCACCCATATGTGTAATTTAAGAGACAAAAGAGATGGACATAGGGGAAGGGAAGGAAAAATAAGATAAAAACGGAGAGGGAGGCAAACTGTGAGAGGCTCGTAAATACAGAGAACAAACTGAGGGTTGCTAGAGGGGAGGAGGGCGGGGATTGGCTAAATGAGTGATGGGCATTAAGGAGGACACTTGTTGGGGTTGTTGGGATGAGTACTGGGTGTTGTATGTAAGTGATGAATTACTAAATTCTACTCCTGAAACCAATGATACGCTATGTGTTAACTAACTTGAATTTAAATAAATAAAATAAATTTAAAAAAATAAAGGAGATTATCTGTAGAAAGGAGCAGAAAGTGGAATGATAGAAGGCAAATCGGGATCAGGAGAGGTTTATTTATTTGTCCAATTATTTATTT
Source organism: Panthera uncia (assembly GCF_023721935.1). NCBI lineage: Eukaryota > Metazoa > Chordata > Mammalia > Carnivora > Felidae > Panthera > Panthera uncia. The sequence goes on along the minus strand of NC_064809.1, from coordinate 4,232,765 downwards.
TTAGTATGCTCGTACACTGATTGGGATGATTTCATAAGAAGAAAACAGAGAAAGAGAAGACTTAAAACAAAAACCATTGCACCTAATTGGTTTCCCAACTTGTTTTCTACAAGTTAATTTTAATTTTATGACAGGAAAGCATAGAAGTGTTCCCAGGCCCCAATCACTTGTTAGACAAAATGACATCTCTACCGGAAGTTGGATGATCCTAAGGTGGGTGTGTCAGAAATGCTTGAGCGTGATACTAAAAGTCACTTCATCCCTTATCTCAAAGCTGGGAATAATTACCCTGAATAGCGATACTTTTGGGATTTAGTGCACACTTGTAAGCGCACAGAGTTCAATGGTTCAGAGAAGAAGAGTGGAATGGTGTGGACGTTGACATTGGTCTGGGTGAACTTATTAACTTCTCATTCAAAGAAGACAGGCTGGGGGCGCCTGGGTGGCGCAGTCGGTTAAGCGTCCGACTTCAGCCAGGTCACGATCTCGCGGTCCGTGAGTTCGAGCCCCGCGTCAGGCTCTGGGCTGATGGCTCGGAGCCTGGAGCCTGTTTCCGATTCTGTGTCTCCCTCTCTCTCTGCCCCTCCCCCCTTCATGCTCTGTCTCTCTCTGTCCCAAAAATAAATAAAAAACGTTGAAAAAAAAATTAAAAAAAAAAAAAAAGACAGGCTGCCAGAATGAAGTGGTAAGCATGAAAAATTAGCACAGGTGACCCTTAAAATATAGGGGGGTTAGGGAACACCAGACCCTCTACACACGCTGAGAATCCACAAGTAACTTTGACTCCCCCCAAAACTAAACTACTAATAGTTACTGTTGACTGGAAGCCTTACCAATAACACAGTCAATTAACACATATTTTGTATGTTGTATGTATTATATATTGTCTTCTGATAATAAAGTAAGCTAGAGAAAGAAAATGTTACTAAGAAAATCATAAGGAAATCACAAGGAAGAGAAAATCTGTTTGCAGTACATACTGTATTTATCAAAAAAAAAAAAAAAATCTGCACGGAAGTGGACCCATGCAGTTCAAGGGTCAAGTGTAGTTACTCAACAGTGAGAAACAACTAGGTAGCTCAGTACTTCATTTAAGAGAACTGGGACCCCGACCACCGGGCAGATAAACATGAACCCCCTGTTCCTTCATCCTTGGATTCCCCAAGTGATGCTTACGAGGAAGGGCTCCCAAAGCCATGGTAGCCACTGTGGGTCTCACGCTACCCCCACATACACAAAAGTGTGGTGGCGGGTTAGAGGCAAGTTGTTCTCAGGACTTTGGACAGACTCCTCTTCCTCGGGGAGGGCACACTTCAAATCTCAACCGACGGTGGCCAGACACCAAAGGATGTGAAATCCCCTTGCAGCAACTGCCCCCAGCCATGTGATCTGGGATTTGCCATTTCAGCTGGTGGGTTCCATTACCAAACTGTTTATTGATATGAATAATTAACTTTCGTGGCATTTCTTCTATTTAAATACAGGAAAACATTTTCCCCTCCTCCCTATTCCCCCTCGCCCCCGTCAAAAGAACATTAAAATTTAAATCAACTTTTGTTCTTTTCTCTGAACTCCAAAATTTAGGTCACAGTCTTTTTTGGGGTGGGTTGGGAGGTGAAGGAAGGAAACAGGTTTCACAGTAAACTACCACCATAACCTTCAAGGAAGTGTATTATTCTTTGTGACTACATTTTTTTTTTTAAACTGACACAATTATGCCAACGTGCATTCCTAACGTCTAGGTTTGTGAGATGTTACTGAATACCTACAGGCTCGCTACAGGAGAAATGAAACCTTAAATTTTATTACTTACAAACTACCTTCTTTCTTATAGATTTCTTTTAACACAATTTATTTAGCACTAGAAATTTGTTACTTAGCTGGAAAGTAAAGGAAAATGCATGTGTGGGTTTTTAAATAATACTAAGTTCACTTCCACTTTCCTACTTATTTACGTTTTCATGTTGAAGGTTAAACAGAGTAACAAATTATATGCAAAACGTGTGCCTGGGACAGTTAACTTTAGGTCATTTATAATTAGCATGTATTTGAAATCTTCAGAGAGCATGTTCTCTATGATTTAGGACCTAGATCATTTTTTTTTTTTTAATCACAGGCTTAAAAAATTCTAAAAGAGACATGAATAACAATTATAAGCTTAGCTTATCAGATATGTTAAGAGTTTGGTCATTAATCTAATAAAGCCCTTGAATTGTGGGGGTCAATCTTTCTCTTGCTTTTCGCATTAAATGCTGTCAAAACAATCAGGTGCTGTGGCCTTCAAAATGCATTAGCCAGGCATTCTGCATCCAAGTGGAAACATCCATAGACTGGAGCCATTAAAGAAAAGGACACTCTCAGTTTCCATGTGCTTGGGTATAAACCTGCCTGGAGTCACTGTGTATCCGGTAAACCTACGTGCAGGTATGGGAGACTTCACAGCCCCATGATGACGGAAAGAAGGGAAGGCATTCACACTGGAGAACGCTAATAAAGAATGTATTGCTTTCAAACACAACAGAAGCTCATTGTTTCTTCTTCTTTAAATTAAAGGTTTTGTGTACATGGAGAGTGTGACCACTGGTCGGGGAGAAGTAGTTAGTGTGCTAGCTGGCTTGCGACAGTTAAACATGGAAAAGATAAAGCTTCTAGACAACTGTGCCACCCGTGTCTAAGAGAAATCAGATGAGGACATTGTTTATGTAAGGGGCTCAGCAAAAACAAAAAGGAAGAAAAAAGTCACTGTCTATTTTCGAGTCAATATAAAGACTAAATTCTTATAACATGTAACTTCTACATCTTTTCTTGTAATAATGAAATTTCAAAAAGCTAACAGCCAGAATGAGTGCTCTGAAGAACTAGAAAATCATCTGGGATGAGCATGGCAAAAACTAGCAAAAATTATCCAAAACATTTTTGGAAATGTTCAGTTGCTCAGTGAATCGAATTAACCTACCACCGAAAGACTGAATGAAGCTCTGTCTCAGAGGACTGGTCTTGGGGCCTCCTCTCCCACCCAGACTTCAGGGTTTATCATCGGGTAAACGGCCAGGGAATTTCTGAAGATGCTTCCTGGAAAGAAGCACTGTCCCCTCCTCTGAATCGACCACAGTAATTTATCTCTTTCTTATGCCAGAGATCATTACCTCCATGTTTTTTTTGTTATGACTTAACATACAGTATTTTTCTTTCTTTCTTTCTCTTTCTTTCTTTCTTTCTTTCTTTCTTTCTTTCTTTCTAGAAAGAGAGAACATGAGCAGGGAGGGGCAGAGAGAGAAGGAGAGACAGAATGCAAGCCGGCTCCGTGCTGTCGGCACAGAGCCCGATGTGGGGCTTGATCTCATGACCATGAGGTCATGACCTGAGCCGAAGTCAAGAATCGGATGCTGCCCCCACGGAGCCACCCAGGCACCCCTTCTGCTTGCCACTTCTATGATCCAATGGCACTTTGTACTGTCCTGTGCCGGTGATAACTTGTTTTCTTCTGTCTGTACAGATAATTCAAAATAGTTGAAGTGTTTACCAGAGGAAAGTCTTCTAGAGAAAAGAAGGACTCCGGGTAATTTAGGACAAGGATGTCCCCAATGATCCACTGCTACTCTTCTTTTTAATTTGATCTAATTTATACAACTTTAAAGACAGGTGTTGCACTCAGATTTTGTGTATGTACAACTGGACAAGAAAATGTTCAAGAGCAAATTTTGGAGAAAAGAATGGAATGTTCTTAACTTAGTGTTTTTCCAAGTAAAGACTTTGAAGACACATATACAGCATTTTCTTACACAGCTATATCAAAAAAGGGTTAATGTAGTAATACCTACAAAGTAGGAAGCGCATGATTTCTGAAAACGTTTTTGTCTTTTAAGTGTAAGAAATGCAAATTTATTAAGAACCTCACGACGGTGCTGTCATTCTGCCCATTTCTTTTTCGATCTGTGACAACCTAGGACTGAACTAGTCCAGGGGCAGAAACACGTGTGCCAGAGAGGTAGGAGGGGGGAAGAAAAATAGGGGTGTATTCTCTCCTTCCTACTTGGAACTGTTAATTTAGCTAATCATAAAGACAGTAAATATTTACTTCTTCATCCTTTTTATTGTTATTCCACTTGCAGAGTATCATGATACCAAGTTTTACTGTAAAGGGTAATAAACAGAGAGCTGTGTCTACTGATTTCTTACCTCTACAAATAATAGTGGGATACCAGTCAATGTCCTATGTTCTGGAAAAAGGAAAAAAAGGCCACATGGCAGCCTGAGTAAGGAGAGCTGATAACATGGAGGAGAGGTATATTAAAGCCGTGTCTATAGTAGAGAACAATAGTAGGTCCCTCATCCTGGTGGGAAAGCCAAGGGGCACCTGGGTAGCTCGGTCAGTTGAGTGTCCAACTTCGGTTCAGGTCATGATCTTGAGGTTTGTGGGTTTGAGCCCCGCATCAGGCTCTGTGCTGTCCACTCGCGGGGTGCCTGGGTGGCTCGGTCGGTTAAGCGTCCGACTTCGGCTCAGGTCATGATCTCGCGGTCCGTGAGTTCGAGCCCCGCGTCAGGCTCTGTGCTGACAGCTCAGAGCCTGGAGCCTGTTTCAGATTCTGTGTCTCCCTCTCTCTCTGACCCTCCCCCGTTCATGCTCTGTCTCTCTCTGTCTCAAAAATAAATAAATGTTTAAAAAAAAAAATGCTGTGCTGACCGCTCGGGGCCCGGAGCCTGCTTCGGATTCTGTGTCTCCCTCTCTCTGCTCCTCTCCTGCTCATGCTCTGTCTCTGTCTCTCAAAAATAAGTAAACATTTTAACAAACTTGACGAAATAAAGCCAAGTATTCGGGCGTGTGGTTTCACGTCGGGTGAGTCCGGCGTGCAAGGAGCTGAGAGGGGCCGTCGTGTGCCGACGTGGCCCGTGACCTGGAAGACCTGGACATGAGGCCTGGTATTGCTGAGAGCCATGGAGTCAGGCCGCGGTATCAGAGACACCCGGATGGGGCCACACTACAATAGCGGTAACAACAAAGCTACAGCTCTCAGTTGTCACGACATGCCTGGCGTCTGCTGAGCTCTGGACCTTACCCCATTTCGTCCTCACAACATACTATAGACTGAAGGTGTGTGTCTCCCCCAGATTCATATCTTGAAGCCTAACCCCCGTGTGATTGTCTTAGGAGGTAAGCCCTTAGGGAGGTGACGCAGTCATGAGGGTGGAGCCCCCATGACAGGATTGGTGTCCTTGTGAAAGAGGTCCCAGGGAGCCCCCCACCCCCACCCGTCCCAGCGTGTGAGGACACAGGAGAAGACGCTGTCTGTGGACCTGGAGGCTGGATCTCACCAGACACCGACCCTGCTGGAGCCCTGATCTCGGACTCCAGCCTCCGGACCGAGAGGAAGAAACACCTGTTGTTGATGAGCCACCCAGCCTGCGGTGTTCCGTGAGAGCTGCCCAAATGAACTCTTCAAGAGAGTTATCATTATTCTTTATTAAATAATTTTGGACTTTTTGACTAAGCTGAATAGTCATCTACCAGAGACCTGTCCCAAAGCTTTGCACTGTTTCTAACAGCAGGAGCTGGGTGACACCACCATTGAGCTGGCCACCTGCTTCCACGGTCCCCTGACAGCGAGGGGCCACCCCCAGGCTCAGAGCAGTTCTCACTCCCTACTCCTCACTTCCAATACATGAATCTCCTCAGGAAAACAAACTTCCAGAGAGCTTCTTATTTACAATGGCCTCAAAAGCAGGCCATTAAGAACAGCGTGGAGCTTTGAGGCAGATGCTAACTGATGAACTCTGCAGCCTAATCAGAGTTCCAGAATGGGCAATCATCCTTGTGTGCGAGATGTCAAAATGCTGGTCATGCCGCCTGGTCCAAAGAATAACCGCATCGGCCAGTAGGTGTTCGAGCTAAATGAACGCTTAACAAATGCCAGGCCTGACAGGAGGTGCGCATTTGTGCGTTTACCCACGTAATGATAACAAGAATGTTGTGTCTTACTGGACTTACCTACAGTTTGCAGATAGGAAAGCTGAGGCTCAGAGAAGTTACCGATATCCAGGATTTCAACTAGAAAGTTAAAGAGGTTCAAAGTCTTCAGTATATCTGCTGGTTTTGTCGAGACTACATATCACCCACGATGGCAATTTCAAGAATTTGCCCCATCGGACGAGGAACCCGTAAAAGTCCTTGCTGGTCTCTTTCCTACCATGTTTCTACTTAGCACTTAGCACTCAGCTCCGTCCTCTGGGCCAGCCATGAAGTGACCTGGGGCCGGTGTTAGGTCTCAAAACCACACAAGTTTCCACTATTTCCTCCTCCCCAACTTTTCCAAGGCCCTGTGCAGTACTCCTGTTCCGTAAATGACCATCGTGTGGACCAACATCACTCCTCAACTTTTCCAAGGCCCCGTGCAGTACTCCTGTTCCGTAAATGACCATCATGCGGACCAATATCACATTCAGCAGGCACTTAGCCTTGATTACAGATATGCTGACCCAATCAAATCTCTCACCGCCCAACCGCTTCCCTGTAAATCAAAGTGGATTATATTTCCAGGAAGGGCAAGCCACCATCTCTTCATCTAGTGCAAAGGGGAAACATAGCAACGTCCAGCGAGACTGCGAAAAGGGGATGTTCTGTTTCGTTTTCCAGGCGAGTGACCTGTTAAAGTTTCTGGAATGTGTTTTCTTGTTTATCACAAGTTAAGAGTCACTTGTTCCCCTCTGGTTATGAAAGCTTTGGGAAATCTCTCACCAAAACCAATCGTTAACGTTGCATGGGAAACCGGAATAGTGAAATAAAGATCAATTATGCAGTCTCAGAATGAATGTTCTGCTGCTTCTCCAAGATGAGGTTTGGGTAGTAATGTTTCCCCATCAAGCAGAAAGAGAGGAGCGAGACAGAGAGAAAGTGAGTGAACCCAAAATAACCCATCATCCAATTTACAGATAGAAGGGCACAGTCTGGACTCTTGCCAATGGTAAGGATCACTGCCTGGATCACTTCGCTGTGCCAAGAAGCGGGACTGAGCTTATGGAGGTGATTTTACTGTGATCTTTATGACTACTACTACCATTCCTATGACTGTGTTCAAGCAATTAAGCAAGGAGGCCATTAGGCTGGAGTGGCTTTACTGCCTTGGGGACCTATGTAAGCAAGCCAAAATCCAAGCCAGTCAATGCACTTGAATCAAGAAAGTGAAACCCAAGAACAATCAGTCACCAGCAGCTAAACAGGCTTTCCCAAATCAGGTAACTCTTTACGTTATAGCCAAGCAAATCATTTCTTTGCTTCAGCATCTTTTGAATAAAAACCTTGCCCCTAGCTTCTGTCTATGGAATGCTGCTAATTGCCTTTGGGTCGGCACTGCCATTTTAAGTTTTTTAATTTTATATATATATAATTTATTGTCAAGTTAGTTAACATACAGTGTATATACAGTGTGCTCTTGGTTTTTGGGGTGGATTCCTGTGATTCATCACTTACATACAACAGCCAGTGCTCATTCCAACAAGTGCCCTCCTCAATGCCCATCACCCATTTCCCCTCTCCCTCACCCCCCCACCATGAACCCTCAGTTTGTTCTCTGTATTTAGGAGTCCCTTATGGCTTACCTCCCTCCCTCTCTGTTTGAAACTATTTTTCCCCTTCCCTCCCCCCCATGGTCTTCTGTTAAGTTTCTCAAGTTCCACACATGAGACGAATGGATAAAGAAGATGTGGTTTATATACACAATGGAATACTACTTGACAATGAGAAAGCACGAAACCCTGTCATTTGCAACAACGTGGATGGAACGGGAGGGTATTATGCTAAGTGAAATAAGTCAGCTAGAGGAAAACAGATGTCATATGCTGTCATTCATACGTGGAGCCTGAGAAACTTAACAGAAGACCATGGGTGGGGGGGGGGAGGGGAAAAATAGTTCCAAACAGAGAGAGAGGCAAACCCATAAGAGACTCTTAAATACAGGCACTGCCCATTTTAAATTGATGCATGCTCAAACCCCTGAAAAAGATTTTTTTAAATATGCCTCAGTTTACCTCTTCACACTATTAACCCACCACTTTCCCCAACAGGGATGCCACACTTTTTGCGTGGTGGTCCACTAAGGAGAAGCAGAAGTGTCCATATCGGAAAATCCACCTTTTCTCACTGTGCCTAGAAACAGACATCAGTGAAACACAAGGAGATGTCATGTCCAGTGACATTTTGGGAGAGCTAATGTCAAAATGATTTGAGTGAAATAAGGACAAGGAATAATTTCACCACCACACATGCATGGCTAAGGAGTGGTCAGTGAAAACTGATATAACACATGATGAAAATATGAAAGATTATACCATACTTTATGGATTAACCAAGTCACAACAAGTAACTTGAAAATGATAAATGTTATCAAATTAACAAAATTGTTAATTGTTAACATAAATGTTAACAAGTTAACAAAAAGGGAGAGAACCGCCGCGATAAACTCCGCCTCAAGACTTACTGACACAAACACGACCGGAGTGTGTTTACTCCCCCACACACGTATTCCTCCACACTCTTTGAGCAGAAGGCACTGAATTCTTCCCCGACTGGTGAGGTGGCCAGACTTTCTAGTAGAGCAGTTCACTGAAATCCCCTATAAATTCCAGAAGTTTGCTCATTTTAGTTCAGAAATAAGACATCTTAATAAACCTTAATAAGCTAGTGATTAAGTTCCAAATGAGTAGACGTCATCCTTTGTAGAAGGAACATCGCTGGAATTGGGTTATTTGCCGACAGTCATATGAGAAGGGTTATTTGGGGCATATCTGGGTATATGTGACCATAGTTTTTATGATCCTTGAAATACCATCCAAGGAAGAAAGGAACCAGGTAGACTGCCATGAGATGTTAATGGCACTGCTGGGGAGAATGTACAGTCAAGGACCATACATCATCATTCATTCACACATTCATTCATCAAAAATGAAACTTAGATACTACATAACTTCCCTAAATTGAGCACATCTAATAAATTATTTCATGAAGTCACAATTGGGAAATTAGTTATTAATACAAAAGCTATAGCCAGCTGATTGCTTTAAAGATTCAGGTTCTTCTCAGACCGAAGAAGGAAGTGGGGTCAGGCTTTCTCCCACTCTGCAGTGCAAGCCAGACCCCTGGGGACTGAGCCTTGCTGTGGTCCTGGGTGCTGTCTGCTTGCCAAAACGGTCTGGAGACGTTTGACAGGGAGTGCCATGCAGCGATCAAGAAACAAAATGAAACCATGTCAATTTTAGGGTGAGCTCGTGAAAGGCGCAGCATGAGAGAACACGGTAAAACGTCTGCTCCCAGAACAGCTCCAGGACTGCAGCCGAGCCACACCCTCCAATCCCCAGGACAGCCCAGCACCCAAGCAATAGGAGAAGGAAAAGAAAAGAGAGCGTGGGTTGCTCCAGAGGAGCCCCCATTATCACAAGTAACACTGTCTTTGGTCTCCTTCCTCCCCAACTTTCTGAGAGACAGTGTTACAATAGATAGTTCCCTTTGGGGAAAGTTGATGTGACGGGGGACAGAGTGTACGAGCGTCCAGCACAGCTGTGGCTCGTGAGAAAATCCATCTGCGTAAGAGCAGAAGACGGTTCCCAGACGCCAGAGACGCGAGGGGTCGCCTATCAGAGCAGACGCCGCTGCGAGCAGTGTAAGGGCAGGGGTGCAGAGGGAGGGCAGGAAAACATGCAGTTTTTAAGCTAAGGAACCAGAAGAAGTAGGGGGAGAGAATCTTAACAGCTGCTGTTAAATTTTATTCCCAAGTGTGAAACACGGGGGAAGGTGAGAGGTGTCTGAAGAATAATTTTGGAAACTTTGGATGTGTGAATGCCTATGTCATCCCCTGATTCACCACATTAGGAAGATCGATGATAAATGTATCATTTTTCAAGGATGTTGAACCATATAGAATATGGTTTCTTTTGAAGGTGTTATCGGGCCGAGAGCTGGCTTGGCCGGGACACACGTGGGTTTATTGAGGAGAGGTCCGGAAAGAGACGTTCCCATGCACGGTAGTGGCCACAGACTGGGCTCATCACCACCTCCCCCAACCCGGGTCAACGAAACATTTCAGGTGCCCTTCCCCTGTTAACGGCAGCCCTAATTTCCCAGCAGAAGAACGGCGTCCGCTGCTTTTTTGGATTCTCTTGTGACTGCCATTACCAGCAGGGGAGGAGCAAGTTACGATGGTTTAACACTACACCCGTATGATAGTTGGTTTTGAGTTCTGTCATAACCCACGTTAATAGTTGTTAGCAGTCAGGTCTGCTTCCATGGAATTTTGCTATTGTGTCGAATTCACCCCCCCCCCCCCCCCCAACATACAGCAAAGTCAACAAGTTCAATTAACACGAGAACATTTACTAATTATGACCTAGCGAATCAAGTGCTAAGTAAGCGTGCCAACCCCGTGGTCCCCATGTTTGAATGTTCCAGATGTTTCATGTCCTCTGCTCTGCAGATAACGCCCAGCGACGGGAGGCGGGGCCGTGCAGCCAGCTTCAGGTGCTGTCCCTGCGTCCAGCCCTCCCTGGACGTTCCCGGAGCGGCTCTGTTAACTTGGCGATGACAAGGGAAAGTAACGACCCTCATTTCGTGCAGCCACCTTTGTGACATTTAACTTCCGTTTAAAATTCTATGTCCGATATTTACTCTCCTTTCTGTTTTCCTTTATTCATCCAAGTTTCACTTTTGCTCTTCTCTCAGGGGCTCCCCAGGAATTCAATGTGACACTCTGTTCTTTGAGATGTTGCTGTATTTTCTATCTCACTCGCCGTAACGCGTTGCAGATTTGCAGGGTTGGGCCTTTTTATGTTCTTATCATGATCATGTGGATACTAGTCCAGAAAAAGTAAAAAAAAAAAAAAAAAAAAAAAAAGGCAATATTAACCTGCCAAATATTACTGTAAGTTGCAGAAGTTCTGGAACTTGGCAGATAGTGCCATACAAAGAGCAGTGGCCAGGATTTCAAAAGACCCAAGTTTCATTGCTGCCCTTGCCTGTTAACAGGTGTGTCAGCCTCTGTGAGCTGCTGTTTTCTCAGCCTCAAAATGAGAACATTCACACTGACCTCAGTCCTCTAGAGACTTCCTGCCAGGTATTTCTGGCGGCAATGCAAGGCCCCTAGTCAGTCAATGACTGACTGTGGAAATGACACAGACCCTGGAAACGGGAGAAAGATGCAGCTGCCACGTGGTGAGTTAGTCACAAACACACTTCCCAGAAAAAACCGCCACAGAGGCATTTTCTGTGCAAAACCAGAAATACACAAGAATGAGGAAAAGAAGAAAGGCTAGCATAGGTCAATGAATAAGTAAGTGGTAGTTTTTTTCCACGTGAGGATAAATAGAAGTTTTTTATTTTTAACGTTTATTCATTTTTGAGAGACAGAGGGCGAGCGGGAGGGGCAGAGAGAGAGGGAGACACAGAATCGGAAGCAGGCTCCAGGCTCCGAGCTGTCGGCACAGAGCCTGATGCGGGGCTCAAACCCATGAACCGCGCGATCATGACCTGAGCCGAAGTCGGCTTCTCCACCGACTGAGCCACCCAGGTGCTCCAATAGAACTTTTTTAATTAGAAAAATTCATGATTGTAAGATAAGTGATGAATCATTGGGTTCTACTATGGAAATCAATACTATGCTGTATGTTAACTAACTTGAATTTAAATAAATAAGTTAAAAAGAAAAAAAAATATATATATATAGGAGAAAAAGACCTGTTGGATCCTCACGTCATGATGAAGGAGCCAGAGACAAGTCTTTCTGCATTTAGAGGCTTCCTCCAAAGCATCTTCTAGCTACTCTCCACTGGCCCATTCACTTACCAAAATATTCATTCTTCCAGAGTCATGATGGAAAAGTAATTTTTATGAAAGAACACTTACGAAATTGTCAGGAATAGCTATTTCTTTTGAGCTATTAATACATTAATTTTACAATGACATGTTTGGAAAGAGAGAGTTAGAGAGAGATTGACACACGGAGAAGGAGAGAGAGAGAGAGAGAGAGAGAGAGAGAGAGAGAGGCAGAGACCTAATGTTTCTCATGAAACCAGAAATCAGAACCAAGGCTGGTAAATTGACAGGGTGATGCTGTGCTAACATTGGTGGGCATCCCAGCAATCCACGCTGGTTGCTTTGTGCTCTGAAATTAGCATCACTGGCAGCTGACACGTCCTATATTTCAAAGTCACTGCAGGCACAGAGGTTCTTAACTTCAGTGAAGGCATGGCTTTTAGCAAATCTCTCGCACATGATCAATGATTGTTTTAAAATTACAAGCTGGAGATAATCACCCTGTATGATCCATTAGAGTTTGGGCCTTTTTTCCTAAATGCTTTTAGAAACAGGAAGGGCATCATATTAATTCTTCTCGGTATTTCATTAGTTTCATGTCACTTGTTCCATTAGTTACGTGCTATTTCACATTGCTGTCAATGACACAACGCTAATTTCTTGACACGCACTTCTTTATGGTCCTTGTGAATTGTGCTCATTATGGAAAATGGGCTGAATTTTTTATTGGTTTATCCTGAATGAATGATTATATTGAAATAACTCACGTGTAATTGTTGCCAAGAAGATACTTTTGCAAAAGCATGTATATATCTAAAGAAATGGTTTGCTGGGAATAAAACTTTACAGTATTCAGTAGACAGATGACTACGGACACCGTAGTCATAGTCACCATAGTCTCTGAAAATCACCTCCCCTGCTATTATCTCAGAAAATAAAGGTAATTTTTACAATCTAATTCAAGAAAATTCTTACTTTTTAAAACTGCTGATACCAGCCACAGTTAAAAAGCTAGAACACAGGCTCCAAAATATTAACGTGAAAAACCTGCCTATAGAGCATATGGACGAAATATAGTGACGGTATGTTTAGAAGGATATACAATTGATACAGGGCATTAAAACCTTCAACACTAACTACCCTTGAAAACATTCTGGCAGTTGGACGATATATTAAACATAGAGTTGTAACAGGACCCAATGGTTCCGTTCCTAGGTGCCTATCTGAGAAGGAAAATATGTCCACACAAAAACTTGTGCGTGTATTCGCAGGAGCATTATTCATAACAGCCAGACGTAAAGACAATGCCAACAGCTATCAGTGGTTGAACGGAAAAACAATGCGGTGTGTCCATTTAATGGGATATTATTCAGCCGCACAAAGACACGGAGTACAGATTCAAGCCTCATCGTGGATGAGCCTTGCAAACACTATGCTGAGTGAGAGAAGGCAGACACGGATAGTTACACAGTGTATGATTCCGTTTCCGTGTCATGTCCGGAGAGGTACATCCCCAGAACCAGAAAGGCAATCACTGATTGCCAGGCCCTGGGAGAGGCAGTGAGCGGGGAGTGACTAAAATGGGTGTGTGATGAAAATTCCTTCTCGGGTGATGCAAATATTCTGGACTTAGTGGTGGCGATGGCACAATTTTGTGACTGGATTAAAATCTGCTGAATTGTATGCTTAAGAGGTGAATTTTACAGTTTATGGATTTTACAAAAGAAATGAATGAATACATCAAAACAACTGAAAACTGATCGATATAAAATAGTGTTAGAATTCCAGTAATATTTTGGTCTTGTACATTTTCCTCTACTTCGTGTTAAAATAAAAGGTAGATTGGGATATGAAGAGCCTTTTCTATTTTCTTACTTTTGTCTGACTTTGCACTTCTGGGTTTGGATCTGGCAGACACAGATGATGCAGAAACAGAGAGAAGTAAAAATAAAGCAGAACCTGATGTTTTGCACAAGGAAGTAACAGAGATTTTGTCTTTTAATGCCTGAAAAATACCATGACATCTCTTTCTATTTTTCTTTTCTGGACCTCACATCTTTCTCACAATTAGTAGGAAAGGATGCATATAATACTGTCTCCATTTGAAAGAAAATGGCCAAATATCCTGCTGTAAAGTCATCTTCATTTGAAGGGCAAATAAATACATTTTCAAAGTAGAATTCATTATAGTGTCCTTATGAGTTTCAAACTGAATTTAAAAGCTCTTGGGGTTTGAATTCGGTTTAAGCTTGGCGAAAGACAACTTGCTTCTTCAAAGAAAGACATCTACAAGGGGCTTATGGGGTTTTCTAAACATGAAATAGCTCTCGTTTGGATGATTTAATTGTAAACAAATTAAAAATAAGATTTTAATTTACTTTGACCACCCATGAAAATTTGAGAATTCAAAAGCTGGGCTGGGAAAGAGGTAAACAGAATGGAAAACTAGTACATGGAAATTTATTTAGAAATTTTTTGAAACCTATGGGGGGTAATGAAGGAAGACAATTTTCTTTGAAAGATTTTTTTTCTTTAAAAGATAAACCTCACTATGATCAATAAGATTACAATTTCCTTAAAAGACAAGGACCAGTTGGAAGATATTTTATAATTTGAGAGTGATGGAGTTTGATAACACTTTGATTTGGAACAGACATAATGAAACATGAGTCCACACAATGGCCAAAGTTTTCTTATGTCATTTTCCTAGTCCTTAATTTTCCTAGTGATTCAGGGAGGAAAATACAATTTTTTTTCTGCACACACTTAGAAAGCTCTGGATGGAATGAGAATTTCATAAACAATACAGTAAACTTTAGTTTTTAATATGAGGCTACATCGAAAGAACACACCTGTTAGAAAAATCAAATGTATTATCCAATTATATCCTACCCAATTTGACTTTTTTTATAAGTCTGAAGGAAGAAGGGAAAAAGTGCTAGTTCATTTAACGAATCAGCACATTATTTGGAGTCTGCAGACATCAGAATCAGGTGCTCCTTATGGCCTTCTCAATGACCAAATATCTGGTCCAATCAGGATCTTGAATAAACGAGGTAGTTAACCAATAGACAATATGTACATAAAATGAGTGTTTGCATCGAGTTGTAATTTTATTTATCATTGGCCACATGTGTTAAATGAGAAAACGGACGTGGAGAATCACTGAAAATGGCAATAGTTGCAGACGCATAAAGCATGCAGCAAGAATCCGAGCTCCCTGCTCTTGGCTAATTCACGGATGCAGGCAGGATGCCAGCACCTATTACAGTTCCAGACGAGTAGCAATTAAATAGGTTTGAGTTGAATATTAGTAAAAGCAAAGAAAGATGAGAAATCATTAAAATGCAATCTCTCTACAATCCGAAGGTCCACGTTTAGCCTCTTATATTTACCCCGAGGCACCCAGGGAGGTCTCGTCTCGGTGGTTGAACACAGAGCATGTGTGGGACTGCACTTGGCTCTTTCCTGATATTCCCGGATTGCTTCCTACACGGAGTAAATGTGTGGGGCAACAGAATCACACACACAAAGGGACGAAAGTGTTCAGGCAGTTTCTGCTGACTTTAGGGGACGGTGTAATGTTTCCTTACGATTGTTTTCAATTCCCACCAGATTCTTAGGAAAAGAACGTGCTGTTCATGCAGAACATAAGCAATTGATCATAACATGCTCCCTGCATCCCTACCACCAGGATGAGGCTCCTGGGGGTGCTGGGAAGATTCTGGGGGTCTAGAACAACACACAACTAATTAAACTGTTAGAACAAATAAAATATGTCTTTTGATATTACGTGGATGGGTCTTTTTATAAGGAAAGGGTATGTTGGGACTTTTAAATTGCATTGACATAATGACTGGATACCTAAGTATTTTACTGAGTGGCCATAAATCCCAAATTATGAGTTCCCAAGAAGAGAAAAGTGTGTGTGTGTGTGTGTGTGTGTGTGTGTGTGTGTGTTAAATTTCCTTAGTAATAAATCAAACAGGTGAAAAGAATTTTAAGCCAGATGGAAATAAAGGGTGATTTGGGAATTGGACGGCATATGACCTTAATATGTCACTGTTAATTAGCCAAAAAAGTCTTATTTATTTTAGTTAAGTGGTTTGTGGTCATTCTTTTCAAATTTTATCGCATAGCTAATAGTGTCATTAATCATGTACTTTTGAGTGAGCATAAATTCAGTACCTTTGAGAATGAAAAATAAAGAGAAAATATACCCCCAAATCCAATGGCAACAATGACTTCTAGAAAGAGAGCTGTTACATGTGACACACTGAAATTCACAATCCAGGACAATTTAAAGAGCTGAATTAAACCAGCTTCGTTGGGCTGCCAGAGTGAAGGGGTCACCTTCTTTGACAAGCCTCGCTATCATTAAAACAGGCAATGTACTCAGCATGTTGCAAGCTGAGCCCTCAGAATGCTGGTGACAGGGGACACGGCAAGAAAATGTATTCCACGAGTATATGGAATTCAAATTTAAATCCTTTAATGTAATCAGCTCAAATATTCCGACTACTCGATTGTTAGTGGTTAAGGCAATTAAATTCCTTTTGGCCTGTTTTGTATTTTATTTTGCCTTGTTTCATTTTCTTTCTGTCCTACACTGTCATCTGTTAAGAGGATGCTGTATTACATAAACCTGGTAACTGCTTTCATCAATTAAAAAAATGATACCCAAATCTAAATGACTGCTTTATCCTCCTAAATACTAGCACTGCAGACAGCAATTCAATAAGGGGAAAAACAGTAGGTTTGGACTTTCTGTTAAATGTAAATTTTGAGGGTTATTTGAGGTGTTCTTTGCAATTGTTTCATTTAAGGGGGGAAAAAACCCTCTTGAAAATACCAAATCTTAATTGCATGTGATTACGCCAAATTACATTATCCTAACAATGGTAATAGGACTGACTGATTACGAAGATGTCTTTTTTGGTGAGACTAAGAACATTCTAATTCTAACTGTAGACAAATTAAATACACCAGGGATTAGGCACCCGAAATTTCAGACAGAAGAAGACACAAAATAGGTATATTTTTCTTTTGAGAGACTAAATTCTGAGGAGGCATGTGTGCAAATGCGTGCGTGTGTGTTAAGCAGGCGACAAATGTCCTTGGAGCGTAACAGAGAGACATGTATCTAGCATGGGGCTGTCCACTGGAAAACAAATGGAAGCCACATAAGTAAACGGAAATTTCCTTTTAGCCACATGAAAGAAAGGGAGAAGGACACACAGTTGCAACTAATTACAAGGCTTATTTAACCCAATACATCCAGAACATGGCATTTCAGAAAGTGGTCGCCAAGACAAAACAATCGAGATGTCTCACTTTTCAATGTTCGCACTAAGTCTTCCATAACACCTCGATCTGGACTGGCGCACGGTGAGGGCTCCCAGCCACACGTGGCTAGTGGCCGCCTTAGGAGGCAGAACAGGGATGCTGGGGAGCACCTGTAAGTTTGCCTGTGCCATGGACAATGTACGATCTTACCAACACCCCCTGACAAGCCACCCTGCCATTGTACCTTCATTACCCCATCTGTCAAATTGGGATTATGTTTCCAAATTCCGGCCCTTTGAAGTTAATTAGGAACAGTAAAACTTGGCATGGTCTCCAGACCTAAATTATGATTATAATAGTTCTTGTAAGGCTTGATGACCGCTGATTCCTTGTTGCTAAACGTTGTCTTTTTTTTAACTTTAAAAAAGCGTGTTGTTAAAGTAACGCTAAGTACACGTAAAGAGTGCACTGTTTGTAATTATATGGCTCAAGAGATTTTGATAGACTTAACAAACCCATGACACTAGAACTCAGATAAGAAACAGAACACCCTACAAGTCCCCTTGATGCCCCAGTCTAGTTACCTAGGATATCCACTATTCTGAGCTCTAAATGCATAGATCAGTCTTGTCCTTTTTTATCCCTTACGTAATATTATGCACTATTTTACTCCTTTGGGTCTGACTTTTTTCATGAGACAGTGTATGTGTTTGATTCACATTATTGTACATAGATAAAGATCATTTATTCTCATCTATCCCATTATTCTAATGTTAATGGGTAGTCTTAGTAGTTTACTTACAGGTCAAAATACATTCCATATATGTTGCATTAACCTCTTCTCATTTGTAGCTACAGAGAAATAAAACATATGATTTTGGGTGTTTCCAATTTTGTATAATAATAAAGATTCCATAATGGGAACATAATATATTTCAATGTGTAAACATAGCTTGAAAAGGAGAAGTAGGATCATGAAGGAGTTGACATCATCCTACAATTTACAGAGAAGTGTAAAGGGTCAAACATAGCCAAGAATTTCTTGAAGAAAACAAAGTGGGAAAACAGGTATAAAGAATCATATTAAGAAAATATAAGTTGACTCTGATGCATTGATATATTAATGGAACAGAATAGAGTGTCCAGAAACAGACTCAAACATTTCTGGTCATTTCCTTATATGATAGGGGTAGCATCGCAGACTAATGGAAAAACAACAGAGAATTCATAAAATATCATATGATTTCACTCATGTGGAATTTAAAAAACAAAACAGATGAACATAGGGGAAGGGAAGCAGAAAGAAGATAAAAACAGAGAGGGAGACAAACCACAAGAGACTCTTAAACACAGAGAACAAATTGAGGGCTGCTGGAGGGGAGGTGGGTCGGGGGGGTGGGCACTCAGGAGGGCGCTTGCTGGAATGAGCACTGAGTGTCGTGTGTCAGCGATGAATCACTAAATTCTACTCATGAAATCATTGTTTAGTGTATGTTAACTAACTTGGATTTAAATGAAATTTAAAAATTAAAAAATATATTGAAAAATATTTCTTTACCCCCAAGTAATAAAGGTACCCTTATATTTTATCTTCTAAAAGCTTTTTAGCATTCAGATCCTTGGTCCCACCAAAAGTAGACTCTGTATGATGTGAGGGATTCAGGGTTTTTTCCCCATATGGATGACCAATTGACCTAGGGTAAATACCTTTTTTTTTTTAATGTTTATTTTTGTGAGAGAGAGAGAGAGAGAGAGAGAGAGAGAGAGAGAGAGAGTATGAGCAGAGGAGGGGCAGAGAGAGAGGGAGACACAGAATCCAAAGCAGGCTCCAGGCTCCCAGCTGTCAGCACAGAGCCCAGCACGGGGCTTGAACTCACGAACCAGGAGATCATGAGCTGAGCCGAAGTCTGATGCTTAACTGACTAGGCCACCCAGGTGCCCCTAAATGTCTTTAATATTGTGATTGAAATGCGTTTGTTAAGTCCATGCAGTTTAACTATGTTAGCAATGACACCAATTAGTTTTTAGAAAAAAGTCAGACACTGTTGTTTACCTGAAATTCATTTTGCATTCTTCATTGTGAACACAACACTGATTTGGCTTAAGAATCTCCCTGACGTGGGAAGTGACTGTTATCGCCTACACAGGGGTAAGTCCTGTCTGAGGCTCGGCTGCCCGACAAACAGACCCCAAGGCAGAGGGCTGTCTCTGCAGGCACTTACTGGAAAGTGCTCTTCTGACGAACCGCCCTGGGACAGAAGGAAGCAGGCGTGAGCCCCACAGGTGCAGCAGAGGCCTCAGCGGAGCCCATGGGGAGCTCGGAAGCCTGGGAGGCCCTTTGGACGGTGTCCCCAGTTCAGGCGACGAGTCTGGCCCATGCACCCCATATCAGACAGTCATTGAATGTGAGCTGCACCCGGGATGGGACATACACTTGGACAAGGGAAGGAGCTCCTGCAGGGGTTCCCGGCTCTGAGCGCCCAGCCAGTAACACTGCCACATGCTGGGGAACAGAGCCCCTCACTTTTGGCCAGTCCATTCGGGGCTGCTGTAACACAAGGCCACGGACTGGGTGGCTCCTAAAGAACAGACATTTACTTCTCACCGTTCTGGAGGCTGGGAGTCCGCCATCAAGGCGCCAGCGGATTCAATGTCTGGTGGGGCCTGACTTCTGGCTCACAGACGACATCTTGCTAGGTTCCACGTGGGCACGAATCCTACCATGCCCTCTCAAAGGCTGCACCTCCTCCTCCCACCATCCCCTTGGGGGTTAGGCTTCAAAATATGACTTATGGAGGACACAAACATCCTGCCCATAACATTCTGGGGGTATCTGGTCAAGGACAATAGCACCTCAAGGATGCTGAAGAGTATAATCCAGTCCTTCTGGAACTACCTCCAATCTCTTCTAGAAAAATAAGAAATTACGTAGAGCACTGGGGTAGACACATAGGGCTGTTATCTATCCTAAGCAGTAGGAGGTCTTAGCTCTCTGGTCCTGAAGATAGAGAGTGCCAACGTGTGGTACACCTGCAACTTTTTTGTGGCGTGTGACGCAAACCAGTCACAATGGTGGGAAATTCTCATCAAAAGGGACCTCATTCTTCTTGCATAGAAATGGGCACAGTGTCCAGTTCTGACCGACAAGACGGAGAGTCTCCTGGGGAAATGCCCGACACGCTGAAAGCTGCTGGTGGCAATGAACATTTGCCCAATCCTTTGGTATAGCATTTTGTTAAGAAACAGAGAGAAAAAAAGAGAGAGCAGAAGCTAAACGAATTAGGTTAGGCACTGTTGATAGTAGATTCTGAAGTTTTAAAAACATCGAATTATCCTCTGTTTTCAGAACTGCAAATTCTGCAAGCGAGTTAAACACAATAGCAGGGACTTTTCTCGTCTTTTTTTCGCTTTTATTAAAGTTGAACAATATTCTTTTAGCAATATACCTGAAAGGTTGAGGAATATTTTAACGTCTTTTTCAGGTTTGGAGAGCGAACGAGAGGGAACTATGTTGAGCTCTCCCGCAGATGAGGAGGTGGGTAGGAGGAGGCGCCTAATGGCCACAACTGCCTTGTAAATCAGCAGGGAGCATGAACCACGGGACTTGGGGCGGCAGCTTTAACGTTGGGGTAACGAGCCCTGGGCTCTAAGCGCCTGCATAAGTGAAAGCAGGCTCTACCCCAGACCATCACGCCAGGGCTGGGGAATCACAAGCAAGTCGTATCTGTTTCCCCAGCCACATGGCCACGTTACATTTGGTCTCAGGAGTGGACAGTTTGGAGAAATAAGGCAAAATGCTGAAAACCTTCATTTTGGTTTGTTTCGTCTCGTTGTAGGGAAAAATATATGCTCCGCTTAGTCGTGGCGGTGCTGGCCCGGTGTTTGACTCCTACTCGGTTCAGCAAAGATGGATTTTCTTCTTTGGGTTTATTACGTTAATAGTTATTCACTTGAGTAACTGTGTTTCTGAGGCAATTTTGATCATGTCATTGGACACACAGTTAAAGTGAGACAGGCTGACTGGGGCCTTTTTGTTTCTTGCTATGGGTAATTGCTATTTCTACAAATGTCAAAAGTGCCATGTTTTCACAGAGCTGTGAACAACGCTGTCAATTCAAGGGCAGCAAAATGTGAAAACTATTTCCATGCCTTATGGGCACTGATTTAGGAATAAACAATAGGGTTCCATAGTTAATACTCAGTATCGTCTCGTATAAATCTAGTGCTTATAAACCACAGATATCCGTTAATACAAAGGATCCAGAAATGGTAGGACAGCATCTTGATAACTTCTCACTGGAAACAATCACCATTTTCTCCAATTCTTTGTCAGTTTTTGCATAGCAGGCCTGCCGAGTCGTAGTCAACCAAGAGAACATCCTAAATCTGAGTCGCGTTTCTACTCAGCTTCTGTGTTTAAAAGATCTTCTTGGAATGTGCTAATGTAATGAAGGGGAAGTTTTGGAGTGGAGATTGTGTCCACAAGGAAATTACAATTACAGGCCCCAAAACTGAGAACCGGTGGCTGTTGCTCAAGTGGTGAAATGATCCCGGAATATGTATTTCTGTGGCTTGATGCTCAAACAATCCACACTTCAACCAGCAAAGTGTGCGTGCCAACACAGAGCAAAACACTATGTGCTAATACGGGATGAAATTTAATTTCCCTCCTCCATTCAGGGGGAAATCAGAAAAAAACTCCTTTGGATCCAGAGGAGGGGAGTGAGAAGAAGATTTCTGCATGAGGGCATGGAGACAGCTTGGAATTTCCCCTCGAAGCTCTCACTCCTGAAGGACAGGTGACTGTCTTGGGTTTGGTCATGAGCCACGCGGGTCCCACGGACCCTGCTCACTCCTGCTGTGTCTTGGCCGACGTGGAGTCCCTGTGGGCCACTGCTTACACCCAAGGCAGGTAAAGATGTTGTCTAGCTCAATGCCAAGCCTGCTGAAGACCTTATACTATTAGAAGGAATGCAACGTGGCTCGAGAAAGAATGTTCGTAATTATCGTAAGCAGAACTTTTGATCTTGAGGTGACTCCTGCCTGGACCTAATTCTTTAAAGGGTAGCAGGACGAAGAGCCACACTCCCTGATCCTGAAGGTTCCTCCCATGAGGGTGAGAATTTTGAGGGTGCAACCGGGAGGAGATAGAAAGGCATTGGAGAGCTGGATCCATTTACCCCCAAGTATTATTCTTTGGTGTATGTTCTTCGTGCCTCTTCTGCTTTTTGCTTGCTCATTTTTGGTTTCTGATAACTGAAGTGCAAACAAAACGGTACAGAACCTACATCTTTAATTTCCACCCATCTTAAAACCTGTACCGGGTTCTGCAGCGTGGGCTGGTTCAGGTGGTCGACCTCGTTGCCATAACACAGAGGTAGCAAAAGGAAGTTACCTCTCTCATGAGAATCCCCCTCTCTGGCTGTGGCAGAGAAGGGCAGAGGGTAAATGGAAGTCACGGTATCTTCTGTTGCTTAAAAATCTTCACTGTCCTACCCTGTTGTTTCAAGCAAATTTCATGCTTTATCTGTAAAACCCAACTGGATAGATTTGTGTGTGTGTGTGTGTGTGTGTGTGTGTGTGTGTGTGAAATCTTAATCACGTCCAGGGCCCTTTACTCCCACTGGTTTGTTTTCCCTTTCTTATTAAATTTTATAATATGAGCATTAGCTCTTTGCCTAAAAATCAGATTGCAGTTTTTGGCAATTTGCATTTTTTCTTAAGACTTTATCATATTTTTTAAGTTAAAATGTTTGTATAATTAAAGTTATATATATTTTATTTATGGTATGCATATTTGTGCCCAACTTAGAGAGAGCTTCTGTCCTTCATGTTTATAGATAAATGTTTTCTTCTAAAACTTTGTAGGTTTATTTTTAAAAGTTTAATATTTGTATGTCCGGGAATTTATTTTCGCATAAGAAATCTAATGTTATGCTTTTTTTTTTTAAGAATTGGTAGGGAGTGCCTGGGTGGTTAAGCATCCAACTTTAGCTCAGGTCATGATCTTATGGTTTGTGGGTTCAAGCCCCGCATCGGGTTCTGTGCTGACAGCTCGGTCTGGAGCCTGCTTCAGATTCTGTGTCTCCCTCTCTCTGTCCCTCCCCTGCTTGTGCTTTCTCTCTCAAAAACAGATACATATTTAAAAAAAAAAGAATTGGTGGAACAATTTCTCTTAACAAATTTACTGAATACAGGATTTAATATAGGGTGAATATGCGCTCAAATAAATCCAATTACTTTCACTAAGCGAAACAAAAATATAATGCAAAATAAAGCCACAGTAGGCCAGGAGGGTAAAATCTATAATTGTGGGGATTTTAAGCTTTTGCACTTAGCGAGTACATCATTATTATCATATCTTACTAATTAATATCATAAAGTTAATTTTAAGCAAGGAGCTGATAACCAGGAAGAGGGCAGAGAAGTCAATACAAAGGAGGCAAAACTCAGCCTTAAGCGGCTAACAGCAATTTAGGATTAAAACCTTTAAGTAAAAAATCCATTAAATCTATTAAAGTAAAAATATACTGAATTCTGACAGCTTTGTGGTAGAAAAAGATGAAAAGAATTTATTTATTTATTTTTTTATATTTTTAATGTTTATTTATTTTGAGAGAAAGAGAGAGCAAGTGAGTGGGGAAGGTGCAGAGAGAGGGAGAGAGAGAATCTCAAGCAGGCTCTGTGCTATCAGCACAGAGCCTGATGTGGGGCTTGAACCCATAAACTGTGAGATCATGACCTGAGCCAAAACCAAAAGTTGGACGCTTAACTGACTGAGCCACCCAGGCACCCAAAAAGGATATATTTTAAAATACTGAAAATGTAAAATTCAAATGGTTTTATACACTTTAAACAAGCAGCAGATAAGAAGACATATTTAATATTTCTGCATTAAAGAAAAAAATATTGTTCATAGTATATAAGGAATACCTATTGCATCAGTTTCCTTCTGCTTCTATAACAACGTACCACAAATTCAGTAGATTAAAAAACACAATTTATTTTCTTATTGCTCCAAAGGTCAGAAGTTCAAAGGGGGTCCCACTGGGCTAAAATGAAGGTGTTAGCAGGGCTTTGTTTCTGACAGCTCCAGGAAGGATTCTTATTGTTGCCTTTCAAACTCCTAGAGCTCATCTATGTTTCTTTCCTCAGGGCACTTTCTCCGTCTCCAAGACCAGCACTAGCTGTTGTGGTCGTTCTTAGCATCCTATTTCTCTGGATGTGATTCTTCTGCATCTTCCCCATGTAAGTACCTTTGTGATTATGTTGGGCCTGACTGATAATCCAGGTTAATCTCTTGATTTTAAAGTCAGCTGGGTACTTCCTCTTGAAAAAGCTTTTGCAAATGTACCCAATTAGACATATATGAGAATGTCTATTGCAACACACTTCAATTGGGAATGAAAGGATAAAATGTGTTATAATATTCACACAATAAAATACCAGGCATTAGCTAGAAAGATCAGGATTAATCAATATGCCTAAATCTTAAAAACAATGCTGATGGTACAAAGGCCTGTGGACAGGGTGGCAAGGAATCCAACAGAATGAGAAGACAGAGGAATTTACCCCAAAAGAAAGAAGAAGAAATAAGCAACATGCCTGATGGAGAATTTATAGCAACAATCATAAGGGTACTTACCAGACTAGAGAACAGAATGGAAGACATGAGGGAGACCCTTACCACAGAGATAAAACAGTTAAAAAGGAAAATGTGCTTGATGCAATGAACAGCAGGCTGGAAGAAGCGGAGGAATGAATTAGTGACCTAGAAGACAAAGTAGTAGAAACCAATGAAGTTGAAAAAAAGAGAGAAAGAAGACTTATGCAGCATGAGAATAGACTTAGGGAACTCAGTGATTCTGTGAAACATAATAACATTCATATTATAGGAGTCCCAGAAGAAGAAGTAGAGAGAAAAGAGGCCAGAAAATTTATTTGAAGAAATAATAGCTGAAAACTCCCTTAATCTGGGGAGGGAAACAGATATCCAGGTACAGGAGAACTCTCATCAAAATAAACAAAGGCAGGCCAACACCAAGACATATAGTAGTTAAATTTGCAAATTATAGAGATGAAGAAAAAACATCTTAAAAGCAGCAAGACAAAAGAAGTCATTAACTTGCAAGGGAAAACCCTTCAGGATGCAGTAAAAGCGGTTCCAACACGGAAGTATATAGCGATACAGTCCTACCTTGAGAAGCAAGAAAAATCTCAAATAGACAACCTAACTTTACACTTAAAATAGTTAGAAAAAGAAAAACAAAAACAAATGAAGCCTAAAGGCAGCAGAAGGAAGGAAATAATAAAGATAAGAGCAGAAATAAATGATATAGAAACTAAAAACAACCAATAGAACAGATCAATGAAACCAGGAGCTGGTTCTTTGAAAAGATCAACAAAATTGATAAACCTCTAGCCAGACTTATTAAAAAGAAAAGAGAGCAGACCCAAATAAATAAAATCAGGAATAAAAGAGAAGAAATAACAACCAACACCACAGAAATACAAACACAAGAGAATATTATGAACATCTATATGCTAACAAATGGGGCACCCTAGGAGAAATGCACAAATTCCTAGAAACTTATAAATTACCAAAACTGAAGCAGGAAGAAATAGAAAATTTGAACAGACCAGTAACCGGCAAAGAAATTGAATCAGTAATCAAAAAACTCCCAAAAAGCAAAAGTCCAGAACCAGATGGCTTCACAGGCAAATTCTACCAAACATTTCAAGAAGAGTTAACACTTATTCTTCTCAAACTATTAAAAAAATATAAAGAAAAGGAAAGAAATTTTCAAAACTCATTCTGAGGCCTGATACCAACCGGATAAAGACACCACTAAACAAGAGAGCTACAGGCCAATATTTCTAATGAACATAGATACAAAAATCCTCAACAAAATACTATCAAACTGAATCCAACAACACATTAAAAGAATCATTTACCATAATCAAGCAGGATTTATTCCTGGATTGCAAGATTACCTCAATATTTGCAAATCAATCAATGTGATACAGCACACTAATAAAAGAAAGGATAAGAACCACACGATCCTTTCAATAGATGCAGAAAAAGCATTTGACAAACTAAACATCCATTCATGATAAAAATCCCCAACAAAGTAGGTTTAGAGGGAACATACCTCAACACAATAAAAGCCACATATTAAAAACTCACAGCTAATACCACCCTCAATAGTGAAAAACGGAAAGCATGTCCGCTATGGTCAGGAACAAGATACAGATGTCCTCCACTCTCACTGCTTTTATTCAGCATAGTACTACAAGTCCTAGACACAACAATCACTTGACACGAAGAGATAAAAGGCATCCAAATTGGCAAGGAACAAGTACAACTTTCACTATTTGCAGATCATATGACACTACCTATAGAAAACCTGAAAGACCACCAAAACACAGCTAGAACAGATAAGCAAATTCAGTAAAGTCACAGGATACGAGGTCAATGCACAGAAACCTGTTGCATTTTTATACACTAGTAATGAAGCAGCAGGAAGAGAAATTAAGGGATAAATCCTATATTCAATTGTAAAGCAATAAGGTACCCAGGAATACACTTAACCAAAGAGGGGAAAGACCTGCACTCTGAAAACTATAAACACTGAATAAAGAAATTAAAGACGACACAAAGAAATGGAAAGACATTCCATGCTCATGGACTGGAAGAACAAATATTGTTAAAATGTCTATACTACCCAAAGCAATCTACAAATTGAATGCAATCCTCATCAAAATGCCAACAGCATTTTTTACAGAACTAAAACAAACAATCCTAAAATTTGCATGGAACCACAAAACACCCCAAATAACCAAGCAATTCTGCAAAAGAAAAGCAAAGCTGGAGGCATCACAATTCCAGACTTCAAGTTATATTATGAAGCTGTAATAATCAAAACAGTATGGTATTGGCACAAAAATAGACACATAGATCAATGGGACAGAATGGAGAGCTCAGAAATGAACTCATGCTTATATGGCCAACTAATCTATAACAAAGGAGACAAGAATATGCAATGGGAAAAAGACACTCTCTTCAACAAATTGTGTTGGGAAAGCTGGACAGTTACACGTAAAATAATGAAACTGGACCCCCTTCTTACACCGTACACAAAAATAAACTTCTAACCAAATCTTGCCATTTGTAGTGACATGGATGGAACTAGAGAGTATTATGCTAAATGAAATAAGTCCTTCAGAGAAAGACAAATATGAGATGATTTCACTCATATGTTGGAATAAGAAACAAAACAAATGAGCAAAGGGGAAAGAGAGAGAGAGAGAGAGAGAGAGAGAGAGAGAGAGAGAGAGAGGCAAACCAAGAAATAGACTATAGAGCACAAACTTCTGGTTACCTGAGGGGAGGTGGGGGGGATGGGTAAAACGGGTGATGGGGATTAAGGATGCACTTGTCGTGGTGATGCACCAGGTGATGTATGGAAGTTTTGAATCACTATATTGTACACCTGCAACTGACATTATACTGTATGTTAACTAACTGTAAGTTAAACAAAAACTTAAAAAAACAAGGTTGAGGAACAAAAGAAACCTTGTAGATTAATATCATCCCACTTTTATAATTTTGTGTATGTGTATATTAAATGCATACAAATATGTAAATGTGCATATGGTAATGTGTAAATGTGTATATAGTATATATATTTAAATATGTAAAGTATATGTTTTCATTTGTATATGTAAATGTTATATACATATAAATACGTAGATGTATATATTGAAATGTAAATGTGTATGTGTTATATACATGCAAATATGTAAGTGCATATATGTTAATATGCAAGTGTATATATTTGTGTATGTTATATAGATCCAAATGTGTAAATATGTTTATGTTCATATGTGTATGTGTCATACAGGGGTAAACTGAAAAGCTGCAAATTAAAGGCAGGGTGACAAGTGACTGGTAGAAACAAAATGGGACTGGGGAGGAAAGATAAAGAGAAAAAGGAAATTAAAAAAAGAGAAAACTATCATGGTGGTTCTTAGGAAATTAATAGCCTAGGGTTCACGCAAAGCTTCTAGCCCCAGAATGCATGAGTTTGAATCCTGCCATCACCACTTCCTAGTTGTGTGGCCTTAGGAAAACTAGTGGGTGGCTGTGGGCCTCCAACATCTTCCCGAACAAACAAGGGGAATAAATAAGGTTATCTTTATTATTTCCTTCCTTCTGCTGCCTTTAGGCTTCATTTATTTTTGTTTTTGTTTTTCTAACTATTTTAAGTGTAAAGTTAGGTTGTCTATTTGACTACTATAGGTCCCGGTGTTGGCCTGCCTTTGTTTATTTTGTTTATTTTGTTCATTTTGATGAGAGTTCTCCTGTACCTGGATATCTGTTTCCCTCCCCAGATTATGGGAGTTTTCAGCTATTATTTCTTCAAATAAATTTTTAGTTTTAGCTCTTACATTTAGGTCTTTGGTCTACTTTGAGTTAATTGTTTACTACGGTCTGAGGCAGAGGTCATACTTCATTATTGACATGTGGATGTCAATTTGTTTCAGGACCTTTTTTTGACCAGACTATTGCTTTCCCATTGAATTATCTTGGCACTCTTGTTGAAATTGTTTAACCATAAATGTAAGAATTTATTTATGGACTCTTGAGAATCTATTCCACTGCAGTATGTGGCTACCTTTACACCGGGATCACACAATCTTGATTCCTGTAGTTTGTTTGAAGTCAAAGAGTGAGCCGCCCAACTTTGTTCTTCTTTTCCAATATTGTTTTGGCTATATTTTCTCTACTTTATCTTAACTAAGCATTTTATTTGGATTATTGTAATTTACATCCAAAGAGAGGTATGTTCTGCCACTGAAGGGACAAACTTCTCAAACCACTGGAGGTAGCTCAGATTGAAAAAATCTACAGTTACGCCTAGTATCTCTGTATAATTATTAAGGATGTCATTCTACTTCTCGAAGAATCCTATTATAAATGCCAAAGTATTTGGTCATCCTCATTTGACATCACATGAGTTGCAAAGCTCTTTCGATACCTAACTAGGGAATTTAGTCCGTCAGAGAACTAGGTGCAATCCATAATCCATTCCAATTCCATGGAGCTATTTGAAATTATCCTTCACTTCAACTTTTAAAGATAAGCTTATCAATCACTTTTAATGTCAAGTTATCTCTCATAGGATATCCTCTATGTGAGTTAAAAAAAAAATCAATCCCTTTCACTGACTTTCTCCTTTAGGACAAAGGGACAAAGCATGGAGAAAACATGCTTATGTAATCCCTCCTGTTATCTCCTCAATATTCTTACGTTTGCTTTAGACTATTATTTCTTACTTAAATATTTTTCTTACTGTTGCAAAAAGAATTTGCATAAAATATGTAAATTTAGCAAATGAACTTTTGTAAATCCTATCCAATGATACTCAACAACAAATAGTACTCAATGAAATGTTAGCATTGCATTAGTCAAGTATGATATAACAACACTGACAGTAAAGTAAATTTGGCAAAGGAGTTCATGTGTAATCAAGCATTTAAAGTGAGTAAGGAATGGAAACCACCCAAGGAAAAGTAGAAGAGTCTCAGTTTTGAGCTCTAAAGCAAGCACGAGATCAGGAATTTATACCTACAGGATTTATACTTGAGTTGTTGGTTTTTACTTTTAACTTTGAGGTTTAAATTTTATACAGGCCTGGAGGTGTCTGGGTGGCTTGCTCGGTTGAGTGACTGACTCTTGGTTTCAGCTCTGGTCATAATCTCATGGTTCATGGGGTCAAGCCCCGCGTTGGGCTCCACGCTGAGAGTGCAGAGCCTGCTTGGGATTCTCTCTTCTCCCTCTCCCTGTCTCTCCCCTACTTGCATGCTCTCTCTCTCTCTAAATAAATAAACTTAAAAATTTTAGGCCTGGAATAATTTATGAATATACTCTGTCTTCTAATCCAATAACTGTGAGAAGTTGAAATAAAAAATGTGAAATAAAAGTCAAGAAAAATATTTGAAATTGGTACTAAATGTTTTGTTTATTTAAAAAAATTTTTAAAGTTTATTTACTTACTTTGAGAGAGAGAGAGAGAGAGTGAGCTTAGGAGGGTCAGGGAGGGGGAGAGAGAGAGAGAGAGAGAGAGAGAGAGAGAGAGATGGAGAGAGAGAGAATCCCAAGCAGGCTCTACACTGTCAGCATGGAGCCCAACTCGGGACTCGAACTCATGAACCTTGAGATCATGACCTGTGCTGAAATCCGGAGTCAGACCCTTAACCAACTGAGCGAATCAGGATCCCCCATATACTAGACGTTTTCATTGTAGATGTGTTTTTGTTTCCTATCTGTCTTTGGACATTTACTTAGTAAGAGCGAGGCTCTTCAATATAACATAGCTACATAAGAAGACATTAATGTGCTTTACTAGGTCTGCTGAAGTATCGTGTAGTATGATGAAATGGTAACAGGTAAATAACATCAAACTTGTCTTCCTGTGGGGAGGGGGTAATTTGCGCCGTGAACCAGCATCAGTAGTGACTCAATCTGACACGTATTCAGTAAGGTTTTGGATCACTACATTATTTCAAGACTCAAAAACTTACTGCAGGAGTTTTCCTTTGCATAAGGTGACAAGTGTTTTAATATGAAAGCAAGAAAAAAAGAGTAGAAGAGAAAAAAAGAAAAGGATGCATTTACGATTTTATCCTTTCTCTTTCTGTATCTGCCCTGTAGGGAGTATTTTTTGTTTCAGACCATTCACCAGTGAATTCTCGACAAGGTCAGGACTGAAAGGAACGATGGTGCCCTGTGTTACAGAAGCTGAAGGAAGCCGCAAGATCACATCATGGGCTGTAGGAGACTCTTAACTTGGCTTTTGAAGAATGTGTCTGTGACATACCAATTGAATATGTATTAAGTGCCATCATTTTTCAAGTTAAAGGTCACTTCAAAGCAGATGATTTCTCCTCTTACCTCCTTCTCTCCCCACCCTCTCTCTTCACACGTATACACACACACACACACACACACATACACACTTACACAGGCAGGCACACATATACGCACAGGCACACACTCACAGGTACACACACTCACACAGGTAGATACACAGGTAGGCATATACTCACACAGGCGCACACACAGATACAATCACACAGACACACAACACACACACACACACCTACATAGAAACACACACACTCACGCGGGCACGCACTCACACACAATTACACTCTTCCTCTGTAAGGTGACACATGTAGATGGGTAAAAAGACTTAGTCTGCAGAATTTGTACCATATACTAACTGTTTTAAAGAAATGGAGGGTGGGCCATTTATTTTCACGTCTCTGACGATTTTAGCAAGAAATGATAAGGACTGACAAGGATTAAAAGAATGCTTTGCAACTAACTTGGTCTGGATTACCGAGGAGATTTCATGAGGTTATTCAAATAGTAGAGGAAAAACTAGTACACTTGGACATTATGTCTTGCTCATAAAGAATTAAAAATTCACTACACATAAATATCCTACATGTTTTAAGAAGCCTGGTATTCCACTTGAATAAAATCCATGTCACCCTAAAATATATCACCGAATTATTAGTATGTGACCATATATTTAGCATAAATGCTTTTTGGTCAAAATAGAAACAAGTTAACCAGAGCAGGAACTCAAGCCACAAAACGTGCATCTATCATAGGTAAGTCAGTGCACTGAGACAGCAATTTTGGAGGCTTAACCCTTAACTACCTGCAAACGGGTTGGTGGTAAAGTTACATTCACCCCAGCTATGTGTTACAATGGAAAATGCACACAAAGAACTTTGGGAGCTAATAATAGCTATTTCTTTTTATTCTGACACTTGATTCTACTATTTAATTGTTACATATAATCCCATTCACAGTAACTGGAAACAATGACAACTTTCTTTTCCACTTTAGCAATTGCCTCATGAATCAAAGAGTACTAGTAGACTGCAACAAGTAACCATCATAAAAATGCACCATAAATTTCTTGAAGCAATTGTCCTATTTCATGCCTTATTATTAAGTGGAACTTTAAAAAATGGAGCCATGATTTTTTGCTGTTGTTGAATAAAACGTCTCTTACTCAAATGTACTGCAACGTGATCTGCAGGACACAGGATTCCATGTGGGGACTTGTATCATTTGTGGTAACGCAGGCAGAAAACTCAAATCTGTGTGCCGGTCCTTCAGCCCTCCCCTTTTCCGCACCTCCCACCCCACCGTGCTTGAGCAAACGATGCTGTCACAAACGACCCAAGTCCCAGCTTCCCACTGGACATCTTGTCTGGATCACTGTCTACAAGAACTGGATCGGGATCCTGTTTCTGACTCACGGTGCTCTAGGGACAGCTGGCTATCCAGATTACCAGCAACATGATGTGGTATTGCCGGCTTTCTTTGTAGTGATCCTTTGACAATCCTTATGTATCACAACCTATGGGGAAGGGGGATTTACTCATTCATGAAGGAATATAGAACATTTTTTGAAACACATCCTTCTTATGGAAAATAGAGTGCGGAGACTGTGTGATGTGGTAGGTAATGTTCTAAATAATGTCTTATAGCAACTGCAATAGGAGGTTTCTAAAGCAGTATACTGGCTGTCGTATTTTGAATAAATTCCCCTTGTAAATAAGCATAATACTTGCCAAAGTTGAATTAAGACTCAAATTTTGCATCGGGATAATTTGACTGTATTTCTTTGGGCAATTGTAAAGATAAGACAGTATAATTTATTGCTATAACATGCCAATTAAATGACTTCAAAAGAGTTGAGCATTCTTGTAAAATTGGTTGAGACATTGTGCTAACAGTCATATATATACGCGTGTGTGTGTGTGTGTGTGAATGACTGTGTTTAATTCTTACAATTGCTGCATAATGTAAGCAAAATTATCCTTGTTTTATACAGAAGGAAATTAGAGGTTATGAGTTCTATCACCTATTATTTGCAAAAACATCATCTCATTGAATGAAGGTGCACCATCTTGAAAATCTGAATAGGGGCGCCTGGGTGGTTCAGTTGGTTAAGCGTCCGACTTCAGCTCAGGTCACAATCTCGCAGTCCGTGGGTTCGAGCCCTGCGTCAGGCTCTGGGCTGATGGCTCGGAGCCTGGAGCCTGCTTCTGATTCTGTGTCTCCCTCTCTCTTTGCCCCTTCCCCCGTTCATGCTCTCTCTCTGTCTCAAAAATAAATAAACGTTAAAAAAATTTTTTTTAAAGAAAATCTGAATATTTTTACAATAGGCAAGGAATACATATGTAAAATATATAAGAAATATATGAAGCATTAAAATTGTATGTCGGAAGAGTAATATGGTCCCAAAAGACGTGTTTATTATTATCAGCGTCTTGTTCCGTTTTTAGTGATACACCGCGAAACGCCGTATCAAGGCAGAAATAACGTAAACTGCAAACACACCAGGCACACAGATCTCTATCCTTAGCAGATGTTCAATGCCCAGAGATTAACTCTGTGGACACTACAAGACCTTCTGTAGAACTAGGTTATACAGCTACCGTATGAAACCAATCCACATCCATTTTCGAGACAAAGGGCCATTTGTGTGAATGTTACATTTCGCTCCGATGCCGACACTACGACTCTCCAGAAGGAACTCTGCTGGTCTACTGAATGATCTGGCCGGCTAATAACCACTCCCTCAGGCCAGCAGAACGTCTTCTGGTTTTGTATCTTGCACGGCACTATAGGAGGAACCATTTCCCTTTCCCCAGTCACACGAACGCTAGAGCTGCTGGCCTCTTTAAGCATCTTTCCTAATAAGTCCTTAATGCAAGATAAATGCTATGGAAGTTTCATCATCATGTTATACTGAAATAATTGTTACGCTGAAAGAGTATCTGAAAGCCTCCAGAATTCTTACTGTTGTTGCACGCTTCTCAAAATAAGTGTGCATCCATGAACTTCTCAGTTACTACAAAATGTTTAATATGAAATGCTAAAAAGTATGAGGAAGAGGAAGACATTCCACCACACCGGGACAGCATTAATCAAGTGAACAACTACATACAAACTTTAAAACTAGGATCCTTTAGGGGCGCTTGGGTGGCTCAGTCAGTTAAGTGCCTGACTCTTGATTTCAGCTCAGGTCATGACCTCACAGTTTGTGGGTTCAAGCCCTGCGTCCCCTCTCCCTCTCTCTTTGTCCCTCCCCCACTTGTGTTCTCTCTCTCTCTCTCTCAAAAATAAACTTAAAAAAACCCCCAAAAAACAATGATCCTGCCATGTTAGATTA
The DNA here is from genome assembly GCF_023721935.1 of Panthera uncia. Taxonomy (NCBI): domain Eukaryota; kingdom Metazoa; phylum Chordata; class Mammalia; order Carnivora; family Felidae; genus Panthera; species Panthera uncia. Next base: position 4,198,418 of record NC_064809.1, on the reverse strand, counting down.
GAAGTACCTGAACATTTATCCTTGTTAATGCGTATTAGTCTTCTAAATTCTCACTTTTCAGACTTTATCATAATTTATATGACCAGTTTTCTATTGTTAAACATTTACATTATTATTTATTTTGTACTCACATTATATACTGATGAACTTCTTTTGATATAAATCAAAATAAGTATAAAATAAATAAAATTACACCTATTTCTCTTTATTGTTTTCGAGTATATTCCTAATAGTATTTCTGGGCGAAAAGGTTTGAATATTTACTGCTTCAATGTATACTGACAACTACTATCCATCACAGTTGTATTAATTTGCAGCTTTGCCACCAGAGTACATGACCATTTTCCTGCATTGTTACAAATATGGGGTATTACCCTTTTTAATCACATTGGTTTGCCAGTGAAAGTTGTGTTACACTGATGTTTTAGTTTGCAGCTCTTATTGCTAAGACAATAGAAGGTTTTACATTTGAATGTTTACATTTGAAACTTTGTTTTACATGTTTACTTGCGTTTGCTGTTTCTTACATGTTCATTCCATGTTGATATTTTTCACGTGATTTTTATGGGAGTTAAATAGAGGAAGAAAGCTGACATTGTGCACATTGTAGACTTGTTTTCTATCATAATCTTTGCAGACACATTGCGAGCAATTAACTCAGGGACAAATTACATAGACCAATGGTCAGGAAAGAGATGGTTAGTAGAGCCCATTTGCAAGTGACTGGGATGAAAATGTAGAGACTCTTTTTTTTTTTAAGACTTTTTTTTTAAAGATTGCTTTATTTGGAAAAAAAATCCTTTTCCTTGAAAAAGACTTTAAAAATCAATGTATGACCCATGTTTAACCATCTTATTCAGTATATTTAAAAGGAAAAAGCCAAATAATAATAAAAATGATAATGCTGGTAACAGTTGACATTTACTATGAGTGTATGTGTAAGGCACATAAGTGCCAAGCTCTCCTTATTCTCAAAATGATCCATGAAACAGATACTTTATCCACATTTTATAGTCAAAGAAACCAACTCTTATAATGTAATATGTACAAGATTACTAGACCAGTGTATATTTTACCACAGTTTTACTCTGGCTGAGATGGGGGAAAATGTGTATAAATTTACCTTCTGTTGTCAAGGAAGAAAGAGATTTCCTAAAATAAAACCCTGGAATTAGTGTATTAAGTTGAATTCTTTGTAACGACTCCTTTTGTAGGTCATTAGTGATTGAATATCAGTAAGTTTATATGGTTCAAACTAATTCATTTGAAACTGTTAGAAACTATGGGGAAAAATGCGTGCAAACAACCTGTAGGAGAAAATTTGTTATGGGAATGTCATTATTAAAGCCCAGTGCATGTATTTTACAGTGGGCAAAACTCACTGACGGGGCACACAAATTTTCCAAGCACTGAAAAGAGTTGTCTTTTTTTTTTTTTTTTTAATTTTTTTTAACGTTTATTTTTTATTTTTGAGACAGAGACAGAGCATGAATGGGGGAGGGTCAGAGAGAGAGGGAGACACAGAATCTGAAACAGGCTCCAGGCTCTGAGCTGTCAGCACAGAGCCCGACGCGGGGCTTGAACTCACAGACCGCAAGATCATGACCTGAGCCGAAGTCGGACGCTTAACCGACTGAGCCACCCAGGCGCCCCAAAAGAGTTGTCTTTTTAGAAAGATTGCATCCTGCTAACGTCTTGTTGAGCATTCAATGACCACAAATGTTTCTATTCTTTTCATCACGCTGGTAAAAATTTTTTTGCCTCCTCACCATCAAACTTTCTCTTCTCACTGTACCTCACCACTCTTAGCCCACACCCAGCCCTACTCTCTCTCTCCTTTTCCCTGCTTTCTCTCCATCTTCCTCTCTGCTTCTCTGCCTCCCTTCATGTCTACGGGTGTTGACTGAGGAACTACTAAACAGTATGCTCAATGCTCAGTTCTCATATGTGGTGGCTGATGGGATAGTCTTTTAAGGAGTTTGTTTATGAGGCAGTGGAGAAGAAAAGAGGTGGCTTGTTTTCATTAGATATAAAGTCGCTTTGGAGTGGCAGTGGATGATGGTGGGGGGTGCCTCTCCAAAGGATGTGACTTTGAAACTGGGATGTTGGAGGGGAAGGACCCCCAGGAGAGCATAGCTTTCTCATTGAACTTAGGAGACAGAAACTTGATTTCAAGGCTGCTAAAATTAGCCCGAATTAGTGGGGCAGAGGGCTGGACAGCACCATGCGTATAAAGGAAATTAAATTCTTAGCTAAAAATCTTCCCACAAAGAAAACTATATGTTTAGATGGTTTCACTGGTAAGTTTTATCAGACATTTCAGAAAGAAATAGTACCAACACTACTCAAGTTCTTTAAGATATTAGAGGAATACAGACTAGCTCCCACTCATTGTATGTGGTTAGCACCAGTCTGATATCAAACCCTGACAAAGACATTTAGAAAAATTACAGACTAGTATCACTCATGAACCTAAATAGCAAGATCTTAACAAAATACTGGCAAATCAAATCCAGCAAAATGTAAAAATAACACATCTTGACCAAGTGGCTTTTATATCAGGAATATAAAGGCATTTGACTTTCACAAATCACAAATAAGCATCTTGTTAGAAAAAAAGAGAAGTTCTGTATGATAATCTAAAGAGATGCAGAAAAATGATTTGCCAAAACCCAAGAAAATACGCATGATAAGCACTGTCAGCAAAGGAGAGATACAAGGGAACGTTCTCAACTGATAAAGAGCACCTACTAAATTTGTTCAGCTAACACCTTACCTAAAAGCAGACACAAGGCAAGGATGTGGGCTCTCACCGCCTCCCTTCAGCATTGTGCTAGACGGCTGTGTGATGAGGCTTAGTAAAGTGAAACCATCATCGCAACAGAAAATGAAGAGGTAAATTGTATTTATTCCCTGGGGTCATTATCATTTATATATGAAATCCTTGGAAACCTAAAAAACATCTCTCAGACTAATAAGTGAAAATAGTATGGTGGCAGGGTGGGTGGTCAAGAAACAAAAGCAATTGTATTTCTGTAGTGTGGCAGCAAAGACTTGGGAACAAATGTAGATATGAAGGGACTTTTTTTTTCAATGTTATTTACAGTAGCATAAAAATCATAAAGCATTTGGGGCAAATTTGGCAAAATGTATAGAAGACCTCCTCACTGGAAACAACAACACTTTGAAGAGATACAAGAGATAAGGAACCACATAAGATGAGAGTTATACCATGTTCAGGGATTGGAAGATTCAATGTCATTCAGATGTCAAGTATGCTGTTTCTGGTACGTATCTGGAGATAGAGAAATGACCTCTGAATAGTTCCATGGACCCAAGGGACCCCACAGGAGAGGGTCCTGACCCTCTGACCCCCTCTCTACGAGAGCTCCATGACAGTGCTTCAGGTCCTCAGGTATGAAGGCAATGGTTCCCAGCATGTCTGGCTATTCCTCATAAGGTTCCCATCGTGTAAGCCTACTGACGTAAATAACTGTGTGCTCCTTTGACGAAGCACTGGAGGAATCATTACTGTATATACTTGCTCTGGCTCATGCGTGTTGCAGGGTCCTGCATCATGGAGACCCAGCCTCTCTTTTTCCACTTCTGAAAGTTGTCACGCTCACATGTGATATCAAAATACACTCTAAGATAAGGCAAATGACTTCAGAATAGAGAGCCTATAAGTCCCTTGTGTTGAATTTAATAATGATGGTACAACACATTAGAAGCACCTGGAATGTTTGTTAAAACTGCAGATTCCTGGGCCACGTTATCTGACCTACCAATGAGAATATGCGGTGGCACCTGCCAGAAGTGGGCCTTTTATGTAATTATTTTTAAATTTTTTTTCCACGTTTTTTATTTATTTTTGGGACAGAGAGAGACAGAGCATGAACGGGGGAGGGGCAGAGAGAGAGGGAGACACAGAATCAGAAACAGGCTCCAGGCTCCGGGCTCCGAGCCATCAGCCCAGAGCCTGACGCGGGGCTCGAACTCACAGACCGCGAGATCGTGACCTGGCTGAAGTCGGACGCTTAACGGACTGCGCCACCCAGGCGCCCCTGTAATTATTTTTAAATGTTTATTTATTTTTGAGAGAAGGAGAGTGAGCAGGGTGGGGTGGGGGGGGAGAGAGAGAGAGAGAGAGAAGGAGAGAATCCCAAACAGGATCCGTGCTGTCAGCACAGAGCCCGATGCGGGGCTTTTGAGATTTAACAACACCCAGTGCAGAGACCTCGAGTGGTGCTCAGGCAAAGCCGATTTGTGTTGTAGGACAGCAATTTGTTCACAGTAGACCCTGTGTGGTACCAGGGTAAACGGGGAAGTACATTTAGCCCTTTGAGGAAGGAAGTAGTTAGAACTAAATTAGGTGCCATTGCTTCCTGGAGTGGAGAGCAGAGCCCTAGTCTGAGGGGCAGACGTGACACAAGAGGCTGCATAAAAAGGGCCAAGTGGCACGTGTTTATTGAGAACAAAACCCTGAAGCAAGGACGGGGCTTAGGAGGTTCTGGGAGGCAGGCCCGACCCGGATATTCAGCCTTCTTGTTCAGTCACCAGGGAAACGTTTTCTTTGTACATCAGGGAAACTCCCTACCTCCAGCTCTTCATCTTCCACAAAACCCTCAAAAGCACTTTTTTTCCTCCTTCCTCTTTGCCTTGTGTCACTCATCCGTAACGGCTGTAGGTGAAGTTACCGGCCAGCACACTTACTGTCCCCCACCTCACGTCTACGCTGGGGATGAAGACCCGTCCCCGGCTCGCACGCCACAGTCTTGATCTGCTTCCGTGCCGACTTTCACGGGCCACATAGCCAAGGACAGGCAGGTTCCTCCTGGCTGGAACAAAAGGGTATCATCTCCACCACCGCTTCCTGCCGCCGGTGCCTTCATGCGGCCGAGGAACACAGCTCAGGTCTCGATTTCCAAAAGCCATGTGTGAGGGATGCCAACCTCACAGCCCACGTCGGCTTACTCACGGATGCCTCTCGTCCTGATCAAGCTGTCGGGTGCAGAGTGTGTTAGGGGGCGTTACTGACCATCGTCTGTTTATGACACAGGGATGCTGCCCAAGGAACTAGGATCGGGAAGTGTTTCACAACGTCTCAGAGCATTTCCGAATCATCATTTAAAACGTGTGACAAATCCTGGTACTTCAAGCTCTGTGTTCAACAGTTGGCGTCTTGCATTCTGATCATTGGACGAGCACTTCCTCCTGAAGGGATGGTTTTTGTAACCTCCTTTGGGTGAGTGATGCGTGCTTGCGAGGGCTCTGTAGGGCGTGTTTCGGCAGTTCCACAAGCTAGTTTCTTACGTACTCTGTTTATGCCACATCTGTAAAGACTCGAAAAACAGAGTCCCTCTCCTGGAGATGACTTTACAATTTCTTCAAGTCTAACGAAAGCTCAAGGAGATATTTTACAAAACAAAGAAATGGCGTAAAGTTCTAATTCACTTGAAGTGTCAGTTTTGCTCCGGTGGGGTTACTGATGTTTTCGGTACTGTCTCGTGTTCCAGTGGGAAAAGGAAGTGAGCTACCCATTTACTTCCGAGCTGTAGGGCTGGCTCCATCAGAAACTAAAATTAGGACCTTGTGTAAACCATCGCCTGTATCTGGGCTTCCAACACACTGGTCAGAAAACTAAACACAGAATGGATCAGAAAAGGGGCCCCATGTAAGGGTCCTGCCATCTCTAAAATGCTTACCTTCCATGAATCAATTGAATACACGGTGTTACCCTAAGTTTGTACCGGGGAGAAATCTTTTGTGGAAGTATAAATCCTCATTATAGCTTGATTCTTTCCCCCGTCCGGCTGGATAGGGTTTTTGTTGAATGGACTGAACAACAAATTACTTTGGCTTGCTTGGCACGGAGAGATGAACTCAGAGATGAACCTGCCACATGGAAGGCCTTCTCTGTCACCCCCAACCACGGTCTCTGCGCGTGGGAGGGCTTAAGAACCCCAGGTGTAGATGGAAGAAAAGGAGGTTTGCCTAGCATCTGCAACTAGTTGTGCAAATCGGCCAGGGGCCTCCTCGTCTGGACCCTGTTTCGCTCGTGTGGGCCGTGGAGGAGCTCTGAAGGTCCAGTCAGCTCTGTGTGCTGATGCATTAAATCTGAACAGAAACAAAAGGGGTTTTGCCCGGCTCTCTGTTGAGCATAAACAGCAGAGTGAGCGCTCATGCACCTTCATTATTGATCACGAGCTTTCTTACGAATTTCAGATCCTCTGAGGGCGCCATGAACTCTCAGGTGACAGACCAAGTGTGGTGGGGTTGATGTGTTTGAGCTGATAACAAACCCAAGAAGGTTTTCCTGTTTTTAGATTTCATGTTCTGGGCGTCTCCATCAAGGGCACAAGGCCAACACACCCGTTAAACATTGAAGTTTTCGATAAAGGAGTGGTTTGTTAAAAACTACAAAAATGAAAGAACCCGGGCTGGCTCATTTCTGTTTTACTCGTTTCCTTTCTTTTTCTGTTTTGGAAGGCTGTTCGCTACAACTCACTGAGCAGTTGAGTGAAGCGAGGGCAGAATTTCATTTCAAGTGAAGCTGGACTGAATTGCCCCTTTGGAAACTCCCCAAGTACAGGGTAAAGAATGCCCGGCATGCCAGGCCAATGACAGAGTGGGATGTGACCAGTTCCAAATGTTCTCTGCTTTGCCAGTGCTGGTGCTTTGCCAGTGCTTGGCCACCCCAGGAAGTGGCCGTTAAATATAAAATAGGCTTTTAGCCTGAAACAGAATCTCGATATTTCCTTCCCGACCCTCTTTCATGCGAATACTGTTTTAGCAACACCATCAGTGGGTGGGTATTATGCTTCAACTATTTTGCCTTGACTTTTCATGGTAAAATGACCAGTTATGCAACATAATTCATACTCTGCCACAGAAGATGTTTTTCGATTATTTGAAAGAAGAATAGTAACTTTGAGACCCAGGAAACGATGGAAACACATTTCCTTCTTTTTATCCCATGTTGAATAACCAATCACTTAAAAAAAAATTTTTTTTAACGTTTTATTTATTTTTGAGACAGAGAGAGACAGAGCATGAATGGGGGAGGGGCAGAGAGAGAGGGAGACAAAGAATCCGAAGCAGGCTCCAGGCCATCAGCCCAGAGCCCGATGCGGGGCTCGAACTCACGGACGGTGAGATAGTGACCTGAGCTGAAGTCGGACGCTTAACCGACTGAGCCACCCGGGCGCCCCATAATCACTTTTAAATATATTACATTTCTTTCCGGTTTGGATAAATACCGTTTTTAACTCTGTGTGTACATGTGTGTGGATACATGTAGGTACGTATATTTTACATAAAAGTTACATCTAAGCATAAATGTTTTATGCTTAGATTTTACACTTGAATTTTACATATTTTAGATTTGAATATTTATATGTATATCTGTGTCTAAGTATTTATATACTTATATTTGTTTTACATCTAAGCATACATATTTATATTAAATATACACCTGGGTACATGTAGGGGATCCCTTATTGTGTTTATACATGACCACATAGGGATATTATGCATTCATACACTTCACAAATATTTATTTGTTGAGCACCTACTTTGTCGAGCACTGTTCTAGATTTGGGGGATATTTCAATAAAAGTTCGACCAACGTCTGCTCTCCTGAATCTTACGTGCTGTCACTTTCAGCATCCTGGACTTAGTGTTACTCTCTGGGATCAACAAGTACATCTGTGGCTTTATTATAGCCACATATAGGATTATTACAAGAGATAATAGATAACTGGCATTTTTTCGAGCTCTAGTTTTATTGCTATCAATTATGGAGTGCAAGACACTTTTGTCTCGATCAATTCCATTTGCTGTTTTATAAGTACAATCTTTATTGGGAAGTATCCTGTGGCATTTATGATTTCTGTTTTAGATTTTAATAAATATTTAAAATATTACAAGCACATAAAATTCAAATAACTGTATAATTATTTCTCTTCTAAATTAATTTGTTCACAGGGAAGGTAGCACAGGAAATTCTGTACTCTGTATTTCTAGTTCCAGAACTCAAAGTCAATTTTTTTCTTGCGAGTAATCTCTGTTCATATCCATCATGCTATGTTGTTTATTTAATTATGAAAACCGTATAAGGCAGGTTGTAAAAACATATAAATGATAACAAGAATGTTGAAATTGATGGTAAAACAAAAGTGGAGACATGTAAGGGCATACCTATACGACTAAAATGCATTCCTGAACATGGATATTCTTAACACTGTGTTAGTCCTTCTCAACCACAGTTGCAGATTAAAGTGATTTAGGCAGCTCAAAAGTATAGATATCCAGACTCTTCACCCTTAAAATCTGACTTGACTGGTCCTTTGAGGTGGGGACTTTGCAAGGTTAGATTGTTAAGAATTTCAAAAGCAGCTCTAATCTACGGCCAAGGCAGGAGACCCTCAACCGTAGAGCTGTCTCTCAGTTTCTGAGATGATCAGGCTACTTAATTAACAATGTTTATAAGGTTAAGATAAGTATGACATTGTGGCCCTAGAACTAAGTAGGTTTTTCCTGGGGGATACTCATAGAAGGACACCCTGTGACATAATGAACCACATTCTCTCTGTAAAAACATCTGTAAAAGATATGATGAAAAGAACCATTGAGCTCTTTTTTTTATTATTCTTATTTGTTTTTTAATGTTTACTTATTTTTCAGTGTGTGTGTGTGTGTGTGTGTGTGTGTGTGAGCAGCGGAGGGACAGAGAGAGAGAGAGACACAGAATCTGAAGCAGGCTCCAGGCTCTGAGCTGTCAGCACAGAGCCTGACATGGGGCTCGAACCTGCAGACCACAAGGTCATGACCCGAGCTGAAGTTGGACACCCAATCAATTGAGCCACCCAGATGCCCCTGAGCTCTTTTTTTATAATGATTCTGATTGGTGGCACTGCATTTTTCACTGCTATTAAATTTTCTCAACTACTGTGCTATTAAAAATAGAGAAAACATAAAATAGGTGTAAGCCTGTGGAAATGTACAGCACTGGAATTTACAACGTTATTACTTATGGCACATTTCTAGCAGACATGGATTGGATACAGACTAATTCTCACTGTATTGACTCTGCTATATTAAGCGAAAGGACACCCATCGTTAAATTAATGAGGGAAACAACCTATAAATGTAATTAGGGAGGAAAGGAGGGTAAAATTAAGCCCAATAAACGGTTAGAAAAGGGTTTATTTTTAGTAAAACTTGGACACTTTACAATAACGGCGATAATGTTTTTAAGCACCATTAATCTTTGTAAAGGGCTGATACCAGTGGAGACTGAAAACAGTTAAGTGCCGAAGCCTGATCTGTGTGTTTCAACCATAGTCTAAGAATTAGATTTTATGAATCTAACCAGTAACTTAAAAAAATTTTTTTTAATGTTTATTTATTTTTGAGAGAGAGAGAGAGAGACAGAGCATGAGTGGGGGAGGAGCAGAGAGAGAGGGAGACACAGAATCCGAAACAGGCTCCAGGCTCCGAGCTGTCAGCACAGAGCCCGACGTGGGGCTCAAACCCATGAACGGCGAGATCATGACCTGAGCCGAAGTCGGACACTCAGCCATCTGAGCCACCCAGGTGCCCCTAACCGGTAACTTTTTATGTCTATTTGTAATCACTTAAAAGCATAAAGTTGAACAAAAGTCAAAATGGCTGCACCACTGCTTCAGTGAAGCCAGAATTTAAAGTAACCTTTTTGTTTGTCTGGGAAAATCTTAGTCTAAAGGAGTCATGACCACTACACCAGCCCTGCAAGAGATCCTAAGAGAGACTCTGTGAGTATAAAGCAGGAAAGACTACAACGGACCAGAGGACATCACCATAAACATGGAATCTACAGGTAACACAATGGCACTAAATTTGTATCTTTCAATGATCACTCTGACTGTAAATCGACTAAATGCCTCAGTCAAAAGGCACAGGGTATCAGAATGGATAAAAAACCAAGATCCTTCTATATGCTGCCTACAAAAGACTCATTTTAGACCTGAGGACACCTGCAGATTGAAAGTGAGGGGATGGAGAACTATCTGTCATGCTAACGGAAGTCAAAAGAAAGTCAAAGTAACCATACTTATATCAGACAAGCTAAATTTTTAAACAAAGACTGGGGGTGCCTGGGTGGCTCAATTGGTGAAGCATCCGACTTTGGCTAAAGTCATGATCTCATGGCTTGCGGGTCTGAGCCCCACGTCGGTCTCTGTGCTGACAGCTCGGAGCCCAGAGCCTGCTTTAGATTCTGTCTCAGTCTCTTCTCTGCCCCCCCCCCCCAACTCATGCACTGTTTCTCTTTTTCTCAAATATAAATAAACATTAAAAATAAATAAATGAATAAAATAATCATTAAAAAATAAAATAAAGACTGCAACAAGAGACGAAGAAAGGCATTATATCATAATTAAGGGGTCTATCCATCAAGAAGATCTAACAATTGTAAATATTTATACCCCCCCAACGTGAAACACCCAAATATATAAATCAATTAATCACACATATAAGCAAACTTATTGCTAATAATACCACAATTATAAGAGATTTTAATACTCCACTTATAGCAATGGACACATCACCTAGGCAGAAAATCAATAAGGAAACAATGGCTCTGAATGATACATTGGACCAGATGGACCTAACAGATATATTCAGAACATTTCATCCTAAAGCAGCAGAATACACATTCTTCTCGAGTGCACATGGAACATTCTCCAAAACAGTTTACATATTAGGTTGCAAAAAAGCCCTCAATGTGTACAAAAAGATTGAGATCATACCATGCATATTTTCAGATCACAACGCTACGAAACTTGAAATCAACCCCAAGAAAATAATTGGAAAGACCCCAAATATACGGAGGTTAAAGAACATCCTATTAAGGAGTGAATGGGTTAACCAGAAAATTAAATAAAAAATTAGAAAATACACGGAGACAAATGAAAATGAAAACATGATAGTCCAAACCCTCTGGGATGAAGCAAAGGCAGTCCTAAGAGGAAAATACACTGCATTTCAGGCCTATCTCAGGAAGCAAGAAAGGTCCTAAATGTAGAACCTAACCTTACACCTAAAGGAGCTAGAAAAGGAGCAGCAAATAAAGCCCAAAGCTAGCAGAAGAAAGGAAACAATAAAGATTACAGCAGAAATAAATGATATAGAATCCAAAAAACCAGAACAGATCAATGAAACTAAGAGCTGGTATTTTGAAAGAATAAACAAAATTGATAACCCCCTAGCCAGACTTCTCAAAAAGAAAAGACAGGGGACCCAAATAGATAATATCACAAATGAAAGAAGAGAGATCACAACCAACACCATAGAAATGAAAACAATTATAAGAGAATACTATAAAAAATTATATGCCAAGAAACTGGACAATCTGGAAGAAATGGACAAATTCCTAGACCCTCACACACTACCAAAACCCAAATGTGAAGAAACAGAAAATTTGAACAGACCCATAACCAGCAAACACATTGAATTGGTTATCAAAAATCATCCGACATATAAGAGTCCTGGGCTACACGACTTCCCAGATATTTAAAGAAGAGTTAATACCTATTCTTCTCAAACTGTTCTAAAAAATAAAAATAGAGGGAAAGGTTCCAAACTCATTCTATGAAGCCAGCATTACCTTGATTCCAAAGCCAGACAAAGACCCCACTAAGAAGGAGAATTACAGGTCAATATCCTTGATAAACCTGGATGCCAAAATTCTCAACAAGATGCTAGCAAATCGAATTCAACAGTACATTAAAAGAATTATTCACTATGATCAAGTGGGATTTATTCCAGGGTTGCAGGGCTGGTTCAGTATTCACAAATCAATCAACATGATACACCACATTAATAGAAGAAAGTGTAAGAACCATTTGATCTTATCAATAGATGTTAGAAAAGCATTGACAAAATGTAGCATCCTTTCTTGATAAAAACCCTCAAGAAAGTTGGGATAGAAGGAACACACCTTAACATCTTATAGCCATATATAAAAGGCCCACAGCTAATATCATCCTCAATAGAAGAAAACTGAGAGCTTTCCCCTTAAGATCGGGAACAAAACAGGGATGTCCTCTCTCACCACTGTTGTTCACCATAGTGTTGGAAGTCCTAGATCAGCAATCAGACAATGAAATGAAAGAAAAGGCATCCAAATTAGCAAAGATGTCAAACTTAATCTTCACAGATGACATGATACTCTACATGGAAAACTGAAAGACTCCACCAAAAATTGCTACAGCTGATAATGAATTTAGCAAAGTCACAGGATATAAAATCAATGCACACAAATTGGTTGCATTTCTATACACTGGAAATGGAGAAGCAGAAAGATATATCAAGGAATCGATCCCATGTACAATTGCACCAAAACCCATAAAATACCTAGGAATAAACCTAACCAAAGAGGTAAAAGATCTGTACACTGAAAACTATAGGAAGCTTATGAAAGAAACTGAAGGAATGGAAAAAACATTCTATGCTCATGGGTTGGAAGAACAGATATTGTTAAAATGTTGATAATGCCCAAAGCAATCTACACATTCAATGCAATCCCTGTCAAAATAACACCAGCATTCTTCAGACCACTAGAACAAACAATCCTAAAATTTGTATGGAGCCAGAAAAGATCATGAATAGCCAAAGTAATGTTGAAAAAGAAAACCAAAGCTGGAGGCATCATAATCCCAGATTTTAACTTGTATTACAAAACCATAATCATCAAGACAGTATGGTATTGGCACAAAAACAGACACAGATCAATGGAACAGAATAGAGAACCCAGAAATTGCCCCACAAACATATGGCCAACTAATCTTTGAAAAAGCAGGAAAGAATATCCAATGGAAAAAAGAGTCTCTTCAGTGAATGGTGTTGGGAGAACTGGACAGCAACATGCAGAAGAATGAACCTGGACCACTTTCTTACACCATACACAAAAATAAACTAAAAATGGATGAAAGACCTAAATGTGAGACAGGAAACCATCAAAACCCTAGAGGAGAAAACAGGCAGCAACCTCTTTGACCTAGGTCACAGCAACTTCTTACCTGACATGTCTCTGGATGTAAGGGAAATAAAAGCAAAAATGAACCATTGGGACCTCATCAAGATAAAAAAATCCGCACAACAAAGAAATCAATCAATAAAACTAAAAGGCAGCCAATGGAATGGGAGAAGATATTTGCAAATGACATATTGCAAAAAGGGTTAGTATCAAAAAGCTATAAAGAACTTACCAAACCCAACACCTGAAAAGCAAATAATCCAGTGAAGAAATGGGCAGAAGACATGAATAGACACTTCTCCAAAGAAGACATCCAGATGACCAACAGACACATGAAAAGACGCTCAACATCACTCATCATCCGGGAAATACAAATCAAAACCACACTGAGATACCACCTTATCGGTCAGAATAGGTAAAAGTAACAACTCAGGAAACAACAGTTGTTGTCAAGGATGTGGAAAAAGGGGAACCCTCTCGCACTGCTGGTGGGAATGCAAATTGGTGTAGCCACTCTGGAAAATAGTGTGCAGGTTCCTCAAAAAATTAAAAATAGAACTACCCTACAACCCAGCAATTGCACTGCTAGGAATTTATCCAAAGATAGAGGTGTGTTGATTCAAAGGGGCACATGCACCTCAATGTTTATAGCAGTGCTATCAACAATAGCCAAATTATGGAAAGAGCCCAAATGTCCATAGACTGATGAATGGATAAAGAGGATGTGGTGTGTGTGTGTGTGTGTGTGTGTGTGTACACACACACACACACACACACACACACACACACACACCTATATACAC